>NW_023425595.1:13600006-13915006 GCF_014108245.1 Pipistrellus kuhlii
CAAATAATTTAAGACCAAAATTCTCTCTGATTTAAATAGAGTGAAAAATTCTTATTGCAAAGTGTACTTACTTTAACAAATAATTGAATTCTAAAGGGGATTTTAAAAATCAAAACTTTCAATTTTTAAAAGTCATGCTCTAACTTAATTTCAAGTTCCTTAAAAAGAAATGTAGATTTCCTTAAGGTAATAAAGAGTTCATTGGTCCTGTTTTTGAAGGCTTTTAAAGAAAAGATTATTGAAATAAACTTTGCTGTGAGGACAGGCCAGGAAGGCAAAAATTATCTTTTTACTATGCTGTCTTGATCTCACTAATATTTACGTGACTTTCATAGAATATAATTGGTTTGTGGGGTGTGGTTTTTCCCTTCACATCTTGTCTTTGTGTCTGATTTAGGTGGTAGAGGTGTGCTAAGTGTCTCGTGGCTGCAGTAGTTTCAGTCTTTGCTCACCACCATCACTGGTGAACACTTCTGCCCAGCTTTTTAAGAATCCTCCATTTCCTCCGTGGATGTCCTGTTCCCCACCAAGCTAACGTATATCTGTCTGGATTACACTTTGAGGCTCCCTGACCCATTCTGAGCTGCCACTTATTTAAATCTTAAACTTCATTTCTGTGCCTGACAGCAATGCCATTGTTTTGCTTTTTTCCCCTCATTGGAAGGCTGGCAGTCTCCTCTGAGACTGATGCCAACTGAGCTCTCTGTACCAGCCAGTAGGAGTCACTTGGAGCAGATGGTCATCATCCTTCCCCACAGCCCAAATCCCTGGTCTGGGTGGCAACGTCCCAAGACCACACCTACATACATGCCAACTGTCCTTATTTACTAAGATACTTCTTCTTATTTGGTTAGCTTAATAAATCATTTTCCCTAATATCTTTCTAAATGACGCATGCTCTTATTTCAATTTTCTTTGACATATCTTCCTATTAGCATTTCTCCCCTCTATTCCTATCCTTTATTACCATGTTATTACAATGCATTTTCCTTAATTCAAATTTCTTTTTGGTTCCATACATATTTATCTCTAACTATAGAGATTTTTATATAGTTATTGGTGTAGGTTAAAATTCTATTCTAGTGAGAAGGTCTATAAATTATTATTTCCTATCATTCTATTCTAATGAAAAACATTAATGTCAAATTTTGGGTATTTTAGTTTATAAAAAGAAACAACTGTTTTATAACTGTAAAGAACATCTAAACAGACTTTGAGTTGATAACATTTCCAAAAATGTTGATACCTAAGCGATTATAGGGTGGAGCTTAATTGCTGAGAGGGTTAAAGGTTCAGAAAATACTTAAAAAAAACAAAGTCCATGGTTTCCCATTCTTGTAGGCATACAATTAGTGGGAACATCTTAAGCTAACCTGTTGGAAAATAGCAGTTAATTATTAAACCATGTCAATTATGGGTAAAGTACTATATCATATCATTCAGAAACATACAACATTCTGGTAAAAGGTTGCTGGGGCCCTGCTATTATAATCAAGTTAAAAATTAAGTCATAACAATTTGCAGTAAATTTTCCTTTAGACTCATCTGAGAGATCTCAGGAAGTCTCCTAAGTACAGGGATTTATAGGTAGATTAATTTCTGAGATGTTATATCTAAATTAAGTTGTGAAATGAGACGCCCCATTCGACTTATATGTAAATAGATCCTATTATAAAGCTTTTATAAACATTCTCTCCTAATGCTTTTAGAAATCCATATTTAAAAATATGTAGCATACTTAACCCAATGTATTCCTGTACTTAAGGAAAAGGACTTGCCAAAGCAAGCAAGAAAAAAATGAGAGTGGCAAGACACAATCTGATCTATTAAGCCGGAGCTTCCAATAATTTTCTTTCCAGGAACAGAGGCAACCTGGAAAGATCATGAAACTCACAGAGAAAAAGCAAGAGGCCCTTTTGGGTCTAAAATATCAATATCATTTAATGTGGTGACATGTGTGTTTTCAAAGCTGTGCCATTTGGAAAAAGTAGGTTAAAACTTCAGTTTTTCCAGTGTCCCTGTAGGCAGGGCAGATATCTGCCCCAGCATTGGAGAAGCTAGTGTGCAATTTGCTGGGAGTTTAGGTGATATAAAGGATAAATAGTTCATCTCAAGACAGGTGAAAATATGGACATATGTCATTTAATTATGGCAATCATGCTCATCAATATTTCTGATGACAATATAGTCAGTGAGGTTGATGAATACAAACTACTCAAGTTGCTAATTAGCAAACACTTTAAAACGTATAGGAAAAACAATGTGACTGATGCATAAAATTGAGCATTAATAAAAACAAAGCAATTGGCTATTTTGTACTTAGCAGAGGTTTATAAGAAGACATGGTTTACAGAATAGTAGAATCATACACTTTTGGTAGCTTTGGAGGAGGAAAGTGAATTCTTATTTCAGACACCTTTTATTATAAAACCTTTTGAAAATGAAAGGATAGTTTGAATATCCTTAAGTGATACATTTTTCTTACCCCCCATATGGAAATTCTAATGTTACTATAACTGCTCTAGCCAGTCATTCAGGATAGGATCAATCCTTTTTAAGCAGAATATTCTCGTAGAATTACACATTAAACATTCATAGCACCTCAAAGCAAAGGAAAGACAAATTCTCTAATTTTCCTTTTTACCACGGGAAAATGTGAATAGAGAAGAATTTTCCTTTTTTTTACAGAGAGGAAGGGACAGGGAGTTAGGGAGGAGGAGAGGAAGAGAAAGAAGGAAAGGAAGAGGGAGAGAGAGAGGGAAGGAGGGATGGAGAGGGAGGGATTGAGCCTATAACCCAGCATATGCCTCTACCAGGAATTGAACTGTGACTCCTGAACCACACTGGCTGCGTGAATTTCTTGATTTGTAAATTAATTACTTGGGAGAAGGATTAATTCATTATGTGAGCTCTCTGGATACAACTTCTTTTTGCTCTTTGTTTTATAGGTCCCAGACTATAACATTAGTTTTTCAACAAGTATAGTCATTAAAATAAAGTAAAATCCAATTAATCAATTTTGATAATTTTCACTGAACAGAATGATGGGTGAGAGTAAGTCACAAGCTGATATCGAGCAATGAGAAAACAAGACAGGTTGTATAAGATGACATGGGCTCCTTAAGACCTATAAATGCTATTTTTTATTTAAAAGTTCTTCCCTCCTTGTTAACAAATTAACAACAGGACGAAAATCAAAGCTTAATCATTTCATCTAAAGTGTTTTAGTGTGTGGAGAGGTCTTGTACAATATCTTGTGACACATGCTGCCTGATAAAACTTGTGCTGGGTTAAAAAAAAATGCAAAAGCAGACAACTTTCTAGTCTGACAACTTCTGTGGTCAAAACAGTCTAGTCTAGTTGAAACACAGTGAGTGTAATCACCATCCACAAAACCTCAGGTTTACAATCATAAGTCCCTACAAGCCTATCTATTTGATGTCAACAACCATTAACCTCTTAGGTATGTTACTGCACATCTCAAACAGACCCTCCTGCTGGAATGACAAAGAATGAACGTGAGTGAGGTTCACAAATTGTATTGGTGAATCTGGGATGCTACGATAACTCCTTGAGGAATTTACCTAGGGTCAGACTCAACCACAGGATGGAGTTATGAATACTCTCTGAGATGAGAAGGTGAAAACTGAGTCAGAGAAACTTTAAGCTTATTTCCCAATGATGTCAAACAATAAATTGTTTAATAGTAGCCTGAACTTTTGTAGGAAATCAGGATGACTCGGAAGGGAAAACAAGATAACTCGACTAGAAACTAGGAGCAATAAGTCAAATGGACTTTGATTTATTATCTGAAGCCAAAGAAATGGCAGACGCTTTCCCAATAAGAAATTCTGGCTCAGTTGGTTGGAGCATCATCTTGTGCACCTAAAGATTGTGAGTTCAATTCCCTGTCTGAGTGCATGCAGGAGGCAACCGATGAGTATTTCTCTCTCCCACTCCGTCTCCCTTTCCCTCTCCTTCTCTCCCTGCACCCTCCTCTCCCCCCTGCTGAAAAATTAATAAGAATGTCCTTGGGTGAGGATTAAAAAAAAGAAATAGTTACTTTTTTGTATTAGAATGATATATCCAGCATACATTTTTATAGAAATACAAAAACCTGTTAAACGGTTAACCTCCATTTCTATGAGCCTTTAAAAAAAAAAAAAAAGACATTTCCTTTTCTTAGACCCAAGTTTGAGCAAACAGTTAGGCCTGGCATCTTGTGTAATTGTAATGAGTCCCATCAAGCCCAGATTCTTTTAATCACACTCAAGTGGCATTTGGAAGCACTTCACCTCTGACAACGCTTAGTGTGCATGTGTGCACACGCACGAGTGTTTTCAACTTCAGAAAATGAGCACTGAAGAGGGATATTGAATAACCCCAAGAGCTTATTAACCAGTACTCCTTGTCACCTCCTTAAAGAAACATGGGAAGCTAAAGTGCTTCTGTGAGGATGAGAGGAAATAAAGATGTATAGCATATTGTGTGTAAGAGGAACAGTATGCTTATTTGTAAGCTTCCAAAGGACAGGCTGCTGCTCTGTATTGCTGTTAGTAAAAATACCGCATGTGGCATGAAAAACTCTGCAGTCTGATTTGGAAAGAATTCATTGAGGTAAAAAATGTAATCAGGGCCTTCCCTCTTTCACTATGATTAGCCTTGTGCTTCCTCTATTTTCTCTTAGAAATTTATTTTTACTACATCCTACATAGACCCCAAACTCAGGGGTTACTTTATTTGGCCCTTTCAAGGCTTATCACACTCTGGGGATAGCAAATAAATATGTCAAAGAACAAGCAGAGAACCTGGTAAATTCAATCAACTACACACATATGCAAGAGCTTAAAGTCAGAGAAATACAGGAGAAAAGTTAGGGAGAAGTTTATTTGCTTAATATTTATGTAACTTAAAATCTTCCTTTTCTGCTTTCCTTTTTTCCTTTTCTCCCTTTCTCAACAAACATTTATTGAGCACCTACTAGGTACTGGGCAACTAGCTGGAGATACAAGGAGTCCTTGTCTGAGAAGGAGCTAGATAGAAGGTGTGAAGTCACCGTGTGGATCGGCAGACAAGGAGAGGCTGGGAAGAGCAGGTACTGCTCCGGTGGAATTTACCGGGCAAGTTGGAGTTAGGCAGTCAGACGCCTATAAGAAAAAAACAAAACAGCAAATGCAAAGTCAAAGAGAGGTGCGACAAGGAGTTTGGGTTGTTTGGTACGACTGGAGTTTATGGCCTGTGCAAGGAACTGTGACAGATAAAGCTGAGAATTAGGCAGGGGCCAGCGCATGTACAGCTTTCATTCTGAAGGCAATGGTGAGTCACTGAAGGTTTTCAATCAGGAGAAGTGACAAGATCAGATTTGTCCGCTGAGATTATTACCCAGGTAACACTGGTTTACATTACGTACGTTTCAGGTGTACAACAGTACAATGTGAAATCTCTCAATACTACATTGTGCTCACCCCCAAAAGTCTGGTTTCTCTCTGGCACCATCCAGTGTTACCCACCTTTATCCATGTGGTCCTCCCTCCACTCACCTTGTCCTCCGGTAACCACCCATCTGTGGGCTTCCTCTGTGAGTATGCAACATTTATTATTGTGATGTTCGCCTAATGGTGATATCTATTTTCCTTCTGCATTTATTAATTTATCAGATTATTTTATCCTATAGGTTAAAAAATCAATACTATTATTTATTTTGTGGCTCAAATTATTTCAGCTTTGGACATTAAGAGCTCCTCCACACTGGAATCTGTGTTCCTTCAGTTTATTTTATTTTATTTTATTTTATTTTATTTTATTTTATTTTATTTTATTGATTTTTCCACTGAGAAGAAGGAAGAGGGATAGAGAGCTAGAAACGTCGACGAGAGAGAAACATCGATCAGCTGCCTCCTGCACACCCCCCACTGGGGATGTGCCTGCAACCAATGTACATGCCCTTGACCGGAATCGAACCTGGGACCTTTCAGTCTGCAGACCGATGCTCTATCCACTGAGCCAAACCGATTTCAGCTCAGGTTTGTTTTTTTTTTTTTAAAGAAAAAAAAAAAAAAAAAAAAATATATATATATATATATATATATATATATATATATATATATATTTAGAGAGGGAGAGGGAGAGGAGAGAGAGAGAGATAGAGAGAGAGAGAGAGAGAGAAACACATCGATATGAGAGGAAAATATTGATTGTTGGCTCTTGTATGCACCCAGACCAGGAACTGAGCTTGCAATCTGGATATGTGCCCTGACTGGAAATCAGCAAACCTTTTGGAACATGGAATGACATTCAACCAACTGAGGCACACTGGCTGGAGCAGCCCTGGTTTCTTTGATTGAAAAATAGTGTTTGCAGACCATAATCTGGTGCTAGGTATGCCACTGTCATTATCACTGCTTTAGGACCAGGAGAGGGCACGCCCAGGATGGGTTGGTTCGGGAAAGTCTCTCTGAGGAGGCCATGCCAGTAGAGGCATGAGTGAGATGAAGGAGAGAGTAATGCAGACTGTGGGAGCTTTCCAGGCTGAGTGTCCAGTGATTGTGAGTCTCAGAGGGAAGAACATGCTCAGCAAGGAACGGCAGGGTGAGTGTAGTTGCAGCTTGGAGGGCAAGGTAAAATGGAGTCGGGGTCAGACCACAGCTGCAGAGGTGGTAGGAAGTGGCTAGATTTGGTTGCATGTATATACTTATAGGGAAATATTTCCAGCATACAGAAGACTTAGAATATTACATTAAGTAAAAAACCCACATGTTCATCACCAAACTTCATCATATTCTAACATTTGGCCACATTTGCTTTAAAATACAAGCATAGTAGAGATCCTTGTATTCCTCACAAGTCCAAATCTCTCCAGAGGTAAACACTAAATAGATTTGACATTTACTTTTCTCCTAGACAGTTTTAACAACCTCTAAATATATGTACAGGACAGATGGGACAAAAGTAGGTTTAAAGTTGTTGAGTATGTGAAACAGTTTATTCTTAAATTATTTTCTACACAAACAACTGTAAACCTACTTCTGCCTGTATATATGTATGTATATATACACACATAAATAATATATATTTTATATGTTTACATTTCTACATAAATCGCTCTATGATCCGTGTAGCTTTAGCTCAATTATGTTAAGCTGGTCTCCAGTAGTATTCCATTGTGTGAACGTATAAAATTATTCATCTTCCTATTAGTAGACATTTATGCTGTTTTCAATCTTTCTGTCCTACAAGAAATGCTAGGACATTTCATTCTTTTAGGTGCATATCCTTATGTTTTTCTAAAGTGTGTATCCAGAAGTAGAGTTTCTAGGTCAAAAGATACATACAGTGTCAATATTACAAGGCACTGCTAATTTGTTCTCAAAAGTTGTTACAACCTATAATCCCATCAGCACTGTCTGAAAGTTCTTGTTTCTCAAATTGTCACCAATTTACTTGATTGCCAGACTTTAAAAATTTTCCAATTTGATAGGCATGACTTGATAGCCATTATTTTAGTTTTAGCAGGTATGATATCTTATGTGGGGCAACATCTATTGAATTCTCTAATAGTCTATGGATCCTCCTGGATATAAACAGTCACATTATCTGATAATATGGACAGTTGGCCTTATTCTGGCCGATTCTAATCACACTTATTTCTTATCCATATTTTTTTTTGGGGGGGGGGGTGTTATTCAAGTGGTTAGGATCTCTAGTATCAATGCTAGATAGACTAGTAGAGAGGGGATATTCTTACTCCTGACTTTAGTAGAAACATTTCTAAACTTTTACCACCAAAAAGAAAAAAAGTTTCCTCTTTGTTCCTGATGGTTACCCACTATCAGAGAGGAACTCAACTTCTATGCTGTTTTGTAGAAAAACAATTATTAAAAAATTATCAGGAATGACTGCTAAACTTTATCAAATACTTTTCTACATTGTGATGTTGAATCATTCTTGTTCTTATGACAGAAACCCTACTTAGTAATGGTGCATGTGTGTGTGAAAGAGAAAGAATTAAATGCACATCTGTGTGAAGGTTATAGAAAGAAAAGGTGAATCATGAGTACAGGGGATTTAATGTGGACATCAAATTGACTAATCAGGGAAATAAAGAATAAAGACCAAAGCCTGGGTTTTCATCACAGAAGGCATTTAAATGAGACCCTTTTAAGAAACATGCTATGAGGGTGAGATTCTGACAGGAAAGAGGAATCAGAAACTACCCATTTCTCACTCTTTAAAGACTTGGAGGTATTGGGCAGAAAGCAGATATCTCTCTCTCTCTCTCTCTCTCTCTCTCTCTCTCTCTCTCTCTCTCTCTCACACACACACACACACACACACACACACTCACACACACCCCTTCAATATTTCTTGGAAGAAAACCTCTGTGGAAGTGAACTGAGCAACAGGACAAGGGCAACATGCCCCATCCATTTGGGTCAGGCTGTACCTCCAGGCAAGACAATCAAGAGCTCTGAAACACCAATGGCTGCATCCCAGGCAGCCTGAGGGAAAGGCCGCTGTGGCAGGGAAGGAGGGATGCTGTGGGGTGAGAATGAGTTAAGTGTGCCCTACAAGAAAGTGGCTGCTTTCCTGGAGCTGACAGTGCTCAGACAAACCTTACAAAACCGTACGTTTCTCTGGAAAAGGCCTTCCTGTAACCCTCAGGAGCCTGTGTCCACCCTGAGGTTGAGCTTCATCTGAAGCCCGTTTCCCCTTCCTGGAAGTGTTGTGCCAGCAACCAAATAATACCCTTCTTAGGAAATACTTCCGTCACTATCATTCAAGTTATAATAGCTCATGGAAGTTCATAGAAGGGAATAAAGCAGCTTAAGAGGCCCTGATGATCTAGTTATCGAAATTACTATGCAATTCAACTGATGTACTTTATTTACTTTTCCTTCCTTCCTTCCTTTTTTTATTTTTTATTTTATTATTTATTTATTTATTTATTTATTTATTTATTTATTTTACTATTTCTCTTTTCTTCTCTCACCTACAATTCCTTTCCTCTTTTTTATCTACACTCCACAGAGACCTAATTTAAATACATGTAAAAGCCTTTAAATTCTCATGATAGACTAAACATAGAAATTAAGTAAGGGATGTTTTAAAGATCACTTATTAGAATCAGAAATCAATGGCAAGGGAGGTAATTTGGAATAATAGTTATGTGGACATGTATAAAAAATGTAGGGCCAACTTGCTGGGGAAATATCTCTCAGCAAAACCAACATGACTACACAGGGCCAATGAAAGGGCCTTTACCTGTCTCTTTCTTTCTTTCCCCATTTTACTATTGTTTTTGACACTTTCATAACTTCATATTTAAATTAACTGCATCCCTGCCTCTTTTCTCTGCCTCCACCAATACATCCTACATACTTCTACCATACCAATATTTATTAAACGTTGCTCTTAGCATATTGCCAAGAACCTACAATGGTTCTCCATATGCTCATGGTATTCAAGGTAATTCACAAATCATCCCCTCAGTCATTTTCCTCAACACAAATTTCCTTCAGTCAAGCCAGTTTCTAGACTTTCCAAGTGTGCCATTGGCATTAAAACTCCTTGAACTTACTCACGCTTTTCTCTATCAGAAAGACCTTCCTCCTTCAATGTTTCCCTAATGCTACCACATTTCAAGGTTTGGACAAGTCCCAGCACTTACCTTATTCTAGACCCAACTGACTTCTTTGCTGAGCTATAACCATAGGCTACTCTGCACAATCTTACACTTTATTATATATGAAATTTCTTATCTACTAGCCTTTTCTGCCCTACTATATTTATAAGTTCCCTGAGTCTGCTGTGTGCAGGGAAAAAATATACATAGTTCAGTGTTCATTATAATAAATGTCAGCCAGAAATCTATGCTATAAGACCTGGGTTACCTTTGCTGTGGAGGAGTTTATTTAGATCAGAGGAAGAGATAATAATAATTTTAACTACTACCTTGAGGGAACCCAACTAAGGAATCTGCTTATTACAGAAAAAGAAAATATCTAAAATTATCTTTAGCTGCTTATCTTTAAAAAGAAATTATAATATACAGTTGTAAAATATTGTTTTGCATATTATAAGAAAAGCTCTTTCATTGGACATAGTCCAAATACAACTTTAAGTAATAATTTTTATGCTTTAATTCACGCTGTCTTGTAGAGAAGTTGTTTGGCATTACATATAAAGAAGGCTTTCATGACATGACACTGAGTTATCTTCCAGCTTTATTTTCCGTTACCTGGCTCCTGGGTGGCTTGCAGAAATCATTAATTATTGTTAAGTAAGCAAACCTCTGCTGCTGTTCACTGGAGCACACTACAAAGGGCTGCCTATAAGAGAAGCAGCCACATTTACAGCATCTGTTCTTATGACTTTTCTTCTGGGGTTCATATTTAAAAGTACTGCTGCTTCTCTCTATCCATGTGACTTATCACACTGGCATGTCTCTCCACAATGGAGTCACACTACCTTCTCAATGCAGCTCCGCTTGGCTGTCTGGAGGATGACTGCCTGTCTCTTTGGGGTGACCCCAGATTACCCAAAGTGAGTTTTATGTAGGTCGTGAAATTAATATATTATGGTCATCTCAAATATATGCTGCACATGCTGTAAAATCCCATCAAGTCCTTTTCCCCTGACTTGGTGACAGAGAGAAAAGTACCTTTTCAATATAACTTCAGTCTCTTCCCTTCTACCTTTCCCTCTCCACACACTCTGGCTGGTATGCTTACTTCTATTCCTCTGCTTTCCTCACCGGGGATCATTCTTAAAGTCTACTAACACGAGGTTCCCAGCCCATAATTTCAATCACAGCCTCTACTACTACTCAAATTCTCTTCCTCTCCTATGCCACACTGATTTACGGGTTTCATCAGCATTAAAACACAAGCATCGTCTGCTTTGTGGTCAAGTTAGTACTTGCGCTCTCTCAGGGCCTGGCGTCCCCACTCAACTGTAAACACTTTAAAGAAGATTATATCTTTCTATGTTTATCTTTCCAACACGGCATCCCACATACATACACATTTCACACACACACACACGCACACACACACACACACTCTAAATATTGATCCTGTTAAAAATGAATAGCATACATACTTAAATGTCTGAAAATAAAATGAAGTCTGTAATATGTTTCTCCAACTCACTTAACTATCTATATTTACTTTATTAAAATAAGTTAAGAGGTTCACTATCTGCAGTCATCAACCTCAAGTTTATTTTCCCATCTCACATTTGTGGGCAGCACAGAAACTGAAGAGGCACTTTGAACTAAAGCAGCACTCTTATATTTCATTCAGCTCTAGGGTGACTAACATTTCAATGCTATCCGTATCTGCTTATGTGAAAGTCATGGACAACTTGCCTCCATTATGAAGGCACCATAAGGCATAATTGTATCTAAATGATTCAGGATGAAACACACACCAAACTGTTTTGCTGAAATCAACTTATGTAGTTGAACAGTTACTGTGTACTATTAGACAGTTGGCTCATTTCACATCTTTGGCATGTAAAAGCCAATTTGGGTTTAGACTTATGTTGTTAAAAATGATGCCAATGTGTACTTCTCACCTTCTTAAATATATCAAAATTCCTCAGGATGCCAAACAAAATCCATCCTCTGGGAGTGAAATGTGCCAACAGTTTAACAGCACATGGAAGCATTACTGGAAAAACTTGAGATGGGGAAGAAACAGACCTTTTCCCCAATAACTAAGGCCTCATAATTGAGAATAAATGATAGCTCTGGGAATTGTCTGCTGATCTTCAGGCCTGACAGCCAAATCAGATAATTCAGTACAAATTTTAGAATGATGTCTACATAATTCCTCCAACTCTATAGCCTCAGGATATGAAATTGGCTTTTTAAAGCTTCTCTTGGCAACTATGAGTGCTGTTTTAAAGCTGGAGAGAAAAGCATGTTTAAGAGATTAGAAAGAAAAATTTTATTCATTTTCAGAATCAAGTGGTGGTGGAATACATAAAGTGACTCCATGAGTAAATATCCATATATATATATTTCTTTGGGATGAATATCCAGACATGGAATTGCTGGATCACATAGTAGTTCTTTAAAAAAATTTTTTTTGAGAAACTTCCATATTATTTTCCATAAAAGCTGCATGATTTTACATTCCCACCAATAGTGTACACATATTGCAATTTCTCTACAACCTCACTTATTTTTTTGGTAGAGTTCACCAGTGATGCAATCTGGGCATTTCCTTGTTAGGAGGTTTTTGGAAATAAACCTTATTTTATTTTTTTATAATGGCTATCATAACAAGTGTGAGATAGTATCTCATTGTGGTTTTGCTGTGCATTTCTCTGGTGATTAGAGATGTTGAGCATCTTTTCATATTCCTGAAATACCTGAGGCCATTTGTATGTATTCTTTAGAGAAATGTCTACTTAGTCTATTTTAAAACTGAGTTATTACTATTATTTTTTCCATCGAGTGTATGAGTTCCTTACGTATTTTGGATATTAGCCCCTTATCAGATATATGATTTGCAAATATTTTCTTTCATGTAGTAGGTTGCCTCTTCATTCCCTTGTTTCCTTTATGGTGAAGAAGCTTTTTAGTTTGATGTAGTACCACTTGTTTGCTTTTGCTTTTGTTGCTTGAGCTTTTGGTGCCATATCCAAGAAATCAATGCCCAGACCAATGTCATGGAGGAGAGAGAGAAACTAGTCCCTTCGGCACTCCACTGAAAAGCCAGAACATTGGACACATGCTCTTCTTCTCCCCCCTGAGGGAGAGGCCCCTCAACCCCACTGGCCCCTGTCTGCCTTCACACTGGGATTTGGGAGCAGCAGCATGCACCCAGCTCCTTCCTCTTCTCCATGGCCCAAGCATCTAGAGTATTAGAGTATGCTTGGTCCCATGCAGGCAAGACAGAAGCCATCTTCTCAGGTAGTGCCTCCAACCTCTCCCCCCCCCCCCAAAAAAAAAAAAAAAAAAAAAGCAAGACTATAGGATACAGGTGCCTAGTCTTCTCTTCCTCTTCCCAGGGAGAAGGCAGGCGGTGGGAATGTCCTCCCAAACGCCTGACACTGTTGTGGGGTGGAGGTGGGCCAATGTGTAGGGGGAGGATTATGTTGAGAGGGTGGCATGAATTTTTCTGCTAGCTTCAATGTGGCTAATTTTGAGCTCGCCTGGGGTTTTTCTCTCATCAATGAGGTACAGAAGCCTCTTAACTGGTTTCTGGATTTCTCACAAAAGGAGTTGTTCCATGTATTGTTGTTGAGTCGGTGTCTCTGTGGGAGGCAGGAAGGTCTGGGGCTTCCTATTGTGCCATCTTGCTGACACACAATCAGACTTTTCTTCAATTGGCCTTTGTAATAAGATAACCTCACCAATTAGTGGCTGAATTCTATGTGGACAAAGTAGAAGAAAACACAAGCATTTTTGGTAAGAGCCCTCATTCAGGCTGCCACACACTCGCACACATAACCAACTTGATAATTTTGGTTAAGCTGACTGGTTGTTTGATAGAACTGACTGGATGTAAAAGGATGGTAATCAGGTTTGGAACTGCATTAGTAAAAGCCAATTCATCATATATCTGAAGCAGTTATGCATACAGAAAACTTCAAAGCTTCCCCAGTAATATAAATTACCATGATAACCAACAAAAATGAAGAAGATTATAACAGAAAAATATCTTTTGAGATCTTCAGTCTAGTTTCCAGCAAACTAGTATATTATTAAGTATTATTATTTTTTCATATATATTTTATTTTTTTACCGAGAGGAAGGGAGAGGGGGAGAGAGTTAGAAACATTGATGAGAGAGAAACATCAATCAGCTGCCTCCTGCACAACCCCTATTGGGGATGTGGCCGCAACCAAGGTACAAGCCCTTGACCAGAATCGAACCTGGGACTCTTGAGTCTGCAGGCCGATGCTCTATCCACTGAACCAAACCAGTTAAGGCTATAATATTATTTTCATTAGACTTTTTTTTTTTTTTTTCATGGCTGACATTTTGCATTTTGCCCCTGAAATGATTATCTATTATTTCATTTTATTTTTGCAACACTTTTGGGAGGTAGAGCCTGAGGAAATGGACCTATATATTTTTTTATTGCTAACTTAGTACATAGATACTAATTGCGGAAACAATCTGTTTAGAGACGGTGGAGCTTTTGTACTGACTGTGAATATGGTGCAGCAGAGCCATTATAATCGACAGTAGATGCCATATCTTAGAAAACATTTGAGATATACTGCATTTATGACTTTCATAGCCCTTATAAATGAACAAGTACATTCTAAATCACATAATCAAAACACTGTTTTGCTGGTTAAAATTTTTTCTTTTGCATTTGATTTTCCTTTGACTATGGTAGAGAATGAGAGCCAAGAATAACTTGTAATTTTTCTCCTCTAAATGATAAACTGTTCTGTACTTACTATAAATCAATTGTTTTATAACTTCTATTTGTTAGGAAACAATTGAAATAGAAAACCCAATGTACCTTCCTAAGATTCATGGTACTATTTATCACAAACTAAGGAAATCACATTGTACACTTTCAATATTACTTTAATTTTGGTTTCCAAACAATATATATCTCTTTCAAGGTTAAAAGCATTGAAAGTACACATGAATGCTAAGGAAAATCTTAAAATTTCCTGACATGCATTAGCCATCCTATTTGTATAACAAATATCTTGTTTGTTTATGATGGTCTACATCATTAATCTAGATAAATACATGCAGCAGTGAAGGGAGCTGGGTTTGCTGTTTTGTCCATTGCCCAGCAACCACTGCTTACACCTGCTTTGCAGCAGAGCACTGTGGCATAGACTTCGAGCTGTTACAGCATATGCCATTTTCTATACCAGCACTCAATTGGACAGAAGAGCCTAAGAACTCGCATTTACTCCTGGTCAACAGGGCAACTTTTACTTCTCTAAAATGTAAATGTTTGTCACAATTAGGTGATGGATAGACAAAAGCTCTTTTTATAGTATATTTGAATTTTCTGGACAAAATATAAATGCCCATCAAGTCAATTATATTCCTTCATACTTTAAAGCCATTTTTTATAAAATCTGAAAAAAATTCTGAGTAAAATAGGCTTATGATAAATGAACACTCTAAAATATAATATAAAGCATAGAGAGAGCAAAACTACAATGCCCCTGCCAACTGTGCACCTGAAATTTGTATAATTTTGTTAACCAGTGTCACCCCAATAAATTCAATAAAAAGGAAAAAATAAATAAAAAACTGAAGTGCTCCTCCCTATTCCTAATCACATAGTTTCATTCACTAAGGTAACCATCCTTTCTTTTAACAGGTTATATAATTCTTCTTTATTATTAAAGATACTTTTCAGAATGAACAGATATGTAAAGTAACTATCACTCTAATAAAAATAAATTTGAAATCAATTTTATGAATGACTTAGAATATGCAATATGTGAAAAATGACAAAATAAAATAATTTCATTTTTATTAACCTAGTATTTGAACATTATTAAAGATATAAAGCAAAGGGCTTATAAAACCTATCTCACAATTGTTCTATTGTTGGAAGTAAAGCTTATTTCTTTATAAGCTTTTATTTGCAAGCTTTAAAAATGACAAAGCAATAATTCATGCCTGATTTAAAATAACAGGCACCTTTATTTTTGAGACAGATAAGCCACTTTGGTTGAAAAATTATACGGGAGGAATGTGAATAAGGTGCTACTTATTTCCTCAGCCCCAAACAATATGCTGTTCAATAGCTGTGTACTTGGAGTAATTATTCTGAATGCTTGTTCCTATCATATTTGTGCTACAAAGTCTTGTAAGATAGGTGTCTCATCAACTTGCCTGTGGTAAGTCGCTACCTTTCTTAGTCTCAATTTCTTTATTATTCAATTGGGTATAATTCCTGAAAGTAGGAGCTTATTAGTCTTTGATATTCTTTAGTGGATACAGTGAAAAATGAAAGGCATGACATTTATTACAGTGAAAAATGAAAGGCATGACATTGATAATTGTATGGAAGAATGAGACTTCTAAGAATAACTGTGAACACAGTAGCTTTTGTGGGTAGGCCCCCTTGGATTTTAGAATATTTTACAAACAAAGGAAAAATTCTTTTGACATTCAACAAAAGCAGTTATTTTATCTTTTAATGTTCTAGCTTGATCAGAAAGAACATGAGACCTGGTTCTCTCCAGTCTTGGTTCTATCATAAACGAGCTACGCTGAGCCAATAAGTTACAATCTCTAGTCTCATATTTCTTTGTATATAAACTGTAATTAATATCTGCCTTTTGCCCTAACCAGTGTGGCTCAGTTGTTTGGGTGTCATCCTGTGCACCAAAAGATTGTTGATATGATTCCTGTGTTGGGGACTTGATCCCTAGTAGGGGACATGCAGGAAGCAGCTGATCAATGCTTTGCTCTCACATTGATGTTTCTTTCTCCCTTTCCCTCTCCCTCTCCCTTTCTCTCTCTCTCAAAATCAAATAAAAATATTTAAAAAATATCTGCCTTATTTTCATAAGCAAAATTTTAGTTAGCAGTTATTATATGTAACAATACAACAAATGCCACAACTTGCCTCTTGTTATTCTCTGGAACAAAACCTTACTTTACTAGTGCTCATTTGAAAATAATAGAGTAAAGCTCTTTTTCTTCTAGACCCAAAGCTGATGACACACATACTGATGTATACGTTCTTAAGGCCACAAAAGCAAATCCAGAAATTATTATAAAATCGGAGCTACTTATTCTTGATCTTGGTGCAATGAAAAGATAAAATTGGACATTTAGAATGAGACAAGCTCAAGTTTCAAAAGACATAGTTCAAGCTTAGAGAGTCCAAGAAGAATAATTTTCTTCTCAGAAACAGAGTTCATCATAAATTATGCGATGTTTTTAGTATTTTCTAAAGAAATATACAATATTAATCTACAAATCAACACTTTACTCTATTTGTAGCATATAACGTGGTGCAGCGGTTCTCGAAGTGTGCTTTGGGTACACTGATTCAGTTTTGTAGGAGTTATACAACAGAGGGTTCTATGATCAAATAATTTTGGGAAATGCTGGGCTAAATAAAGTTATGTGTTGCTGTTTTTTTTTTTTTTTTTCTCCTTTGGAATTGCTTTGTTGCTTTAATTATGAATTACTAAGCAGAGTCTACATTATGCTGAGTTTCCTCCATTTATTTGACCAGAGAATGCTTTGTTGACTCAGCTCATCTGGTAGGTTTAGTGTCGTGCAACAGGCATTTGGGACATACTGGCATATCATATCCTACAAAACTAGTCATCATAACTCACAAATGATTCCAATATTGCTTACATTCTCCTTTCTATGTGCTCCATCCCTCTTATTTATTCCTCTTAAAATTTGTTATAATACTGCATGTCTGGTTTCCTTTCTTCCACCCGATTTTGCATATTGCCTACCAGTCAACTTCTCCAAATTTACCATTTTCAGTGGGTCACTATCTTTGCTGAAGAGTCTTTCCATTGAATCTAGATTTAGATTTCTTAACCCTGCCCTCAACAACCTCCTGATCTGATGTTCCCAGTCTGCTTTTCTGATCTTCTATCCTGCTTCTCCGCTACCCAAGAGTTTATTCACTTTCCCCAAATTTGCTCTCCAATTTTTTATATCCCACTCTGTTCATGTCCTCCTTTTGGTTGAAATATATTTTTCTAATCCTATCCATTTGGTTATAGTCTATTTGTTAAGCCTTTTCTTAGAATCCCGGCCTTCTTTAAAAGAGCAAAGAAATGAACATTTATTGTCACTTTGTGTGAAGGACTTCTCACTACATTAAAAATTATTCCTCTTATCAACATATAAACACAGCATCAAGGAGAATGGTACTTTTTATTGTTTCTTAGAAAGACAGTCCTAGCCTTGACAACACCAGGGTTGTAAGGCCTAAAGAGAGTCCCCAGTGTTTGGACACAGACACCTCTCAAGCCTGAAAGGTGTCAGAGTGCAACACAGCCATCACCCCAAACTCCATATAAAAAACTTGGGGCAAGGAGGGAGGAGTTTTGGAGCCACTGGTTTTTGTGGGGAGTACCATGCTTGCAATGAGATTCCATCCTATGAAGCTAGTTTCAAAGATGCTAGTGGGGCTCCAAACGTTTACCTCAAAGATTGGCTGTACCTAAGACAAGGTGACTGACATTTCATTCCCCATTTGACATCTGCTCTGGCAGAGAATGTGTTCCTCTGTCCTGTGCCTGTGGGAGCAGGGCAGAGAGAACTAGAGTGACAGAGGGGCAATGGGGTGAAGTCTGCGTTTGAAAGAAACGCCTGGGAGACAAGTAGGAGTTGACTTAAGTCAGCTTGCTGGTGCGGTATCCAAGATGATGACCTGCCTGGCAAGGGAAATCTGTCAGCAAGAGGCTGGTGAGACACACAGCTGTGGGTAGAGAATGAGGTGACACAACTGCTGAACTCTGACATCAGTCAACAATATGGTGTGGACACCCTACAGACCCTCTGAAAAACTCAATATCTAGCACTTTAGAGGGCCCGTATTTGGATACCTGCTTCAGAAGTACTCAGAGAAGTAGCTGTAACCAGCAGAGGACCCTGAGTGGCTAGCTGTGGGGAAAAAAAAAAAAATGTGCCCTGTTACCACTCCATTCACTCTTCTGGCCTGGAAGGGAGAGAAGGGAAAATTAGAATCTTCAGAATCATGCTCTGGTCTCCAATCCCCTCAACTGCTCAAAAAGTGAGAATCCCAGTTTATGCCTGCATTGGGCAAAGAATAGATGAGGATTTAGGATTACAGTTCCGAACAATATTGAATTTTGCTAAGTAAGTGACCTCCAAGTTGTTGAATATGATAAACATATACTTAAGAGATAGATAGGAAAAAATTGACAAAGCCAGGTGAAAGCTACCGTGAGAGCAAATAAACTTGTTTAATACATATAACTCCTGCCATACTCTTCTCCAGAGTAAAAGACAGTCAGCAAAGCAAGTAACAGACTTGGTCTCTGGCCTGATCACTTATAAATTCCATAAACAAAATTAATGTGAGTTATTAGAATCTACTTTGCTGGTACTTTGAAGGTATGGGCATCAAAGAATCACACTGCATATTACCTTTGAATTCTCTTATTTTGGAGAACTGGTTTAGACAAGTTGACCCAGCAACTCCTTGATTGTAATTAGTCAAGTTTTCTTAATAGCAATTTCAATCAAAATAGTGATTTTATAATAGAAATGATGATTAAGATGAAATGGTTGCAGTCAACTTTAGTATTTTAACACAAACATTAACTCCTTTTGATGAGAAAGGTAAAAAGAAAGTAAAGTCAGACTTTGTTGCTACCCCTCTTCTCCCTGCCCCACATTCTTTCTCTTCCCAAAGCATCCTCCTCAAGGAGGGGTTTAAGCATGGATCAGGAATATAACAGAGGGGCCTGGTGACTTTCTTTGCACTTCCTTATCCGGGACAAAGAGGTCTGAGGCCCAGCACTGTCACTAATTAGCTGTATACCTTTGGGCAGGGCAAGGTGAGGGTGAGTTGGAGTAGACATCTAGAGAAGAAGGATTAAATGTTACCATTCTAGGAGCATCCACAAATCCCCTCTGCTTTCTATTTAATCTCTCTGTCATCTGATATTACTTCATAGAGAAGCCTATGTATTTGACAGTTGCTTTTGATGCTCTACGTAGATCAATGCAACAGCGTACCCAACGTATCTGCAATCAATCAGGTAAAAGACAGTCAGCAGAGGAAGTAACCAGACTTGATACTTGTATTATTTTAGACTTGTTTTATTTTCTAGAAATCTGCTTTAAGACAAAGCCTTCATCATTGCACAGTGTTTCTAAGTGTGTTTTCCTTCTTCAGTAAATGTCTAGGTTATTCTTCAGTTCTGCAATAAAGATCTTTGGGAGCCAGACTATCTGGGTTTGAATCCTCATTGGCCCCTTTATTACAAAGTTACCTTGAACACTGATTCCTGGGCCTGTAAAATGGGGGTAACAATGGAACACACTTCATAAGTTCTTCGAGGATTGATGAATACAGGCAAAACAAAGCACATAAATCAGTGCTTGGTATAACAGATGTGAACCATTATTTTATTATTTTATGGCAGACTGAGTTTAGTATGCAGGCAACTTTATGGGTATCATACAGAAGGCTGTGCTTGGGGTTTAATGTGCTGTGATTGCTGCTCTTTGAATCTGTGTTCTGTAAGTCAAGTCTGATGGGATGTGGAGCATACGTAGAGAGGGGGCTTGGCCATAGTGCAGTCTCCTCCCCTCAGGATAAGTTCTCCACTGTCTGCTCTGCCATCCCCTATGCATCACCTCCCACTGGGCTCCTCTCGCTGCCCTCCTTCGCAGTGAATGTTGCTGCTCTCTGCTCATTCTGAACCTGGAAATCGATGTGAGAAGGGTCAGGGTTGGCAGGCACCCTATGGCATCTTGAGGTGGGGCATGGAAGCAGCTGTCCTGCCCAGGGTTGGCAGTGCCTCAGAGCATTCTGTGGGCACTGGGCAGGGGCAAGCTTCCCACCCACCTCTGATCCAGGTACCTGTCATGCTCAAGGTTGCAATACCCATCCAGCCTGGGTTGGAGCAGTGGGGCTGTGGAAGGGGGAGATGCCTGGCTTGGCTTCCCTGACTCTGGCCAAGGCACAGAGTATCAGCCTGGTTGCCGGCAGGAGGGGAAACATGACATTTGATGGACTGCTTGTTTCCCGAGTCTTAGGGTGAGACCCCAAGGAGCCGGTGAGAGTCTGGGCTCTGAGGGAATCTATGTGTCTGAAGGAGCATGACCTGAATTAGCAAATAATAACACCACTACAGTTAAAGAGGCCATGGAAGAAAGGAAAAGCCTTCATATTTTAATATTTTTAATGCACTCTTTCTGTCTTATTTTGAACAAGGGGCCTCATATTTTCATTTTCACTGAGCCCCTCAAATTATGCAGCCTATCCTGCTGGCAAAGCTCACCTTTTTCCACAAGAAGCTTTTAAAACATATATATTTTATTGATATTTTACAGAGAGGAAGAGAGAGGGATAGAGAGTTAGAAACATCGATGAGAGAGAATCAGCCATCAACTGCCTTTAGCACACCCCCTACTGGGGATGTGCCCACAACCAAGGTACATGCCCTTGACCGGAATTAAACCCGGGACCTTTCAGTCCGCAGACCGAAGCTCTATCCACTGAGCCAAACCAGTTTTGGCTCACAAGAAGCTTTTAAACCAGCACTTCCCCCAGCCACTTTTACTGAGAAGTCACAGGTCATAGGTTATTGAACTGTCTGACTACAGACCATGGTGATCATGAACATCATATAGAAATTAAAAAATAAATAACTCCAATAATTTTTCTCAATAAAAACACTCACCATTTCCAAGACTACCATTCCCTTCACTCCATGCAGTAGAAATCTATCTATCCCGAATTCTCAGGTCTTAATCATTAGCTCTTTGGACAAAAGAATAAACATTAAAAACAAAGAATATTTTGAAAGTTTCCCGTGGGATGTCTTCTCTTACTTACAATGGTCGACCTGGATAAGTGCGCTGTTTATCTGGGGAACATTTCAGTTAATTAAACATTTGAAATACTATGTATGTTTATGTCATACTAATGGTAAATTATGGTGAAATTACAACTTTTCACCCAAAATTGAAATCAGTGATATTTTCCATGACAACACATTGTAGGAGCTGCTGGCAATGGGGCTGAAGGGTGAATAATAGCAGATGAGGGCTCTTAGGAGCTAGTAGTAAAGGAAGAGTCAGCATTACAACAGTTAAGAAGTCTGAGAATTATTTAAATTATAAAGGCTGAAAGGTTAAGCCTTGATCAGAGCACACTAATATAAGGTAAAGTACCACGGGTCATCTGAATTATACAATAAAGTACCATGGGGTCATAAGAATTGCAAATTTGTTTTTAGTTTGGTCAACATTTTGATATTTTCATTTCAATATTATCCTCAATGGAACCATTTCACCTGAGAAATGATTCCCTCACTTATATTTTCTGATTGATTAATGTCCCTAGGGTGCTGCCAAATTAGAATCTGCTACCCAATGTTCCTTACAACAAGCCGTGCCACTGGTTCAAAGGTGTGCTGAAGGCAAGAAGGCGAACCCATTCCAGCTGAGCGGTCGGGAAGCACCATCACGGGTTGAATGGAAAATCAGGAGTTGAATGTGCAGTTTTGGAAAACACACTTAAAAAAAGTGCCAACATGCTTAAAAGTTCTAACAAACCAAAAGCAGTGTTGTGGTTCCGCACTAATGATATTTGTGCCTGCAACCTATGCTATAAATACCACAACTTCAACATTTTCTTTTTCTTTTTCATGGCAACAGGTTAACAGCTACAAGGAAAATCTTGCCCACCGAGATCAAAAGGAACTTATTGGCACATGGCATATTGGCATCAGACTGGACTTACACCCGCTGACATGTCAAAACCTTGAAACAGAAACTTCAGAACTTCCTCATGAGCCCTGAAGGCAAGTCATTGACTTCATACTAGCTCAGAAGTACCTCTTTCCAGGGACAGCATTCAACCATGCAAACAACAAAAACTGGGCAAACAAAGCCTGCGTATGTGCTTGGAAGTGCAAGTCTTACGCCAACAAACTACGAGTCTGCTTCCAAAGCTGCAAGATTTCAGATAAAAATCCAAGACTAAATATAAAATACGGCGTAAGAAGTTTACTGAGTAGCAATTTTGACTGATGGGCAGTGTAAGCATGGAGAACTAGCCCCCATTCCTGTATCGTGATTACAAACTCCCTTTGCCTGGCTTCTGAGGCTGGGCAAGGGAGCCAGGGGAACATGATTTCATTCCATCTGGTCCTTGGCACTTTTCTTCTTTTTGGTTTATCTTGCAGTGCGAACCTGCTCATGCTCTGGTGTCCTCTCCAACTTTCCTCCCAAGCTTTGCTGCTTATGTTTCTTAAGTGCAAGGGTTCCATACCACATGTCACAAGACCAGTCACTGGTGAACACGTAAGAACGGCATTCAACTCAAACTCTGTTGAATGACCTCAATGGATTAGTTAGTACTATTCTAAGTTAAGGTTTCCGTGAGTCCTAGTTTTATCACAGAACTTAACAAATTTTAAAGTTGTGTTCTGGCCGGTTGGTTACTCAGTGGTTAGGGTGCCAGACTGAAGGGTTGTGGGTTCAATTTCCAGTCAAGGGCACTCCTCCCTCCCTTCCAATCTTTCTAGAAGTCAATGGAAAAATATCCTCAAGTGAGGATTAAAAAAACAAAATTCTAAATTTTACTATTCCTTTGCTTAGCAACTGAAAGACACTTTCATTCTTTTTATTTATTGATTTTTTTTTTTTTTTTCCTGGTCTGACTGAAGCCCAAGAGTGCCAGAATGGATGCCTGCATCAGCGGGTTACCACATCATACAATTCAAGCAACACAACTTGAAAAAGTGCCAAACTGTTTCGGGATTGGGTAGACAATAGTGACCTTTCATGAGTCCATGAATAATGTAAGCAGGGAACATATTGATGAAGTAAAAGAAAACAACAACAAAAAATTAAAATAATTGCCTAAACAGAAAAAGTAGGTGTAAGATTTTAGAGGAGCAAGCATTTGAAAATGGAGATCATACTGTTTACTCAGCAACTTTACAATTTCGGTTTTTCCAGTGGCAAAATGGGGTTAATTAGAATTATTTGTTTCGAAGATCTCTGCCTTGGCAGTCACAGACTGTGCTGAGGTTTTGTGCTTAACTCTTTTCTCCTGCTGTCTCTTTTACCAAGTTGTTATCAAATTACTTGAATAAAAATAGGTGATGTACTAATAGTAGCCAGTTACTTACTTTCCTTCATTAAAATGATGTCAGAATTTTTAAGAAGAAAATATTTTTTAAAACTCCACATTTTAAGGTCATTCTAGTACTTGTGTAGTGGTATCTCCTGATTTTCCCCATTATTTCATTGTGAACAATTTCAAACATATAGAAAAATTGATTTTTTTTTGAGAATACACACCACCTTTAAGATTACAATTAACCCTTTTTAACACTTGATTTATCAACTCTCTAATCTTAATCATCCACTAATTCATCATAATTTTTGATGAATTTCAAAGCAAGTTGCAGACACCAATACACTTTATCTGTAACCACTTTGGCATGCATATCATTAACTAGAATTCAATTATCTGTTTATAATTTTCTTTAAAAAAAGGTTTATTGTGATATAATTCACTTATGTATAATTCATCTGTATGGTTCTTTTATTATTTTTTGCTTTATAACTGAATTTATTAAAGTGATGTTGGCTAGTAAAATGACATGTTTCAGGTATACAGTTCTGTAACACATCATCTGTATATTATTCTGTGTGTTCAACCCCAACAAGTTAAATCTCCTTCTATCATCATTTATCTCCCTTATATCTTCTTCTACCTCCCCCATTCCCCTTTCCCGCTGCTAATCATTATACATTTGTCTGCATCTATGAGTTTTTGGCTTAATCCCTTCACCGTTTTCACTCAGCCCCAACATCCCTCCCCCCTGACATCTGTAAGTCTGTTCTCTGAGTCTGTTTCTATTTTGTTTATTAGTTTATTTTGTTCACTAGATTCCACATATGGGTGAAATTTCATATATAGTACTTGTCTTTCTCTGTGTATGGTTTTTTTTTTTATACATTAAACCTTTTAGTGGAGAAAATATGGAACATTTTTTTTCCCTTTGTCATTATTATATGTGTCAGATAACGTTTGCGGCTTTCAGATTTTAAGCTGATAAACATATAGAGCAACAAGTTGAAAAAGACTACAAATCCTTCTCTCAGCACTAATAAATGAGAAATTCCATTCCTAGATAACATAATTATAAACCTCAACTTCAAAACAAAGTCATTTAGACAAATGACCTTACATTTATAATCATTCCACAAAAACCGTGTCACTGCAGGCCAGGGAATCAAATACTTTACCATAATTCTGCACCTATTTACAGGTGCAGATTGTATTTTCCAAAGACAACTGCACAACATCACCCACTTCACAAGCTCTTGTGTAATGACCTGTACAGTGTAATCAAGTGGCGGGTTTAATTCTTCTCCCCTTGAATCTGGGTGGCCTGGTGGTTGTTTCAACTAAAAGGATGGCATAGGTGGTGATCTGTGTGGGTCATAAAAGGCCTGGAAGCTTCTATCTTGTTTTCTAGGGCTCTGACTTTTGGAGCCCTGCACTGCCATCTCAGCAGTTCGACCGCCACGTAAGAAGAGACCGCCACGCTGTGAGGAAGTACAGGCCACAAGGGAAGTCCACGCACAAGTTCTCTAGAGCACAGCCTCAACGAGGTCCCAGCTGAAGGCCAGCACACCCTACTAGACATGTAAGTGAAGATGATCTGAGCTGATTCCTACCTTCAGCTGTGAAATCTCTCTAGCTGAGGACTCAGATGTCACAGAATAGTGTTTCAGTGGAACCTATCTCTTGTGTCCTGTTCAAATATCTGACCCACAGAAGCCTTGGAAGCAATAAAATGATTGTTTTATATCACAAGATTTTGGGACTGTTTGTTACACAATAATAATCCTTCTCTGATTCCTACCCTACAAAAAGAAAGCACCACTATTTTAAAAAGAAGCATAATAATTTTTTTTTTTGTTGGCAGACATAACTGCATATAGAAAATACACTAAAATGATCAAGCAGATGCATGGATGATCCAACATCCACAAATCAATCAACATGATAGACTACACTAAAAAAATGAAGGATAAAAATCATATAATCATTTAAGTCCATTCAGAAAAAGCACCTGATAAAAGTAAAAAAATTTCATGATAAAAATTCTCAACAAACTGGGTATAAATGGAACATACCTCATTATAAAGACCATATATAGGAAGCCCACAGCAAACATCATATTCAATGGTAAAAAACCAAAAGCATTTCTCTGAGATTAAAAATAAGGCAAGGATGGCCACTCTCACCATTTTTATTTGATGCTGTACTAAAAATCTTAGCCAGAGCAAATAGGCAAGAAAAAGAAATAAAGGACATTCAAATTGGAAAGAAAGAAGTAAAACTGTCTTTATTTGCAGATGACATCATATTATATATTTAAAAACCTTAAAGATGTCACCAAAAATTGTTAGAATAAAAAAATTCAGTAAGGTTGCAGAATTCAAAAACTAGTATATTTCTATACACCAACAACAAACTATTTAAAAAAGAATTATAATGAAAACCAATAACACTTACAAATGGAATCATAAAGAATACCTAAAAATAAATTTAACCACGGAGGTGAAAGATCTGTAGACAACTATAAGACATTGATGAAAAAAAATGGAACAAGATGCAAATAAATGAAAACATATTCTGTACGCATAGATTAGAATAATTAATATTAATTTGTCCATATTGCACAAAATAACATATGGATTCAATACAATCTTTATCAAAATCCCAAGGGCATTTTTCACAGAAATAGAACAAACAATCTTAACATGTGTATAGACCCAAAGACCCCAGAAGCAAAAAAAAAAAAAAAAAAAAAAAAAGCCTTAAGAAAGAAGAGAAAAGCTGAAGGCAAGACATGCCCTAATTTCAAACTACATTACAAAGCTAAAGTTATCAAGACAGTATCATATTGGTATTTAAAAAGACACATAGATGGAACAGAATCAAGATCCTAGAAATAAACTCATACATATATGATTACTTTTTGACAAAAGAGCCAAGAATATGCAATGGGAAAAGAATAGCCTTTTCAAAAAATGGTATTGGAAAAACTGGACAGCAACATGAAAAAGAATGAAACTCAATCACTATATTATACCAGACACAAAAATCAACTCAAAATGAATTAAAGACTTGAACATAAGACTTAACCATAAAATTCCTAGAAGAAAATATATGTGGTAATTTTGTATTAGTCTAGGCAACATTTTCTTTTGGGTTTCACACCCAAAGCAAAGACAATAAAAACAAAATTAAATAAGTGGAACCGCATCTAACTAGCTTCTATACAGCAAAGGACATTATCCAAAAAATGAAAAGACAATCTAAATAAAATGGGAGAAAATATTTAGAACTCATATATCTGATAAGGGGTTAATATCCAAAATAATTGAAGGACACATACAACTTACTATTGATAGTAATAGGGGGGAAAATCTGATTTAAAAAATAGGTAGGGGAACTGAATTGACATTTTTCTAAAGGAGGCATAAAAAAGGCCAACAGGTACATGAAAAGGTACTAATATTACTAATTATGAAAGAAATTTAAGGTAGGCATAACAGTGGTCCTAATCCCTGGAACCTGTAATATGTTTCTACACAACATAGAGGGAGAATTATCCAGATTTATCCTAGTGGGCCCAATATAATCATAAGAGTCCTTAAAAGTGAAAGAGGGTAAGAGAGGACCTGAGAACTTATATACTTAGCAGAGGCCTGGTGCATGAATTTGTGCATTGGTGGGGAGCATGGCCTGCAGGGATCAGTCCACTGGGGGAGCGCCACTCATTCTGGTCAGCTGAGCAGCACTCCCACTGTGGGAGCACACTGACCACCAGGGGGAAGCTCCTGCATTGAGCATCTGCCCCCTGGTGGTCAGTGAGTGTCACAGTGATTGGTTGTTCTGGTCATTCCACTGTTTGGTCTATGGGCTTTTATATATTGTATATAGATATGCAGAGCACATGGACACAGACAATAGTGTGGTGAAGACCTGGGGTGGGGAAGGGGCTGGATGAAGAAAAGCAAAACAGGGTGGGGATGGGGGTGGATAGGAGATATCTATAATACAGTCCAAAATTTTTTAAATTTTTTTTTATTTTTTAAAAAGAAAAAGAGTGAGAACCTGAAAGGTGAAAGTTTAACAAGGACTCAGCCCAACATTGCAGGCTCTGAAGATGCAGAATGGGGTCACCAGACAAGGAATGCAGGTGGCTTCTAGAAGTTGGGAAAGGCAAGAAAACAGATCCTCCTCTAAAGTCTCCATAAGGAACTCAGCCCTGCTAACCCCTCGATTTTAGCCACATAAGATTTTTTTATTTCTGTCCTCCAGAACTGTAAGATAAATGTGTATTGTTTAAGCAACTAAGTCTGTGGTAATTAGTTACAGCAGCAATTAGAGACTAACACTGTATGTAAATAATACCACAAATTTATAATTGTGCAAAAACACATATACTATGATTTCAAAAAGCTTTCAAGTGACCTATGAATAACAATAGTGATAGTTCTCTTGATTATGCTGGATACAGAAGTCAAGTAACATGTAATATAGTGAAATGTAACATTACAGACTTATTACTACCATTTGTTTTTAATTAGCTGGTCAAATTATTTCTTTACAAGTTATTCTTTAGTCACTAGAAATGTTCTATTTGTGAACATGATCAGAGACTAGGAAAGAATTTTAAGTACAACATATGAGATTTTTGTTTGTACAAAGAAAAGTTATTTTTTTAGCCTACTGGCATGACTCAATGGTAGAGTGTTAACCTATGAACCAGGAGGTCACAGTTCAATTCCCAATCAGGCCATATGCTCTGGTTGTGGTCTTGATCCCCATCCAGTGTGGGGTATACAGGAGGCAGCTGATCAATGATTCTGTTTCATCACTGATGTTTTTCTCTCTCCCTCTCCCTTTCTCTTTGAAATCAATAAAAATTGATTTTAAAAAGTTACAAAAAAGAAAAGATATTTTTGATGCTGTCACTCTAAAGCCTAAAATACTTCTTTGACTAGTTAATACTAAAATGTATTGTCTGGCTCTCAAATCCCTCCATCTTACCAAAGTTAACTACTTAAATATATATAAAAACACTAAACTTTGATCATGCCATATGATTAACTATACTATCAACAGATTCTGCTTATTGCTAAATCTTTTCTATGGCCCCACTTGGATTCTCTTTCTCTTTTCTGCTCATTTAGCACAAATTAATTTTCTCTTACTGTCCACAGCACTCATATTCTCTAACTGCAGTTTAGCTTCTATAATTGCACATTATTCTCTACTTGAAGCCTGATGCACAGGATTCATGCTCTAGTACGGGGTGTGATCAGCCTATGGTGATTGGCCTGCTGTGGGAGCGCTGAATGGCTGTGGACCCACCCTCTAAGTGGTGGCTCCTGCTGCGGGAGTACACTGCTCCTGTATTGAGCATCTGGCCCCTGGTGGTTAGGGCATGGCATAGCGACTGGTCGACAGGTCATTTCTCTATTTTATTATAGGGTTTTTATTATATAGGATTACTTGCATGTTATTATTATTTCAGGTTGTATGTTTTGCTTCCCTGTTAGCTCCTTGGTGATTGCTAATTGCTGATGGGTACACAAGGGATCATTATACTAGTCCCTACTTTTGTATATGTTTGAAATTTTATAATACTTTTATAATTTTATAAAAAAGACTATGGAGGCCCCCTTCTATCTGTAAGGCATGCTTTCAAGTTCTAACACTATACGATTGGTTAAGTTGGTTCACTTCTAAATTTATATCTCTTTTGGTTAAAGAAACAGGATATAAAATATAGGTACAATGCTATGCTCATAGGTTCATGGTCTATCCAATATAACAGTAGATTTCTAAAATTAGTATACATTATTCAAGATAAAATTTTGACTATTGCTTTGTGAAGAGAAGCACAAATAATTCAACTCACTGGATAATGATTTATATAATCTTAGAAACTTTTGCTTCAATGTTATTGATATAGGATTCCTTATTAGCATATTTCTGGCAAGAAATGATTGAGGCAGGTTTTCATCAACATTTAATAAAGACAAAGTTAGAATCAACAGTAAAACTTACTATTGGCTAGTTTATACTATAAAGTATTAACAACACAAAATGTTAATTAATTTCTAATTCTCTATTCTATTATTTAGATTTCATAAAGGTTGATTGGATTTGATCCATCATTTTACGGAAAATTAATTATTTCAAATACATGCACCACTTTATGCAACCTGCCTGATTTGCATTGAGGAAAATTCAGCAGAAGTAATTGAGGCACAAGCAAATACTGGCACTGACTGAACTCAATTTTCATTCCAAATTTCTGCAAAATCCCAAGGCACAGCAATATCAGATGCAAGGGGGAAAACAAACAAAAGCAATGTGAAAAGGGAACATGAAGAGAGAATATTACAAGAATCAGAGAACAAAGGGATTGCAAAACTACTTTAGTGCCATAGATGAGCAGTGAGGGCTTCATTCAGGCAAGGTGGAATAAGATATCATATGGCATCCTGACAATTGATGTCTTCATTTAAATGTAAGAATTTACATTCTAATTAGAAAGAATTTACATCTTAATCAGAGGCAGCTGTATTATCTTGTTACTGGTTTTTTCAAAGGTAATGAACTAAAGTACTGCTGTGCTTTTTCAACCAGAAACTAAATAGACAGCATCCAGTATTATTTTATAGCTTACCTGCTGTAAGCTGTTATTAATATTTTCAAAGATTAAATCTCTAACTAAAATCTTCAGAATGAAGATTGTATTTGACATCATTAGAATAGTATGATAAAGACTTATTTAAAGCATTTAAACAAATCCATTTCTAACTTGTGTTTTAAATGTGCTTATTTATCAAGCTAATAGAAGCCCCATATAATTTATTAATATAATATTATTTTCATTTGGGAGGATGTAGAACAGCTATTAAAGCGGATACATATCATATTCTGGTGAAATCCACTTGTTCTTAAATTTACATTTGGTTATAAGAGATCATATACTAAATATAAAATTTTACCATTTAAAGAGTATTGTTTTTTCCTATGACATTTAATAGGAAAAAATAACAAATATGAGTAACAGAATACTATTTTGCTTGTTTTATGCTATTTGGTTACTACCACATTAATAATGTTTAAAAATTTAATCTCTCACAGATACACACGAATCTGATGGTGCCCAGGTATGCTAGTTAGTGAAATTAAAAGCAATAATACATTCAAATTCATACTTTTCTATTATTCTAGGTTGTTCATGATGATGGCAACTAGACCTAGGTATTGGTAGTTGGTGATATCTTTGCAAAATCAAGCCATCCGTCATATGAGAATCAGCATGAGCTCACTGACCCATGGCTAAGAAGAAATTGGGCTTGGCCTAAAAGAAATCAAGCAGGAGAAAATTACAAGTGTTAATAAAAATGTAAAATGCCACCTTTGTCCCTAGCACTGTGCATCTTTAGGTTATGGATACTTATTTTCATCAGTTGCATCATTAATATGAATTTGCAATATGAGGCAGTTTTTAATTTGTAGTTTTATGATTTAATTCATTATGTGTTTTATTAAAGCGAAAAGAAAGAAAATAATAAAGACCAAAGTTGTACCTACTAGTCTATTAAATAAATGACTAATGTGGTTAATTCAGTCATAATATTTGATTTAAAAAATTATAGAGAGAGTGTAGAATAACTTTGAGATACATACTTATCTTTATCATCCATCATACTGATGTTCTGGATCCATACATATAAAAGAAAAACAGGTCACATACAAATGTGCTATAGTTTAAGAAAAGGATAACAGAATTATTCCAGGTAGATAAAATGAGATGCAATTAATTTCAAGGTGGCATTTAACTAACCTAGGCCACCCTGATGACAAAGAGGAGATAATTATTAGTTCACTGGTGTTTTTTCTTGTATTTCCACTAAAGACATTTCATAGAGGAAATGACTCAGATGGGCCTGCCTGAATTACTGGCTCTGAAAGATGGCTTTATATTGCTGTCAGAAGCCGTCAGCCCACATTTGAAAGGTTTATTTGCCTATAGTTATTCTGTGTATGATTTGTTATGAGGGCACCTAACATTTCCCACATGGTACATACAATGCCTTCATTTTCAAAAAGTACCCCAGATAAAGTTTGTGATTATCCCTAGGTTTAGTGGAATCTGTTTTTTCTCATAAAGAATATCTTTAAAAAAAAAAGTACATCTCGCTTTTTATATTTATGTATGGTTTGAGTGTAATGTCCCAGAGCGCTGTATCTGCCCTTTCCAGTTTTCTACTTGGTTCATGTTTACTCTAACCATAAACATTCATATTCAGTGTAAGAGCATAATAAAACATAACATATGACTCCTCTTGCTCTATTGCTTGTTCCCTTATCACTTTGGGCTTCGATTACTGCAATTGTTTCCTAAGTAGACTTCTTGCTTATAGTTACCTCAGCATCTAGTTCCTCCTTCATTGAACTGATAGCCCAGTCACAGGTTCTAGTCTGCCCTATTAAGCTCTGTTAGTTACATGATATATCGATAGATTCTGCTACTGTCTGGGTCTTATTTTTCTTATCTGTAAAATGAAGAGGTGTGAAAAGCTTATCTCAATGATCTCTTTTTACCTAAAATTAAATGGCTCCTTTCTTACTGTGTCTGTCTACCCAGTGTGCTTCAGTTATTTCATGCCTATTAACCTGAAATGCGTTTTTCACACTGTCCACCCAAATCTTACTAATTTTTCAAGATCCATTTCAAATGTCATCTTCTTCACAATGCTGCTTTGCTAATGTTGGCCAACAATAATTTATTCTCTTAAAGTCATACATTCAAAAAATACTTAGTGAGTCCCTACTCTGCATGAGGGTACTGGGACTGCAAGAAATTCATGAGAGAAACACGGCCCATGCACTAAAAAAGCTTACAGTGTAGTGGGAAAGACAGGTAAGAAACTACTAACAAATGAAGATTGTGATAAGAAGGCTGAGGGAATGTGCACATGTACATTATTTATATAGTGTAATCAGAGAAGGCTTCTTTCTTATAGTATTCTTGGTGCATAGAAACCACTAATAATTTAATCCATTATTATCTTAAGATGATATTTGACTTATTATGTGTGTAAATTTTGCTTCCCAAAAGATATTGCAGTAACAATGATAGTTTTTGTCGTAACTGAGAATTTAAGATGTGCCAATTATTGTACTGGACAATTCACATGTGTTTTATCATTTCATCCATAGAACAGAGTAGGTATAGTCATCATTATCACATTTTACTCACGATGAGGAAAAAGTCAGACAAGTTGTGAGTGGCAAGGCTGGAACTAACATCTATGTCTGAAATGCACTCCTTCTTAGAGACAAGGATCATATTTAAATAGTTTGAGTATCAGTTGTTTGCATATAACAAGCATTTAACTCATAACACTTTACTTGGTTCCTTCAGTAGATGTTAATGTTTTAGGGCGGCAATTTCCAGTTCTGAGCATAAACTTTCTTTCTTTTTTAAAAGATATTCTTATTCATTTCAGAGAGAGAGAGAGAGAGAGAGAGAGAGAGAGAGAGAGAGAGAGAGAGAGAGAGACAGAGAGAGAGAGAGAGAGATCAATGATGAGAGAGAATCATTGGTTGGCTGTCTCCTGCACATCCCCTACTAGGAATCAAGCTGATGTGACCTAACCGGGAATCAAAGCATGACCTTCTGTTTTATAGGTCAACATTCAATCATTGAGCCACACTGGCCAGCCTCAAAGGTTTTCCTTAAAGGTAGAGATCTTTGGATTGAAAATACTGGGCAAAGGAATTTCTAATCTAGTTTCTAACAGTTTTTGATCATTTTATTCCTAACTGGTATCAAGTTAGGTATGCATGATGTTTTCCTGTTATTAGGAGATGTGAATCTCATATCAGCAATTGTCTATTTTTAGTTTATACTCTTTTGCTCAAATTATTTTGACTCAAAAATTAAAAATAGTCAATGATAAGGATATAGATAGGAGAATTGTTGCACACACAGTAGGAAATTTAGTAAAATCAATTAATGAAGGACCCCTTTCACAAAGTTGAGTTAGATCTTAGGCATGGCTAATCCAAAAGAGCAGCTTAAAGAAAAAAGTATATCTGATTCAGAATACACTTCAGCATTATTTTGTTGTGTCTTTCCCACTGCTGGCAAAAATGAGCATAATTTCTGAGGGCACTTGTATTGACATAAAAGTTCAAATGAGAGCTTAAAAAAGCACCAGTTTATAAATTTGTTGACTTTCACCTTTACTTGAATGAATTGGTAGCTTTTCTCTTCTAGATCTAGCCAGGTAAATGAGTGTTCTATTTACTTAGCATTATTGAGTCATAACTGATGTACAAAAAATGCACACATTTAATATACAGGTTGGGGTAAAAGTAGGTTTACAATAGTTCATATGGAAAAGAATACAATAATTAATAAATAAGAATATAAGAATAAATCTGTGTTTGTTGTACTCACATCTGTAAGCCTACTTTATTTATTTTTTATTTATTTTTAAAAAAATATATTTTATTGATTTTTTACAGAGAGGAAGGGAGAGAGATAGAGAGCTAGAAACATCGATGAGAGAGAAACATCGACCAGTTGCCTCTTGCACACCCCCTACTGGGGCTGTGCCCGCAACCAAGGTACATGCCCTTGACTGGAATCGAACCCGGGACCTTTCAGTCCGCAGACCGACGCTCTACCACTGAGCCAAACCGGCTTTGGCTGTAAGCCTACTTTTAAAAAATGTGTTTTTATTGATTTCAGAGAGGAAGGGAGAGGGAGAAAAATATAGAAATATCAATAGTGAGAGATAATCATTGATTGGTTGCCTCTTGCATGCCTCCCACTGGGGACTGAGCATACAACTGGGGCATGTACCCTTGACCAGAATTGAACCTGGGACCCTTCAGTCCTCAGGCCCATACTCTATCCACTGAGAAAAACCAGCTAGGCCTATATGCCTACTTTTGCTGAACACTATATACATCTTGGTAAGTTTATATATATGCATATACCCATGATACCATCACCACAATCAAGCACTGAACATACCCATCACCTCCAAAAATTTCCTTGTGTTCTTTCATGTTTATTTATTTTTTGGTGTTAAGAACACTTAATATGCAATCAATCCTGAATATATAACTTATTCATCTTATATACCAGAAACTTTATATCCACTGAGCTACAATTCCCTAGTTCCCCCACCCCCTGAACTCTTGTAAGCACCATTCTATTATCTGTTTCTATCAGTTTCACTATTTTGGATCCCTCACAAGATATTTATATGAAGAGGTTCTTAGTTAAAAAAATGATATGACATTGTCAATAAAAACTTGAAATCTTCTTTGCAGATAAACTGAAATGTGGTTAATACACATATGAGAACTAGCTTTTAAAATTATGCCTTGAACTGCACACTGCTAAACTTTCAAAAATCGAAAAACATTTTATGGGCTCATATGAAAAATATCTTAGATAAGACAGAACTCTTTCCTGGCTTCGCGTGTCTCACAAATAAAGGAAGAAACTGCATTACAGAAGGAGAAAGAGAAAGCAGTGGGGTGGGGTGGGGAGAAATACATGATATGAATACACAAATAGAAACTTACTATGTTAAAAGATAGAAGAACAAAAATAAAAGCAGAAAAAACACTCAATGTCTCTTCATAAGCTAGAAAATAGATAAAAAAATAAGACCTACCAAATATCTGAAACAAATTTATTCTTTTAATGGTAAAACAAAATACAGAAACAAAGATTTCACCAGTAAATTTAACATATACTTCGAGTCCTGAACAATGCAATTGGATAATAAAAAGAAATAAAATGTATAAGTAACAGAAAGGGAAAGACAAATGATCATTATTTGTAGACAACATGATCATCTACCTATAAAATCCAAGAGACTGAAGTGAGAAACTTAGCATTAATGAGATTACTCAATAAAGTGGATGTACACAAGATCAACATTTAAGCATTAATACAAAAATGTGTTAGACCAAAAAAAGAATACCATTCACAACAGATAGAAATAAAAACCTCACAAAATATTTAGAAAATAAATCTAATATGAAATGTACAAGATTATGCATTCCTTTTCACAAATATGTACTGAATAGGCAATGGGACTGCAATGATAAAGAAACTAAATAAATGACAAACTCATGGTGCCTGTTCTTACAGAGTTTATAAAGTACAGTGGGGTGAAAAACTTCAAAGAATTTACCAGTAAATACAATGAACTGGTAAGTACTATGAAGAAGTACATGGTGCCTTGCGGATATATAAGAGGAGAAATTAATTTAGTGAGAGAGGTTGTAGGAGGTTTCCCTGTGGAAAAGATTACTCTGGAGCCCCAGAAAGCATTATCTAGGTGGAGAATTAGGGGTGAGGGCATGAAAAAGGTACTCTAGAAAGACTCAGAATCAAGTGTAAAGACCTTGTGGCAAAAGAGAATAATGCCATTTTAAGGAATTAAAACTAAAAAAATAAAAGGATATGTGGTAGGCTGTATAATGAATGCCTTTGCCTACCCCAAAATGTCCATGTCCTTAATCCCTAGAACTTGTAAATATATTCTGGAGGGTGAAAGGGACTTTTCAGATGGAATTAATTTAAGGATCTTGAGACATTGGTTCTGGATCCAATGTAATTATAAGAATCCTTTTGAGAGGAAGGCAGAAGTGTCAAATTCAGAGAGAAGGTGATGTGATGATGGAAGTAGAGGCTGGAGTGACGCACCCAGAAGCAAAGAAAAGCTGGCTGGCAGTCTCTAGAATTGGTAAAGGCAAGATATGGATTCTCCTCTGGAGCCTTCAGAAGAAACTAGACTTTCAGATACTTTGATTTTTATTCTATTAAGACTGACTTTGGACTTCTGATTTTAAAACTATAACCTAAATTTGGGTTATTTTAAATCATAAAATTTATGCTTATTTGGTACAGCATCAATAAGAAACTCATACAGATTTAATATAATTTAAAGAAAAATAATACATCAACTATCAAAGCAGAACTGATCAATTTTTACCATGAAATTATATGGCATATGTGAATCACAGAATAAATAAATACACTGTTACAGAATAAAGGGAAGTTTAATAGCAAGTTCATTAAAAATCTCACATTTACAACTTACAAAATGGTTCAATATTTGTTGTATTTAAAAGCTTATTTTCAATAGATTATACCTGCTAAAATGAAGACTGACCAGCTGATATCTTCAGTTGAATATCAACGATAGTAGATAGTATTCCTACTAACATGACTTACAAGGTTTATTTCATACATGTATATACATGAAATTATGTATATTGGTATTAAATATCATGTTACATAAAGAAATACATCATTCAGAAAGTTTAAATGTAGAGTGTCAAACATTTGTAAGGTTAAACACCACAAGATTAATTTAATACCTATCTCTTACCTTTAGAGAAATTACTAAATATTTTATAATGGTACCCTATTTTTTCCTTTGAAAAAATGAAATTAAAAAATGACACAGCCACGTTATTATTTATTATCGATAAGAGGTATAATAACTACACTATGATTACAGAGAAATTTTAACATCTGTAATAGTGTTTTGAGAAATGATTAAAATGTCAAATAGATTCTGAATCTACATATTTCAAGTTTGTATAGCAATAATTTTTAAGTCTGTAGCTTCCAATGATAAGTTAAATATAAGTACATCATATGATGACTTCGACAGTCTTAATTTTTAGGTATCAGAAAATAAACTTTGTGTCATATACCATTGTATATTAAACAATTACAGTGCTTTCTTTCATCTAAATTAGAATTTAAGAAACAAAAACAGGAGTTTTGTGTCTTGTTTGAATAAATGGTTTTTAAGTAGCTGAGAAGTTTTTCTATTTCAAACAGATACAAAAATCCACAATACAAGAACTGGGTCTTAAATGATAAGAGATAATTTGCCTCAAACTAAGTGTATAAATATATATTTTTTGAATACTCTATTACTGTTGTAAGCAGAACACACAGATGGCATGGGCCATAAAAATATAATTAAGCTTTACAGTATTGTTCCTATCAGGTTTCAGAAGTGTACTTTAGCTTAAGTAATAGTGCTGGATATGTGAGTACATACAATATCCTGAACTTTAAGTTTGTGGATAAATATGTAAAAGGTGATATTTTAGTTGTTTCATATCTGTTACAGAATCAAATCCATTTCCATTTCACTCCACATTCTTGGCCTTCAGTTTCAAACAAGTTGAGAATAATTTTAGGAGAGGGTATATTAACTAAGAGGGGGGAAAAAAAGGCAATTGTACTAATTCTTCTTTTTAATCAGAAATTTTGATTTCTTTAAAAAAATAAACCATTACTTATCACCAGATATGACACGTCTAGGATAACCTAGCTGGATAAGCACAGCCAAAGACATTGAGAAGACAAATTTCTGAAACTCCTTTTCATCTAGTTATTTTGCATTTCAATAAAATGGTGATAACAGCACTTAGGCAACTGCCTCAAATCCCTTCATAAATGAAGCAGCGTATACATATATTAATTATGTTTAAATAATGTATTCATACTTTGATGAACACTGGTTAACCTTTCTGATCAATAGTAATTGTTTAAAACTAGCAGTCCCAGAGGATATATTAATAAAGAGGCTATCTAAATCTGAAAGCTGTTAGAGCTGTGTGAGGTTCTCTAGGGACTGCCAGGCAATAAGGGTTGTTCCACAGAAATACCAGCACATTGCTTGCCTGTCTTCCTTCTTTCTCTGTTTCCCCTGCTTAGCAAGCTTGTTGACTAAGGCATTGGTGCAAGGCCTGGGAGGCTGAAGAGGTCCTAAGAGATCACACAAAAAGGTCACAAGATTCTTTGTACTAGTAAGTGTCATGTTTAGCAAGTCAAGTAAACAAATAAATAAAGAGAATGCAGGAAGTGACTAAGATGTAACCCATATATGCAGCCCCCAAAAGACAACCAAGAATTGCAAGTAACTTTGGTTGTGTTAATTCACTTGCATTGTTTAATAAAAAGTGCTAACAGCGATGATTTCCTGAGTGCTTTCCATGCATGTCATTGTGTGCTAAGTGCTTTTTATAAGTAATAATCGTCTTTCCAATAAAATTTTAAATATTAACTACTCTCTATAACAATATGTTAAATAGATATTATTATCCTTATTTTACAATAAGTTTATAGGGTTCCAGTAACTTATACAAGGTCACATAGCTTGAAAAAAAGCTTAGTAAATAAAAAAAAGATAACTTTCAGAAATATTTTACATCCAGAATATACACCTAACTAATATAGACTAAGTATGTAACACATGTTAAGTGAATAAACAGTATATATATGGTTAAAGACTAACTGGTAGCAAATGTCTACGACAAGGAAGAGTCACCTACAGATGTAAAATTATGAATCAGATTTTAAATATATATAGTGGTAAAAGATACATAAAATTTATATATTAAGTATATACTTTTTAGTGGCATTAAGTACATTCATACTGTTGTATAACCATCACACTATCCAAATATTCATCTCCAGAACTTTTTCATCTTCCCAAACTAAAACTCTGTACTGATTAAACAATAACTCCTCATTCACCTGTGTGTGTGTGTGTGTGTGTGTGTGTTTCCGTGTGTGTGTATTTAATTCAAGTCTAATTATTTGATTAAAATCTCAGAATGTTAGTGCTTAAAGCCATCTGTCTTATCATGTGGTAGTAAGTATGTTATGATCCCAGGTACCTGTTAACCAACTATGGGAGAACAAAAAGTTCACTTTTGGAAATACAATTACAATTGTATTTACTAAATAAGTAGATTTAGAGGAACACACAGAAATTTAAGGACAGAACTATTAAGTCATCAATATATTATTTGCTCTCTATTGTGCTAATGGTTGTTATTCAGTCTTTGTTTATAATCTATAAAAACTAATGATATGTATGTTGAGAAGTAAAGGTTTACTAAAGGTCTACTTAAATTATGTCTTTGCTCAGCTTAGCTGGTGTGGCTCAGTGGCTGGGTGGTGACCCATGCACCAAGAGGTCACTGGTTTGATTTCCGGTTGGAGCACCTGCCTAGGTTGTGAGCCCCAGTGGGGGAACGTGCAGGAGGCAGTTGATCAATGCTTCTCTCTTATCAATGTTTCAATCTCTAAAATCAATATAACATATTTTTTTAAAAATGTCTTTGTTCATCTTTTTTAAAAAAAGTGCTATACTTACTGATAAATATTGAAAATGTATACCTGTTACATTAGGTAAATAAGAATTACCAAAGCTAAATTTATAATAAAATATTTAGAATCTACAAAAAACTTTAGTTTTTTATGTAGAGCTCTTAACTTAGTAACCTAAAAACAAAGGAAAAGAAGTAACAAACTTGGCCATCAAGATGTTGGAGTAAGAGTGGAAAAAAGCAGTTTGGGAACCCAAGAGATACAGCTATTTAAACAATTATGTTCAGGCCATAGTTTTGGGCGTACATTTAAAACAGGATGTCGAATATCTGTGCCACATGATAAAAAATGGTCGTAGAACCTAATCAAGGCAATAGCATAATTTTACTCACAATCTTATTTTAATCATGTAAGTGTTTAAGTAGCAAAGCTTTGACATTTCTTTGTTATTTTCTAAAATCTTTAAACAGAGTTTAAAGACTAAAAATTTGAGTTGTAAGATAGAAGAAACTTACTGAAAACCCACTTAAGCAACTGTGACAGTTTAAAGGGTAATATTTAGTCTTCAAAATAAACTTATTTATACTGGTTATAAAATAGAAATATTGGATATTTTCTTTTCACAGTAAAAAAAAGAACATTAGAAAGAGATAGAGAGAGATAGAGATAGAGATAGAGATAGAGAGAGAGAGAGAGAGAGAGAGAGAGAGAGAGAGAGAGAAGAAAATGCTAAGTACACAATCCTTACTGTTATCCAAAAACTATATGGGAAGATATAGTATCCCGGAAAGACCATTTTTCTTATATAGCAGTTCAAGTCAATGGCTGGCTATTTGAAACCTTAAAAAAAATTTAGGCATTAAGGATTTTGAAGTGAAAGGAAAATCACATTAGAAAGAAGGAGTGACTTAAGTCCAAGTCTATGCTCTAGTCTTGTAGAGGAGGACACTGTATGGGTAAGAGAGGGATGAGGATGAAAGGTAGAGAGGAAGGAATCTACTCATGTGTGCATTTATATTACCATGTAGGAAATAGGCAAGGAGAACGAATAAGATTTTCTATATTTCTTCAGGATGCATTGAAATTGCAACATTGAACATGAACTCCCAAAGGTCAGTAATCTTTCAACACAAAGATCCCTTATCTTGCCTCAGTTATCTGTTACTGAGCCGTCATCCAAGGATTGGGAATCAGAAGACTTTCGTTCCGGATTTGGCTCTGTTACTTTCTGTGTGATATTGGAAAACTTATTTTTCTGGGCCTCTGGTACCTTCCACAGATCCAACAATCTTTATCCTCAATTCACAGATCTAAGAAAACTTTGAAAACCTTAACATATTAGATGGCCGAGATCTGTCTGATATTTCCTCTTGATTATGCTTTTTGTACAGGGAAACCACTAATATGAGACTCTGCTCTTGAGTGTCTCATCAAGGTGGTGTGCCCCACGTGACCTCAATTCACTTGTGATGTGAACTGATTGATCACTTGGTCATGCTGTTAATCAGGTTTTTTTACTGTAAAGTCATAATTCTTCCCTTTGTAACTGACTAGCAGTTTGGAAATACTTTGAGATTCTGTCAATATCCTATTCCTCATCAACCCATCAGCCACTTTAGCCTCCATTGACAATTCCTGTCTGAACTAAATACAACTATGTTTGTTAAATGGTGATTTTCTATTTTATTATTATTCCAGTTTATTCATTGGTATTCTGTATGAAAGCAGTTTCTCTTTTCATCTATCTATCTATCTATCTATCTATCATCTATCTATCTATCTATCTATCAATCATCTATCTATCTCAGTATATACTCATGGATTTCAACTTTTACTGCTTTACTTTCTGTGTCCCAGCTCCAGAATCACCTTTTTTGCCAAAGCCTCCCTTCCCTCACTTTCCTTGTTTTTATTTATTTCATTAGTGGGAAATGACACATAGAAACTAACATCTGGGTACTTGGACAATTCCTTATGTTATAATTGCTTCTAACTTCTCCAGAAAATAAAGCTAAGAACATATGTATGTATACAGTACATATAAAACATATAGATGAATCTATAACTCTTCCTGTATTTATCTGTATATGTGTGCAAGCACATGCGAGTGGTGTTTACTCATCAGCAGTTGTGTTTATTTTTTCTAAAATTATCTCTTTCAAATGTCAAGCAATATTTTCTAGTTTAGCAGACCCAAATTTTTATCTACTATATTCACATGCCACATAATTACATGTATTTTGATCTTAACCCCTTTTAACCTTAGTCTTGTAAGACTGAGAAGTATTGGTCTTTTATTTTGCTTTCTTACAGCAACCACCTTGTCCTCATTCCATTTCCATCATTGCATTGGCAAAGAAAATTCTGTTAGAGTTAGGGAATTGAGTAGGAAGAAACATAGGAACACATATTATTTAAATTTTCCTATGAATACAGAAATGTAATTACAGGTGTATGCACCAAAAATGTATATTTTTTTGTTCATTCCCAATACAAAAGTATAAAAAGGATTTGAAAAAGTATTTTTAAAATATGTTTTCATTTATTATTTTAGAGAGAGGAGAGAGAAAGAGAGCGAGAGCGAGAGAGCGAGAGCGAGAGCGAGAGCGAGAGCGAGAGCAAGAGAGAGAGAGAGAGAGAGAGAGAGAAACATTTTTGTGAGATAGAAATATCAATCAGTTGCCTCCTACAAACACCCCCACTGGGGACCAAAACCACAACCTAGGTACATGCCCTGACTGGGAATTGAACCAGAAACCTTTCAGTGTATAGGACAAGGCACAATCAACTGAGCCACATTGACCTGGGCAAGAAATATATTTTAACTATTTTCAAACATATAAAATAACTCAGAGAGATACAATAAATAACTCAGAGAGATTGAGTTTATCTAAAATAGGCCTAGAGAACCAAAATTTATCAATTTAATACAAATATGTGTTTAAAGTTTCAAATTTAAGTATGCTCTGCATATTTTATACTAAATTAAACTAACAAACTGCCCACGCTACAGCTGGGAGGGTTAAACAATAGTATTCAAATTTGATGTAGATATAACAACTGTTCAAATGCCAGGGAGTATTTTACTTAAAAATGTGACCATTTAGTTCTGTTAAATATAAACTGCTATTCTGGCTGTGCATGCTTTATTCCCCACTCCCTCCAAAAGAAATCCTTAAAATGTTAATTTCCTAACATGTAGTAGAATCACTATTGAAATTCAATGGTTTTTCTTCTTGAACTTAATTTTTTCTTTCCCAACTTCCTAAAAAACCGAGCGGAATAATTCTCTTCTAACCTCATCTCCCATCTTCTGCACTCAATTCACCTCATCAGCTGCTCATGACAATACAAAAATAATATAATTAATAACTGGAAGAGTGGTACTGCTTTTGAAGGGGCACTGATTAATTGTACTTAAATTCCTAATTTTTGACAGAAACAAATTCAGACATTTTAAATTGTAGACAGTAATTCCATCATAGCTACACTGTATACATGTTAAATTATGAGTTGTACAACTACAATTCTCAAGGATAAAACAAAGAAATAAAATCCTAACGTTTCCAAGAATAACTATAAATATACTTAATTTAAAGAATGTCATCAGCATTAAAAGTGTATTGGATTATTTGTAAATGAAGGAGGTGGTACATTACTTAACTTCTTGGGACATGGGAAAGAAACGAGATGATTTTAAATAAATTATTTCCCAAGAGACAATTCCTTAATCTGTTATCCAAAGGAAAACATAACTTCCTCCTCCATTATACTTCAGAAATTGAGAAGAAAGCTCTGATTCAGGGAAACTATTTCTTAATCTTTAATTTTGAGAGTATTACAGATGTCTCTCCCTGCCTCCCCACCCCGCTCCCACCCTCATTGTCCCCTCCACCAGGTTCCTGCCCAGCCCCAAGCCTTAACTATCTAGTCTTTTTAGCAGGATGAAGACACAAGCTATGCATGGAGGCATTATCCTACTGGAAAGGGAAACAAAGATTCAGAGATACATAACTCTTCCAAAGTCATATGGAAGTCCAAGGTTGCTTCTCAACAAGAAACCAGTTTATATCAGCATGTTACATCCTTTGAGCAGGGAGCAGAGTCTAGGTCTCTCCCCTCCTTCCCTAATAAATATAGGGCACTTGCCACATGTCAGAAACTCTGTTAGGCTATGGATTCACTGATGAACAAGACATTTGTGGACTCTGTGTTTAGGGCACTGAGTATGTAGAAGGAGATAAGAAAAGTAATTGCAATGCAAGTATGGTTAAAGTAAAGGATGCTATGAGAGAACAAATAAGGGATGGATCAGAGAAGCCCCAAAGGGGTCGGTGACATTTGATGTAGCCTAAGGAATAAATGAAAGTTAGCTTGGTTGACATAACACTGGTAGGTGGTGGAGAAGCTGTTAGATGGAGAGTACTCTATGTATGAATATACTTTTGAGAAATTGAAGTATTTAAGGATAAAGTACAGAAAAATTCCTCTTTTGCTAACCTGGTCGTTCTCTTTTTCTTCAGCAAAGCCAGAGAGAAGAATCAGCACCCAACATCCCACACTACTCTAAGATGAGCAATGGGCAAGAAATAAACAGTAAATGTTTTGGGACAGGTAGGACTTACTATGACCTTGGAAATGGAAATCTATGGTTTACTTTTTATTTATTTTCAATGGAAAGAACAGGTCAACTCAGAAACTATTCTTTAAAGAGTTTTCAAAATTCATTATCACAGTAGTGGGGCAGCAAAGATTAAAGAAAAGATCCCACTTGCAGAAATGCTATAATTTTTTTAGATTTCAGATCACAGCACTTATTGACATGAACTTGGCTGGCTACTCTGTATTAAGTTTTAGGTGCCTCACAGTTAAAACGAAGGGGTTGGAAAAGATGGCTGTACTCTTCCCTCCTGCTCTACTATTTGGGCTCTAGCCCTCTGAGTTCCCTCAAGTCATTGTAGGAACCGTTCCATTCAAGCAGAGCAGCTCTGATTTTGTCAAATTTTTAAAATGAGCTTCTGAATAAGATTTTAGAGAGATAAAAGTTTCCATGGCTTAAGAAACTAGAAAATCACTTTCCATTTCATTGCCTTGTTGCATCAACCCCTAATGCTTAAATCCTTACTAGTAGTAACTTAAAACATGGGGCAATTTTCCTATTGCTATGAATTTTCCTATTGCATAAATCTCCAAGTCCTTGAACAATGTTTCCATACTCTGATAAGATATTTATCATTCAGTAAGTGACTGATAAGATATTTATTATTCTATCAAAATAACTAGCTCTGTGTCATCTCAGAGAGTTTCAGGAAAAAGAGTATTAGAAATATTTATATTCCTATATTCCTAGTTCATAATTGTCATTATAAACATTGTGTTGATTGTCCTAAATGAAGAAATGACAAACTTGACCTTTGGTTGAACAAGTGGAAATATATGTACTATTTTATTTGGTAAGGTTAAGACAACGCTGGCAGTTAGTAAAGCAGTCCTACATTTACTGTGGACTATTTTTTTTAAGCTTGAAGGTAAAATTGAGGGTTTATAAATGAGAAAATGATGTACTAAAAGCAAGACACTAAATCAATTTTAAATATGAAACACAATTTATGCCCGACTTTAAAACTCATCTGCAAAACATTAATCTACACAAAGGCCAGAAGCTGAATGAAGCATAATTTGTGAAACTGCTACCTTTCATCACAACCTCTAACTGAAAAGGTCATTAGATATGTTATATCTAAGTGAGCAGCTTATCCCTGCTTCATTACTGATAATTAAGACAAGTAATATTTTCTTGACAGTAATGTGTCCGTTAACAGATATAGTCTAGTTTGCATAAAATAAGCATTAATTACCACAGTACTACCACAGATTAAAAAAAAATTAAGTACCTGTATAACATGGCTTCATTATTTTTTCCCTTAATTTCCTCAAAGAATTAACAGGCTCAGAAAACATAATGTACATATTAAGGAATTCATCTTTCGTCATGTTTTAAATTCATAAGGTACATAACTAAAAAGGTATTCTGAAAAAGAGATAAATGGAAATCAACTGGGTGTCATTTAAATTATCTGCACTAACTTGCTTTGCTGAGATACTTGAAATGCAACTTAAGATGCAGCAGCTTTTTAATATTAAGACTTCTTAAGTCTTAATGTAGGGCATTTGGGGAGATATTAAACAATATTCTGGTGTTGAAAGAAACTGACTGAAAACAAAAAAAATTAAAGAGCCACAGAAGTACGTTAGAAAGGTCTTGAATAAGAAAGCATGAGTCGAATTGCTCAGTAAAGGAGACCTTAAGTACTACTAGTAATGGTGACTATTTACTACGTGACTAATACAGTATGTACTACTAGAGGCCCAGCACATGAAATTATGTGGGTAGGGTCCCTAGGGCTAGCCTGCGATCAGGGCCATCTTCTGCCTGTTTGTCAGTCCCCAGGCCTAAGGTCACCTCCGCCGCCAGGGCAGGTAGATCACAGGTGTGCCCTGCAGCTTCTGTCAATGCTGCAAGCCCCAGCAGAAGTGGCGGCAGCACCCTTGTGAGCAGCCCTGAGTGGGTAGTGTGTTCCATCAGCAGCTGCCCTGATGCACGTGCATGGAGGTGAAGTTGCCAGTACCTGCTTTCCTGCCCGCCTGAGCTCCCAGCATCAGGGGATGAGTTGGGGATCCCAAGGGCCTGACAGCCAGCCTGGTCCTCCAGTCACCCACCCTGGTTCCCCCATTCACCCTCGCTGATCCATTGGAGCCTGCAGGCTGCGGGGAGGGTCCAAGAGGTCAGCTATTCCACCCTCTTGCTAGTCCCCAGTCCTGCTCCACTGCCACCCACCGGCTTCGGCTTCCCCGTGTGAGTGGGAATGGGGGTGGGGTGGAGGAGTTGGGGGAGGTGAAGAACCAAGAGGTGGTCAATGCACCTCATGGCAACTGGTCCAGTGGTCTTTCCAGTCATTATGCTTATGGTCCCTGGCCTTTTATTATAGAGGATGTGTACCAAGTACACATGTGTCTCAGTTTATCCTCACAGCCATTTCATGAGGCTAATGTTACTGTCCAAATTTTACAGATGAAGAAAAAGGTAAAATAACTTGCCTTCAGTAACATAACTAGCAAATGGTGGGCTGGGTCTACAGAACTCTGGAGTCCACACACTTCAGTACTTTCTCACACATTCTTATCAACAGATTTGGTTGAAGTCTCCCTTTTATTATTATTATTATTTTTTTTTAGGACAGTCAACAGACATATGTTTCTTTTTTTATTTTTTAATTTATTTTATTTTATTGATTTTGTACAGAGAGAAAGGGAGAGAGATACAGAGTGAGAAACATCGATGAGAGTCATCGATCAGCTGCCTCTTGCACACCCCCTACTGGGGATATGCCTGCAACCAAGGTACATGCCCTTGACTGGAATCGAACCCGGGACCCTTCAGTCCCCAAGCCGAAGCTCTATCCATTGAGCCAAACCAGTTTCGGCCAGACATATATTTCTTAAGTATCTATTAGGAAGGAGAAAAGAGATGGATCATTTGAGTAGGTAAGCCACTATTCTCAAGTAAGAGCTTACTGAAGCTAAAAGCATCCTCAAAAGAACAAGAAGACACCAATTGATAACACTTTTATTAGTTTATGAAATAAAGAGTCTATGCTCAAAAGTTTCTTAAAGTACTAAAGTGAACCTTGAGCAAGGTGCTTACATGTCAACAGAACTTGGTCCAGCATTCCACTCAGTGACGAATTTAAAATGCCATAAAGTAGAGAAACCACAAATCCTAGTCTGTTTAATTTATTGCTCTCTCAGTAATGATAAAAGCTCCAAATAAAAAATCTCTTCAATTTTTATCTAAACTGACCTCTTTTTGTGTAGATGCAAATTAATGCAGCATGTATATAGAATTCAAGGACTCTCATGATTTCTCTATCTCTAGGCACTTCTGCACACTGTCCACTTTATAAAGTAGAGAGTGACTATGCACATTAGTAAAATAGTAGTAATAACACTGGAAGTTCATTTTCTAGCAAAATATTATTAATTCTTCAACATTAATGAAACAGGACAGAATAACTATATTCTATTATTAAATTTCTTTTACTTCAATACATCTGGTAAGATTTACTGGGGGTCTAAAAAGACCCTAAGAGTGGAAGGAGAGAATGCTTGAAAATATTAGGGTTATCTTTAGATTTCAGTTCAAATGCAACTACTTAGGTTATGACTTTCAAAGGTCAATTCTTTTTGGCTAAATAAGTAGAAAATTGGTCCTGGTAAGCAGGCATGTATCTCCTGGGGGTGAGCTTGGATGTGGGGTAGGGAGAAACCATTGCATTATATTACAGCAATGATATAATAATTGTCCATAATTTTACATTCACATATATAAACAGTATTAGCATAATATCATTCTTTGTTAATATTTAGAGGGTTGTAATTATTTTAGGAATAATGAGTTTCTATAAGGCATCTGTTTTTTCCCAAAGTATTTTGGTTGAAGCCTGATTTGCGTGAAAACATCAATAACCTCTTGCTCCAGACTGAGAGCATCAGCAAGCTTTAACAGATGGCCTCATTTAAAAATCATTTGTAAGATATCTCACATTTATCCAACATGCTGTCAACTTCTTCCTTATATTCAATCATTATTTTACATATTTCTGTCATAAATACTTTTTAATCCTGTGCATTCTGGAAATCACACAATTTAGTATTTATACTTAATTTGGTTTGGGGCAGCCCTGATTCTTTCACACTTATGTATGCCACTAGCCAAAAAATTATAGAATGATTAATTACAGAATGAAAAATAAAAAGTTTACCATTAACTTATGAAAATGCAACCTAACACAACATTTTAATCAAAGACCAAGTGGGAAGAACAAAAGAATTGAAAAACTATCCTTCTGCCTGTTATTCTTTCTCCTTTCTTTCATACTGAAGAACCAGGAACAGAATGGATATTTGTGTCTACTTCTTTACCTCTCATTCACTATTTATTTATTTAAAAATAGTTTTATTGATTTCAGAGAGGGAGAGGGAGAGATAGAAACATCAATAATGAGAGAGAATTACTCAATGGCTGCCTCCTGCATACCTCCAATAGGGATCTAGCCTGCAACCTGGGCATGTGCCCTGATTAGAAATCGAACCGTGACCTCCTGTTTCAGAGGAGGTCACTGAGCCATACCAATCGAGCTTTCATTCACTTTTAAAAATATATTTTTAAAATTGAAAATTCTAGTCTTTAACCAATTGTATGTAACCAAGGTTCTGTATCCATATCCCTGAAACTCTTAGACAATGGCCCATCACCCATGATACTCACATCCTATCTAATAAAAAGGGAATCTACTAATTGACCCTCAAGCCATTGCAAAGATGGTGGCACCGACAGCCAATAATGAGGGAATATGCTAATTGACTGCCACACCTTCAAAGATGGCAGCGCCCATAGCCACAAGATGGTGGTACCCAGTGCCCTCAGCCCTGCCGGGGTGGCAGATGGGCCTGGGTGCTCCACACGCCTGCCTCTAGAGTTCCCCAGTTCCCTCAGCCTCCCAGCTGCCCAGGGCCAGCCTGCAGCTCAGGCAAGCCTTGGATGGTGGCTGCCCAGTTGCCCAGGGCTGCCTGAGGCTCAAGTAACCAGGGCCGGGCGAGGCTTGTGCTGCCGGCAGTGGCAGCAACAGAGGTGTGACGAAGACATTACCTTCCCCTGATTGCCAGGTTGCCTCCTGCCCCTGAGGACTCCCAAACTGTGAGAAGGGGCAGGCTAGGCTGAGGGATCCCCCCTCTCTAGTGCATGAATTTTCATACACGGGATTTCTAGTTACTAAATAAAATGGACTGCTCTTTAAATGATTCAGTTGTTGATTTTTATTCATTATTCAAAACATATAGCATTGTTCTTTATTCTCTCCTCAAAATTCTTTCCTCTCTCAATTTCCTTAAGATCACTCCAAAGGATTCTTTTGCTTTCTCCTCTTCTGAATCCAAACACATTTTCTAATCTTACTTTAAACACTTAACTACCAGATATACAACACTGATTCCCAAATTGATATCTCTGGCCCAACTATCTCCTCTAAACCAATTCACACATCCAGATGTTCATTTCACTTGCAGGACCCAAACTGCATCTTTTCCTACGGTCTTTACTCTAGTGAAAGACACTTACCCCATAATGTCATTCAAATCAGAAATTTGGAAGCCATCTTATACTCCTCCTTCTCCCTCACCAAGTGACTAAACTTAGTTGATTTTATTTCATTTCTGCCAGATTCTTTCCTTATTTCAGGATATCATAATGATGATGATGGTGACTTGGCCTCAGGCAATATTTTCCTAAATTGACTCTGCCTCCAGTCTTGTCATACCCTTCAATTTATCTTTTCATGCTGCTGCCAGAGTGATACTTCTAAAACACAAATCTGAGCAGTAGTCAATGTGCAAAATTCATAGCCCATGAGAGAGAACCAAAAATCATTCTCTCCAGAAATAACACTGATAAGGGCTTCCTTCCCTTATTCAGGTAAACTAAAGTCAAAATGAAATAGTCAAATGCTTTCATTTAATTATAGTGAATATGTCTGCATTTAAGATAATTAAGAAATCATTTCATACACTGCCCCCCTCACCTCGTTCTCTCTCTCTCTCTCTCTCTCTCTCTCTCTCTCTCTCTCTCTCTCTCGCACACACACACACACACACACACACACACACACACACGGAAAATGAAAGAAAGATCAGAAATACAATATAGGTAGAATCTAGAATAAAATAAGTGTTAAAATAAATAGTAAGAGACCAGACTTACTGGTATTGACAAGAGAAAGAAGTTGACAACATTAATTAAATTAAGACTAACATGACAAGTTAAATGATAGACTATGGAAATATAAAATATCTGTATATTTTCACAAGTGAGGTTGGCTTTCATCTTTGATAAGTGATGAAGCCTAGAAAGGATTAAAAAAAGAAATACTATACAATAAAGAGGTAATATGCAAATTGACCATCACACCCTCCCACAAGATGGCCACCAAAAGATGGCCGGCAGGGGAGGGCAGTTGGGGGCGATCAGGCTAGCAGGGGAGGGCAGTTGAGGGCAACTGGGCCTGTAGGGGAGGGAGGGAAGTTGAGGGGAGACAAAGCTGGCAGGGGAGGGCAGTTATGGGTGATCAGGTCAGCAGGGGAGGGCAGTTGGGGGTGATTGGGCTGGCAGGGGAGCAGTTAGGCGTCAGTCAGACTAGCAGGGGAGTGGTTGAGGGTGATCAGGCTGGCAGGCAGAAGCGGTTAAGGGCAATCAGGCAGGGAGGCAGGCAAGTTGTTGGGAGCCAGCAGTCCCGGATTGTGAGAGGGATGTCTGACTGCCGGTTTAGGCCTGATCCCTGTGGAGAAGGTATGATGGGAGTAGGTAGAAGAGAGTAAAAGGAAGATTAATGGTGATAAAGGAGACCTGGTTTGGGATGGTGAACACAAAATACCATATACAGATGGTGTATTTTAGAATTGTTCACCTGAAACTTATATAATTTTATTAACCAATGTCATCCCAATCAACTCAATATCTCAAATTCAGTAAATCAATATCTCAAAAATAAACATTATTAGTTAAATTCATTAAAATATCTGTTTCCTGCATCTCTACTAATTTATTGAGGCTTGGATCCAAATATGTGAAATTTCAACTCTTCTGTTACATATTCACCACCATTTTCCCTGTTCTTGCATTAACTGCACTATAGCACTGAAACACATTTCGATTAATGACATAATTGGATATATGTAGTAGCAAAAATGGGCAGTGTGAGTAAATTATTCAATATCGAGATGTCTTTTTTCAAATAAACTTCCTTTGTATTTTGTCCTTTTCTTTTTGTATAACTTTAAAAACTTTTCAGCATTATGTCCTAAAGTAACAATTTATATTTTACATGTGAGTATACATATTGAAATAGCATTTTAGAAGTTTAATAAGATAAAAATCAAGACTATTAGTAACATCCCGGCAGTACCTTCCACCCTTTCTAGACACAACCCAGGAAGACAGTCTCTTGTGTCTGTTTCTAAAACTTTGTTGTTTCGTGTTTCACATTTAGATTGCAATGCACCTGGAATTGATTTTTATTTAGTGCAAAGGAGGAGTCAAGATTCACTTTTTCTTAATGTGGTACCAGTTGACTGAGCACTATTTATTGAAAAAGCCATCGTTTCCCAGTCACAATACAGTTTAAATGTAATAACTGCTACATCTCACTCTTCTCATGACTTCTGGGGCCAAGAATTTTGTTCATTCAATCTGTCACAATCTCTTCCCTCCCCTCACCTCATTTTTCACTTCTATTTGACAATGATGATTTTCCTGCTTGCAAAGAATTTATATGCTAAGAAAACCAGATAGGGAAACAACTACCTTTACAAAGATCAGCAATATAATAGCAAAAAGTGAATAGCAATTGGCAAGTAATTAACTTTAGTAGTTTCCAAAGCTTCATCACTACCATATCATGTACAACACCACCGAGCATACTTGACAATCACAGGTTTGTTTGTTTTTTAAACATACAAAACTATGCACTAGAAACCGGAATTAATGAAGACACTGATACTGATGTTATATAAAAAGCTACATTCAGTTTTTAGTAATATGAATAGAATGTTAATATAGTCCATAAAGGTAAAATTAAATTGCTTCTGAATAAATCCTGAATAAATCATGTTTAATTTCGTGAGTATCTTTGGGTTTCAGAGAAAAACCATGCCCTTGCTGGCATTTTTCAAACAAGCCTTAGGTGAAGACACCAATGCTATAGGGAAGAATGTTTCAGCTCCATTTACTCCTAATCCTAAAATGGACAACTGGCAAAAGGAAAAAAATAATGGTTAGTAGGTCAAGCTAGAAAGGTAAGTCATATTGTCTACTAAATGAGATTTTCCATAGCAAGTATTTTGGCGTAGCTTTTCAAATATACTCAGAACACAGACTTTTATTCAGATTAGATAGAAATACCTGTTTCCCCATTTTTTATCAAGAAAATGTGTCTACCGAAGAAATGGTGATGACTAGTAGCATCACACTTAAGGTTTTCCTATTAAAATGCCAAAAGCATGCAAGCAATTTAATACACCCACTCAGAGGCAAGTTTTTCCATATTTAGTAATGAAAAAAATGTATCTTCAATGCTTTGATGTGAATCTTTTATTAAATAATTTAATTGTTAAAATGTTCTAAAAGGTTTGCTAAATATTCTACTAAATATTCTACTAAAGTCTTCAAGAGGTTCTATACAGATCTTGTCCTATTGTTTACTTATATTAAGAAATACCAGTGACTTTACATTTTCCAATGCAGTAAACAGACTAATGAATTGCTAATAGTATCATCCATGCTGGATACTTGTAAAGATCATACCCAGGCTTATTTTTATGGTTATATACTACCTTTCTAAGCCAAAGGCAATCTTAAATAATAAGTTGAAGTCTGCTAGTAATAGTATATTTAAGGAATCCTTATCTGGTTATGTTAAATAGAGAAATGATGAGCTAATTATAATTTCATTAGAGACATAATCAAAAGAATTGAGAATACTAGCCCATTATATTGTATAGTAGAAATCCCAAACATATTTGGCATGCTTAAGCATGTATTTCCACTTAAATAATTCATATCTAGACCTATAAAGTTTTGGTAATTGAAGAAGTAGAGTTTATAACAATGATAGTGGGATAAGAGTTTATTCATAAAAAACATGGCACATCTTCTGTCGTGACAGTTTCTGAAATTTCTGAGTTTTACTCTTCTATACTTAACAAACTAGCATCAGTTCATATGGAAGCCATTTGGAAGCATGTTTTTAGAACTGTACAGTAAATGGTTTGTGCATGTGATGGTTGACTGGAGCATTACTTTTAATTCACATATGCTCAACAAGTGTCATATCTGAAGAATTATATGTAGGTTTTCACTGTAACAGAACAAACACCATTTATAACAATACCATTATATATAACACAATTTCCTTACAACCAGACTTCAGTCCCAAATGATGGTTTATCTTTTTAAAAAAGTAGTAACTGATATAACTTCAATGTAACTAAACTACCTGTACAGGTCTTTAGAAACTTCTGCAACAGAGAAGCCATCCACTGGATCATGGAATAATAATGAACATGGGGTACATTCATGCTGGCTCCATTGCTATTACTTAAAACTACAATAAGTCCAGCTGAATAGGCTGGTGGTGAGTGAAAGCAATGCAGTGACCTGCAGAGGTATCTAGAGGTTTTCCTGTCTGTATCAGAAACTGAGCTGAAGAGTCAGCCATCAGCCTCCCTCCTCTTATCCCCTTTCTATGCTCTTAAGAGAGAGAGAGAAAAAAAAAATACTACACAGCTAATAGCCTAAAACAAAGTTTGTGGTAGGATTAAGAGAATGGTAATACTGTAGACCAGAGTTTGATGACCTATCTTTGTTGCCAGTAGTTAAACTTCAAGTCACATGACTACTTCAGAGGTTCACAGAAATCTGTATTTAGCAATCAGGGAAGACAGTGCTTTTCACAGTCACTTCACACATGGGTCTTGCTGCGGCTTTCTATCTTGAGATGCCTTGGCCATTATTCACTGGGGAGCTCAAAGTGCCATAAGAAAGGCTGTTGTGCTTGGGTATCTTTATACTATGTTGTGGGCATCTAGATACTATGTGTCTGTAAGAATTATTAGGTGATAGGCTAGACTAGCTGAGGCTAGGTTTCTATGTGCCTTTTGGTCTGACTAGAAGAAAGTAGGAAAATGGGAAAATATCTTGTTTATAAAGATATAAAATCCTATTTATATCTCAATTTAGTGATGCATTATATATAACTAAAGGCCTGGTGCACAAATTTTGTGCACGGGGAGGGGGAAGACTGGGGGAAGAGAGGGGGGATCCTCAGTCAGGCCTGTACTCTCTCCAATCCAGGACCCCTTCGGGAAGGTCTAATTGCTGCTTTGTGCCTGCACTTTTAACAGGCGACAGCTCCATTATTTTTCTTTCTTTTCATGCTTAAACCCATTGGAATTAGTAGGTATTCAGAGTGTGTATACATTTCGGAGGGACACCCTGTACATCTATAGTCAACGGTGAAAGGAACCAACAGAAAGGGAACCTCTAGCAAGGGAACCTCACTCACTCCCCGGATGTCTCCCCACTCCACTTGCCACCTTCACGGGCAGTGGGAGAATCAATGTTTTCTCTCATTAACTCGGAAAAGTATGTCCTGTCACCAGCTGCCCGGCAGGAGTGCGCTAGGCTCCAAGCGAGCAAGGCTCAGTCAGGGCAGCCTTCGCTCAGGGGTGCCAGCACCCAAAGTGCACATTGCTCCTCTACAGACTATCCCACTGTTTCACTGAGGACGGAACTCCTCTCCTCCTCTGGGTCCCTGATCTTGAACGCTGACCGAAGGCACCTCAGTGAGGGCCGCCTGTGCCCACCAGGTGTGTCTGTCTTCACCTGCTCCTGCCTCAGCACTGATCTCCTGGCTGCATTGGCCTCTGTGGGAACACGGCATCACCACTCTGCCCTCTCACTGTCATCTCACAGCCCCCACCCTCAGCACCCAGAACACCCAGACACCCTCCAAAGGACATGAGAGTGTTGGAGGGGATGTGCGCACGTCCTGTGGGGGATGTAGGCATGCTGGGGTTGATGGAAGGGCAGCAGAGGGGCAGGGGGCAAAGGGGGCGTGGAACATGGTCTGGACTGTTGCAGGCTCGCGTGGGTGACAGCACCCTGGGGAACATTCGCACGCCAGGGGGGGAGGGGAGGATGCAAGCACCAGAGGCCTTAGGCTGTGCAGATCTGCAAACCCCTGTGGCGCAGCCAGGAGGATGTCAATCTGGCCCACCACAGTGGCTGTTTCTGAGACCGAGCACCTTCTGGGCTAGGAGGCAGGACTTGTGAAGCCACTCTTCAGTGCTGATGGCCTGTAGGCGCTACTTTAGCTCGGCCCACAGGATCCACTTGGTGTGCTCACAGCTGCATGTGGGGAGTACAGGCCACACTCCCCTGCCCGCTTCTCCTGCCCAGAGGCTCTCCACACTTGCTGCCCACTGGCCGCTCCGTGCCTGCGCATGCTGCCCACTGGCCTGGAGTGCCCAGGCGCTCCCACCTCCGCACTGCCCACAGGCCCTCTGTGGGCAGGATGGAGCAGAATGCCTGCATCATCACCATGGTAACAAGGCAAGTGTCCCGGCCTAGCTACCGCCATCTCTGTCGTGGAGTGACCCTCAATTTGCATATTTCCTCTTTATTGGTTGTGGGCACCGCCATCTTTGTTGTGGAGTTACAGTCAATTTGTATATACCCTCTTTATTAGATAGGATATATTAAATCTACAAAATAACATCTAATACGTAATGTTTATTTATTTTTTAATCCTCACTAGAGGGTATTTTTTCTATGGATCTTGAGAGAGAGGGGAAGAGAGAAAGAAAGGGGGGAGAGAGAGAGAGAGAGAGAGAGAGAGAGAGAGAGAGAGAGAGAGAGAGAGAGAGAGAGAGAGAGAGAAAGAGAGAAAGATAGAGACACAGAGAGACAGAGAAAGAGACAGAGAATAAGAGACAGAGAGACAGAGAGAGAAAGAGACAGAGAGAGAGAGACAGAGACAGAGAAAGGCAGAGAGAGAGACACTGATGTGAGAGAGACACACTGACTGGCTGCCTTCCCCATGTGCCCCAACTGGGACTGGGAATGGAACCTGGAACCTGAAACCGAGGTACAGGGCAACATGTTTACTTTTAATGATTGATAATGTGATTTCCTCCCCAATGGTTTAACTTATACAAAATGAATAATTTACATAATTCCTGTTGTAAGTCTTAAATATTTTCTAATAGCACTAGGGTAATTCAATTGTTTCTGCTCTCAACCTTGCATGTTAGCTGAGCTATAAAATTAATCTTTTAAGTTCTGTTACTCAGTGTAAAGACACTAACAAAATTTTTAACAATTAAAAAAAACACACACAAAAAGCTTCTAAGTGGACCGTTGTGATTAAATGTGTAAGGGAAGAAACCATTCAGCTAAGTTTTACTTTGAAACTTAGACTGATGTGTAAGGAAACCAAGGCCTTTTACTTTCAATTTTAAATCTTTAATTATCAGCCTTATACATTTGAAAGGCATCCTAAATTAGGTATTATCTTAGTCCTAACTTTATTTACTTTTACATAATTATCTTGATGAAAGATGTAATTATAGCATTATACAAAATTACTAACCCATGCTTTAAAAAAATGTTTCCTAAGTGATAAACACATTACATATGGATTAAGTCAATAAATCTCTAACTAAAATAAGAGTTAATTAAAAAGTGGGAACTAGAATTCTGGTTTCTTAGGAAAAAAACAACTTTATGAAAAAGAGTGATTTGGGGAAATATTTTATGAATAAAAATTTCAAGACATAATTTCAATGACAACTTTCCAAATTATATAAAAATGATCATTTTAATGCCTAATTTAGCAGGGAAAAAACCTGAGAAACATGACTTCTGACACCATGGAAAAAGCAAAAGGCTCTCTTTGGCTTTAATTTTTCACTTCGTGTCACTGTGGAGTGTCATGGAGACAGAATCACAATGTGACATTTTTGTCCTCATCTTTGATGCTTGCAGCATAAAATTATCACTCTTATAGAGAGTGAAAAGGAATCTCCTATTTAGAAAACAAGGAGGCTTATTATGTAAGAATTGGAAGGAGAAATCATCCCTGGCTTGGTTGAGAACCTCTAGCAGGGTTGCCTAAGACGATTCATTACAGTAGCAAAATTACAGATATGAAGTAGCAATGAAAATAATTTTATGGTTGGGGGTCAGCAGAACCTGAGGAACTGTATTAAAGGGTCACGGCATTAAAAAAGTTGAGAACCACTGCTCTAAGAAAACGGTGGCCAGGACACAACACTTCCAAACTGAGTTCTGAACAATGATTCAAATTGTAAAATAACTAATCATGTTTCCCTCAAGTGATAATAGATATAAATGTCAATTGACTAGGAACAATGAATAAGTAAACCCACGGGATATTATTACCCAATGTTATCAACTTGGCACCTTGACTATATTTCAAGGATACATTTTATTTATTTATTTTTAAATATATTTTATTGATTTTTTTACAGAGAGGAAGAGAGAGGGATAGAGAGTTAGAAACATCGATGAGAGAGACTCATCGATCAGCTGCCTCTTGCACACCCCCTACTGGGGATGTGCCCACAACCAAGGTACATGCCCTTGACCAGAATCGAACCTGGGACCTTTCAGTTCACAGACCAACGCTCTATCCACTGAGCCAAACCGGTTTTGGCTTAAGGGTACATTTTAAATGCTCTGTTGGTTGGGCTTGAATTAGTGATCCTGATAGCTATCCATAGTGAACCTCTACCACAGGTCTACATAGGTTAGAGGTAATGCAGACCAGCTAAAAAATGCATTGAAATAAAAATAAAAGTTATTTGATAGAGTTCTAATGCATCAAGTAACACATTTTCTCATTGAAAGGGTAGTTTAACATAAGACAATGATTCAGAGAGAAGTCAATAAAATGGCAGGGAAGGGTGAGTGGAGTAGAGAAGGAGTTAGCAAGATCTTCACAAAGAAGGAAAGATTGAGATAGCTGTTAAATTATTTTTGAAAAATTCCAAGTTAATATGGGGAAGTATTGCAACCTTAAAGACAAGAAACAGTTTTGTAGCTAGGGGAATTTTAAATAGTTTGGTACGGCTGCTGCTGCAGGGAAAAGGCTGCCTTGGCTGGGCTTTGAGAACTGATTTACAGTGCTGCTCCCTAAAGACAACTGAGATCCACATGGAGAGCTAATTATAGATGCAGATCAGTTACAACACTGTACCTATAGTCAGCAATAATATATTATCCACTTAAAATTTGGTTAAGGGGTAGATCTCATGTGAAGTGTTCTTATGACGATTAAAAAAAAAAAATAGATGTCAGATACTTAACCAAGTCACATATACTATCAGTTTTCCATTGAACAAATATTTACTAAACACCAACTGTGCAGGGTGAGAAAAAGTAGGTTTAACGTATAATACAAATAAATATATGATAATTAATAAGTAATAATCCAAGAATAAACTGTTTCATGTACTCACAACTGTAAACCCACTTTTGACCACCCATGTATCCTATATCTTATGTTAGGTTCTGTGCATACATCAGTGAATGAGAACATGACAGTTTCTGCCACCAGCTTACAGTAGGGTTAAGTAGGGAAACAAGAAAATTAAAATAATGTTGGAAGTGCTATATATAGAAAATTTACAAGGATATTTTTGGCACTTACAAAAGACCCGGGCATGACAGAATGGGACAGTACAGGGACCACAAGTCAGGCTGCAACTTGGAGCTCAGGTAGAGATAAGACTGGATAGGCAGCCAGAGATCAGATTTTAAGGACATGTGTTTTGATAAAAAGCACTGTACTACATTAAAAACACTATAAGTGCCTTCATAAAGAATTACTAACTGAATTAATAACAATCTATAGTTATCTTGCTTTCATGTTACTAGTCTTTGAAACTTTGACCAATATGTACATTATACTGAAATAAAATGTTTCATTGTAAGTCAGGGTATTAATAATGACAGCATTTCTTTTTTTTAAAAAAATATATTTTATTGATTTTGTACAGAGAGGAAGGGAGAGAGATAGAGAGTTAGAAACATTGATGAGAGAGAGTCATCGATCAGCTGCCTCTTGCACACTCCCTACTGGGGATATGCCTGCAACCAAGGTACATGCCCTTGACCAGAATCGAACCCAGGTCCCTTTAGTCCCCAAGCTGACACTCTATCCATTGAGCCAAACCGGTCTCGGCAATGACAGTATTTCTTACATTTTTCTCTACGAGACACACACACACACACACACACACACACACACACACACACACCCCACTCACACAAAGAAAATTTTATCCGCCAAGACCGGTTTGGCTCAGTGGATAGAGCGTCGGCCTGGGGACTGAAAGGTCCCGGGTTCGATTCTGGTCGAGGGCATGTACATTGGTTGCGGGCACATCCCCAGTGGGGGGTATGCAGGAGGCAGCTGGTTGATGATTCTCTTTCATCGATGTTTCTAACTCTTTGTCCCTCTCTCTTCCTCTCTTTAAAAGAAATCAATAAAATATATATTGAAAAAAAAAAAGAAAATTTTTTTAATCCCAATTTTAAAAGCAAAGATGAGGGAATTATTTTAGTGAGAAAGTATTATTCCTTTTGGTGCCAATTATTTTATTAAAAATAGTCTGTACAGCACAATAACTTTTCCTTATGTGATAGTACTAAGGCACATTTCCAGCATAAGTTTATATAACTTACTTAGCACTAGCATTTTCCTTTGTCACTTTTTTTTTATAAAACATGATTCATGGTGTACCATGCTTAGGTCTACAAAAGTATTTTTAAAAGGCTATATTAAAACCCCAAAGAAAAAGCATAATTACTTAAATATTCCATACAACATCATTTTATTTGGCTATTTTCTAAATTTAAAATAAATTCTTTTTTGCAAATGAAGCAATTACTTTTTCAGATCATAATTATTCAATAATTACCAGTTTTAACTTTTTGAATATTTACTGTAAAGCAATATAATATCAACCTTTCTGATTAGAAAATAGATGCTTGTGGGAAACATGGAAGCAATTTTATTTTTAAAATATGCAGATGCATCATATAATAAAAAAGTACATTTAATGATCATATAATTAGATAGGAGGAGTAATTGGATATGGTAAGATGAATGGATCACGGATTTTACTGCCTAAGTTAAAATTTAGCACAAAATTAAGACTGCATACTATTGGAGTTAGTGTATAAGTTAGACTTTTTATAATTCAATTGCTTTCAGAATAAAGACTATACATAGGTAGTTTATTAATTTACTTTAATAAAACTCCCTTTTCTTCAGAAAGATATATGCAGGCCACTGCAGAAATTATGGAGTTAAAATTAAAATGTGGAAATATATTAATAGTTTATTTTTACTTTTCCCCCAGGATATTTATTTTAGATGATATTACTGAAATCTTTTTTTTTAAATATATTTTATTGATTTTGTACAGAGAGGAAGGGAGAGAGATAGAGAGTTAGAAACATCGGTATTACTGAAATCTTAAATGGCTCACCAATAACTGTTATGTTAGTTGAAATAAAAATACTGCAGTAGAAAATAATAAAAGTTGAAGCAAATTAAGCTCACTTAAAAATAATTTATATTGCACCCCACTATATGAGTGTTTCATTCACAATACTGACTAAATAATTATTTCTGTAATTCTAGGAAATTAATTTATGTAAGTTTCCAAAATAGAGTTGATGACTATTAGTCATGAGGTGCTTTAGAAAAGCTTTGTGCAGAATGCACTAATGATTCCACTGCTGATTGATAGGTTATAGAAAATATTGCCCTTGCTAAAGGATTCTTTCCAGGGAATAAGAAACTTTTGAGTAAAGGACAATGAGGTGTAAACTTACTAAGTGCTTACTCTGATGGCCAACAGAATATGAGCAAAATTATTTAGGCCATCTGGACATCTTCAGATGGAATTACATTTCAACAATCCAGGACAGATTAAAATAGGTTCCACTTTATTACAACTTTCTATATGTTATAATTATTATAGTCAAAGTGCTTCATTTAAATAACCTCAAACTTTCCTTTTCCACATTAAATCTGTTGTTCACTGGGTTCTCCGTGTTGGTTAGTATAGTAAAAGTAGCCTTACTATTATACCCTTCTTATACATTCTTGAAAATTCCTTTAGATTCTTTCCCCCAGGATATTAGTAATAAATCTTTTAACATCTCCTTGTCCACCATATCAAAATGTTTGGTATTTCTGATCCCCCAGGAAAGGCATTATTACAAAAAAAATATATAAGGTAGTTAATGAGTTTATTTTCTCAGATAGTCATTTTTCTCTAGACTCTACATAGCAATAGTAAAGTTGACAATTAAGTTTTCTTAAGGAATCTTTATAAAAAATTAAAATATTTTCTACCACACTGTTCAGTTTTATTCAAATCTTTAAAATAATTTCTAAATAAAGAATTTGAAACTTATTTTAAAATATTATCATGTTAAAATGAGAAAAACTCATTATAGAAACATTTTTGTAATACAAAAATTTACTGAATTGGCACTGGCTACAGTGGCTCAGCTGGTTAGATTGTCCTCTTATGCACTGAGAGCTCACGGGTTCGATTCCTGATCAGAGCACATACCTAGGTAGCCAGTTTAGGTGGGTATGGGAGACAACCAAACCATGTTTATCTTCCTCCTTTCCTCTCTCTAAAATCAATAAATGTATCTTTGAGTGAAGATTAAATTTTTTTTTTTTTACTGAGATGTTTCAAGAACTGGTAAATTCTGGTAAGAGTCAAAATACTAACAGGAAAGCTTTGATATTTGACACTTATGGTATGTAAATAAAGAACATTTTAGAAAGCATTCATATTTTAAAAATGACTTTATGGTTTTTAACTACACTGTGAAACTAACTTATAGGTAGAACTTGTAGCAGCAGAAAATATTTACCAAATGTTTTGGGGTTAAGAAAGTTTTGTAGTATAAAAATACAAAATGAAAATGCAAAAAGAGAGAGATAGAGGGAGGGAGGTAGAGGGAGAGATAGAGAAAACCTCTCTCTACCATAGGCACAGTTTAAGACTTGTTTCACTAATAAATGGACCCTCCCAGCATATGGAGTAGTTGCCATGTCCTCCCAGGGATGGGCTGTAGCTATGTTCACCTCAGGCTCATCAAGAAGAAGTGAACTGTCAAGTATAATTTCAGTCATAGAGTGGTTTGGATGAGACAGATTAGTGGTATGCAATCATGATAGATAGTTTATCTTAGCTCCAAACTGCCGCCTGGGAAATCTTGAACTCAAATGAACACAGACTCAGTCATTATTAGTGTCAAAAAGGTGTACAGAGACAAAATTTGGTTGGCAGCATGAAAGATGAATCAAGGCGAAAAAGTGACCAATTGCATATTCGAAACTGAAATTGAGAGGCATCCGACAGTTTGCAAATACTTTAAATACCAGGAAAGTCATTTATTATTAATCATTCATTGATTAATATTTAAAATGCGTTTCTGTAAAGTAATATATATTTTAAAAGATAATATAAATTACATGTATCTTATTTCAATGTATTTATTCTTAAGGTAATGCAGAAGAGCCCCCTCTTATATAGAAGAATAGGACAGCAAAATATTTTTTAGAAAGCTATGTAATTTAAAATATCTTTTCTTCAGTTGGATATTCCAAAAAATAAGACTCTTCCTAAAAATTAGCTTTTTTGGTAAATATTTTAACATTTAAATGTTACACAGTTTGATGATTTTTTTAGGAAGAAATAAGAATATATGAGAATAAAGTTAAAATGTGAAAGAAAATCGAAAAAACCCTGCAAATATTTTCTTTACACCGTAAAAACAATATATATCTGTAAGTTGTAAAATACATTATTCTATAAGCAAACACAAACTTTGGTATCTTTAAATCAGACCCCCCCATCCCAAATATCCACAAAAAAGAATGTCCTCAAGTGTCACCGCCTGAAGTGATAGACTCTGACAAATCTAACAGCTCTTTCTGTGTCATTCCTAATGCACTTGTCACTCAGTATTATCCATCCTCATTAATGACAATGGGAAAGTTTATCTTAGGAACACGTTTTAAATCATCTACTCTTTACAATGGGACCATGAAATCTCTTACAAAACATGAGGCGGGAACTACTCTGACAACAAAACCCCTTCCTGGCAGCTTTATTCTTAATTCCTGTTCAAGGAGTAATCTGTTTATTATAAAATCATACTGAACAATATATTAAACAGAATTTGAAACAAGAATAGCTAGTGTGATTTTCAAGCTTACAAGTATTTCTACAACATTTTTATTAGGCTGAAAACACCAAGTTGAGTCCTTTTTGCGAGGTTTCATGCAATCTTTTGCATCTTACAATATGAACACCTTTAAAAAGGAATTTTGTTTTATCTAATTTTAAAATAATTTTAAAATGCCAATGACACAAACTTTATATAATTATTTAAAAAATAATAATAGACATTAACTTAAAAAAAAGCAATTTTGAGTAAAACTGTCCTCATATATAACTTCTGACCTAAAATGTCCAAAAATTCCAACTCAAGAATCTTATGACTTAAAAATTATTTTATCAGCCCCAAAATTACTTATAATAATATGTTTATATTTTAAGATTCTATATGACCTTATTTCCTTGCTTAAGAAATTCCTACAGTTTAAAAAATAAAATGAAAAATTAATAAGACTTGTGCCCGCTTAAACTTACTGTTTTAAGTTGATTATCAATTATATATGCTAGGTAGTATGGATAGTGAACAGCTAAAATTTTTGAGTATAATTCTTTTTATAAAATCAACACTTGCTAGAAATATATCCTTATGATTCATTATCCATCACAAAAAGTTTAAAGCTACATTTTAATGTACTGTACAGTAAAATCATGTTAAATAGACTACAATAAACTTGAAAAACTGCATTTAATGTTAATTTTTATTACATTTGAAGTTCATTTGTGAATTCAAACATGCTATAAATAAAAATATTGAATTTTAATAGTATTTAAATTATATGAACCTATAATTCATAAAGCATTTTTACTTCAGCATTCAAGGCTATTACTTTAATATTTCTTGTTGATTATTTATCTATTTATCTATTTATTTATTTATTTATTTATTTTAAGAAATTATTCCTATAAAGAATGTTGCAAAAATTATATGAGCTTAAATGTACAACATTTAATGTACATTAAATGTACAACAAATACCATTAAATGGTCAATTTAATTTATAATATCTTAGACCAGAAATATAAAACTAATAAAAATCAAGAAAAAATTATATCTATTCCTCATATATTAGTTATTTATTATGAATCCAGTGATATTACATAGAAAATAGCAGCTTTTCTATGACTTCAGAAAATAGATTTAGTAATAATAGGTGGGACGATGCTTTAGCATCTGAAATAATTTTCTAGTAACTGGAGCTGGTAGAGATTGAAATGGGGTACCCCTAAGAAAGTGGGTTCCACATGATTACAAAGGCTGGGTGCACACAATGATGACGCCTTTGAAGCACTTTAAGCTCCCTCCCAATTTTAATCTTTTAAGAAATCCAGGTGTTTTCTCAAGGGACACACCTGCATTAATTCTAAAAGTGCAAACTACACAAAAATGGTTGTGTGAATTCATTATTACTCAAATAAAGTTTAATTTTAAACATTATCCTCTAATTAAAAATGGTCTCAGTAAAGTTTCTTCAAAGTATAACAGCTTTCTAAAGTTGGAGTTCTTTATAGCAAACTTTCTCTGTAAATGACCATAGAGTAGGTACTTTGGCCTTGCGTGCCCTAAGATTGCAACTTAGTGATGTAGAGTGAAAGAAACCATAGACAATGCGTAAATGAGCAGACCTGTCTGTGTTCCAATACAAGTTTATTTAGAAAAACAGTGGAGTTGAATCTGGCCCACAGGCCACAGTTTTCTAACCTCATGCTTAAAGCATCAAGGGCATACTTGATTTAATATTGTTTTTTATTTATCTAATTTACATGGACCAAAATTAAGAACTTTCCCAGTGCCCTGGCCAGTTCGGCTTAGTGGATGGAGGGTCAGCCAGCAGATTGAATGGTCCCAGTTTATATTCTGGTCAAGGGCACATGCCTGGGTTGCAGGCTTGGTCCCCAGTGGAGGTCCTGCAGGAGACAGTGGATCAATGATTCTCTCTCATCAGTGATCGTTTCTATCTCTCTCTCTTCCATTCCTCTCCGAAATCAATAAAAAGATATTAAAAAATAAAATAAAAGCAAAGTAAAAAAAAAAAAAAAAAAGGACTTTTCCAATAAAATGATGGGAATGTTGTAATAATTAAATGTTGAAGAAAAATAATGGCTAATGTGGCACTACAAAGAGTAGATCACATTGTCAAAATACCTTTAAATGTACTTTTTGGTTTTCAAATGAATTACATGTTAAGTCAATTGGACATACTATTGTATGAAGGAATGCATTCGGTATAAATTATGCACTATAAAACTTTTCTTCTGAATATAATTGTCTTAAATTTCTATCTGGACTAGAATGGTTTCCAGGAGGAAAATCTTAAGAAGCCAAACTAAAGAACTAGATTGGGATTTGTTGGCTCCATGTGCAGAGTTCAAGGGGATGATTTTTCAATAGTGATAGTTTCAGATTCTGTTATATCTAGATATTAGTCGCTTTACTGCTAATGTGTATTTAAATCTGGACTGTGGAATATCCAAAATGTTGTGTTCAGATTCCATTGTATATAATTATTTCACCCCTAACTCACAAATCTTTTCCTGTTTAAAGCCAGAAAAACATATAGGCCATAAAATCAGTCCTACTGCCCAGAGAAGACTGGACATATTTACAAGCAAGTGCTGAGTCAATGGGGGTTAGAAAGGGTAACTATTTTAAACCTAAAGAGATAATAGGAATCAACACTGAGGAGGGGGTGTTGCAAATTAAGAAAACTTATTACAGAGTCTTTGAAGATGAAACATTCAAAATAATTTTCAAGTGGCAAGAAAATGACAAAAGGAAATCATGATTCAAATAGCATATCAATCATTTTTGTTAAGTAAAAATTATATTTTACCTCATTTCCTAATTAAATTTTTGAGGACACAGTTCGACTTTATTTCAGCAATAACAGTTTATTATATTATTATCCAATATTTTTTGAAGGTTATTTTACTTATGCAAAATCTTGGAAATATATTATCCACTTATGGAAACTATTAGCATTATCATACTATTCCATATATGAAATGGTGACTCAGAAGATTTGGTTAGGCATTGATTACAATTTAAAATTTTTTCATTTTTGATAGTACACAACAACCAAAAAGAAAATTAGAAAGTGCTGCATAAATTTATTTCATTAGAACATTTTTTACTCATTTGATTTTAGTTTGAGAATAAAAAATGATTTGTACCTCACAAATACATATGTAACATGTAACATCTAAGTGTATTAAAATTATTATAAGGTATAAAATACTTTCTTTTCATTATTAATTTTATTTTTACCCTAAAGTCTCAATTTATTGAAAAAATCAGGTGACTGAATTCATTACTAATAGTTGGTCTGCACCAACATTTTTCCCCCTAAGAGCATTGGGAAGGCTAGGAAAGAAAATTAAAATAAATCACTATCTAGTTTGAGTGTGTTTTCATGCCTATCCCTGACAAGTTTTGAACTTCAATACAGAAAAAATGGAATATATACATCTTAGCCATTTTAAAATATGCTAGTTTTATGATAAAACACTATCACTATGTGGTAGTTTTTCTGTATCTGCATGTGATCTATATATTTAAACAAACAAAAATATGTGTATTAAGCAGTTCTCCTTAAAAACTGCAGTTACATATTCTAATAAATTTCTGTAATTATTTATGTTAAGAATACAGTACCAGTGCATTTGGTTTTGCTTAACATTTTAACAATTTGTAAAAATATTAATAAACTGATATTGTGTTAGCTTTTTTCTCTGCCCACTGAATATGACATAATTGACCCATTTATTTATGGCTCAACAAGGGCAATCCATTTCATGCTATATCACTGACCCTTAACAAAGATCTTGTAAATGAGTAGGCTATTACAATATGCACAAGTGACCTTTAATTGCATCAAGAAGCTTTTTGTTAGGAGGTTTTCAATGCTACACCATAGCTACAGTATAAGTTGGTAAAATATTTCTGAGATAATTGAACAGAAATAGCAACAGCACCCCCATCCATAAAAATATGTACATAAGTAAGGCATTTAACTAAGTCTACACTGTAATAATACCTTTTAGATAACAATTGATCAGAAAAATAAACTTCTTCCAATTATATAAGAAATATTTATAACATGTACATAACTTTCATTAAGTTCTTGGTAATCAAATACAACTTTGTTTTTCATAATAGCCTTTGGAAATAAAAAGTTATTTGAGCCCTAGCTGGTTTGGCTCAGTGGAGAGAGTACGGACACTTCAGTTGCAGGCTCCTACTTAGTCCTAGTCAGGGCTCAGGCAGGAGGTAACCAATTGATGTGCTTCTCTCACATCGATGTTTCTCTCTGTCTTTCCCTCTCTCTTCCACTTTCTCTAAAATTAATGGAAAAATATCCTCACGTAAGAATTAAAAACATAGTTATTAGAAACTTGAAACAAGCTTTATTATAACAGAAAATTTTAATTTTAGTAGAAGACACTTCTTCTCTTTTTTACTAAATAACTATATAATTAGAACTTTACTTTAAAATGTTTGGTGAAGAATCAAGTACCTAACAAAACATACTCAAGTACCTATATGCATTTCAAGTGTTACCTATATTAAGTAATATTTAAAACAAAATTTTAATCAAGTATAGGGATAGATATTTCAACTAGTTAACTCAGAAATTTATGAATGAGTGAAATATATTTTGACAATCTTACAAAAAACTGAAACCAAATATTCAATTTCATTAAACCATTCATATTGGGTATCTTAGTTCTGGAAGGCTCACGTCACAATGATTTGGTTAGATTCTCTATAATAACGGTCGGTTGACTTGACAGCATCTGACATAACAGTTCAGTGAACTTCACTGTACAGACACACAGAACCTGAACTGGCTACTCTATGAAATGTCTACAATGGCAGGGAGTTTTGACAGTGATAACTGTGACAAAATTAGAATTTCCACTTAGATAAGAAAACTTCTTTACTGGCTTTGTGAATAAAGGCATTTCCATTATACCCCAGTTTCTCTTAGTTATTATGATCCCCAAATCCTACATTATAAAAAATAATAGTTTACCAGTATATTTAACATCATATTTTCTTAATGAATAACAAAATTTATTCTTATTATTAAATTATAGGAAAGATTTTTAGCAATATTAATGAATAAAAGAGGACAACATTTTTGCAATCATTAGATTTACTGCTTAATTTTGCTTGTAGATAATATTCAAAGAACTTCCAATAAATAAAACACATTTGTAACAGAAAATAGGTTTTACTATGAATGGATCAAATCTTTATTAGAACTAGTTATAATAAAAGGGAAAGCAAAATTAGAAATTTAAAAAATTGAATTTGGTAAACTCATTGTCTTTTAAGTTGTATATACCTTAATTATCTCACAAAATAATGTCTGATGCTCTAAAGAAGATACTTTTAAAACAACATAAAAAATACAAGAAATAAAATATAAACACTGGCAATGAGTAAATTACTATTTGCAAAAGTACCTGAATGTAGAACTTATGTGAATAAAATAATAATATAATGATAATATGCAATTTAATAATATTAATTAAATTTGGTATACTTTTGAACCACATCAAAGTAGTTGACTGGAACAAGGGAACTATGTGTGTTTGAACAGAATACTTTCCCTGACTTATGCAGCAAAAATCCAGAAGTCTTACAGAAGTGGATAGTATTTCTGGGTATATTATATTTTCTGAAAATTAATTTTTTAAATTAAAAAATAGCTATCAAATACCAAAGTAAAAAAAAAAAAAAGGAAAAAGCAATTCTGCCACCCTAACATATTCATATCTATATATGTAACAAAATGTTATATATGGAAGAAACTATAAGTAAGCCAATATGAATTTTATAATGTATTTTTTTTAAATATATTTTTATTGGTTTTTCACAGAGAGGAAGAGAGAGGGATAGAGAGTTGGAAACATCGATGAGAGAGAATCATCGATCAGCTGCCTCTTGCCACACCCCTTATTGGGGATGTGCCCCCGCAACCAAGGTACATGCCCTTCACTGGAATCGAACCCGGGACCTTTCAGTCCGCAGGCCGACGCTCTATCCACTGAGCCAAACCGGTCCTGGCTATAATGTATTTTATTAAAATAGAGTATAGATGCTTATTAGGATACATTTTATTTATTTTTTCCTTTTTTGTTTATTTGTTTGAATGCATCATGGCAGAGGCCTTCTGGCTTTTGTACTGAAACTGAGATGGTAGTACACTTGGGGTATAGTGAGTAGCTAGTGGTTAAAGAGCACTTTGGAATAAGACAGACTTGAATTTAAGTGGCATGTCTGTCAGTGATAAACTTTGTGACTTTGGATTAGTTAAGTTGCTTGATCTCTCTGAACCTTAAATTCATAAAATGCAGATAATAATGTTATGTGGTAGTTATGAAATCTATGAGGTAATGGCTATAAAGCACTTGTACTAGTCCCAGACCCCTGTCAAACACTCAATAAGTGTTTTATTTTAAAATAATAATAATTAACAGAGCTCCTGAACATGTTAACTTTCATAGAGTCAGATATGTAGATTTGATCCAGGCTCTAAACTCAGCTCTATGACTTTGGGAGGGTTATAGAATTCCTTATATTTCTTACATTAAAATGTGTGCAGTAATTTCAAAGTGAATGGGGGGAAGTGGGAAGAACTAAACTAATTAACTTACATGCATATATGTATTGCCTATGGACAGACAGCAGTGCGGGGAAGGTCTGAAGAGGTGACTGGAATGGGCTGAAAAGAGTCAATAGGGAGGGGAAGGGAGACATCTATAATACTTTCAACAATAAAGATGAATTTTAAATGTGTTTAGTAACGCCTATGGCAATGGTTTCTATGAGCCTCAAATATGAATGAAATGTGGTCATGTATATGAAAACACCCAACACAATCAAATGAGATACCCAAGGTGTGTTTTTAAATACTCTGAGGGTAGACATGAATTACTTTAAAAATAGTTCTTTATCAACAAATATTTATGGAACACCTACTATATGTGCTTATTAGGATTCAGCTGTGAATAAGACAGACTATGTCTCTACTTTTGTGAAGGTTACAACAGGTGAGGTTGAGTGAGGTTGGGAAAAATAAACAAATTAACTGTTAAACAACTATATAATATGTAAGTGCTATACTGAGAATAAAAATACAGTAAGTACATGACAGCAGGTAACTGAGTGAATAATTCAGATGGGTTAGTAGGAGACGACATCTCTAAGAAAGAGATTGAGATATTTAATCTGCAATCCAACGAGAAGAAGAAGTCATGAAGGGATGGGAGGGATTAATATTCTGGACATTAGCTGTGCAAAGATATGGAGGAAGAAGTGAGGATATTTTGGTACAAAACACCTGTAAAGCTACCTATATCACATATCACAAATATGGATACCATATTTATTAAGCTCGATACTGTATTTGTTACTCTTCTAGGCATCCTGCAAAATATATTAGTAAAATACACACTTACCTTCTAGCTGATGAAATGAGACAACTAAAATTTATTATCATTATTTGTTTTCTCTTTTTCTTACTTCCTTCAACAGAAAAATAACTCACTGTAGGAGGGAATGATTCAAGGAATATAATGGAAGCTGGGCAAATTCTACTACAGTAGTTCTACAAAGGCTTGAAGAAAATTCTTGAACTACTGCAATGTAATTTTCCTGGAGCCACACCACACAGCATTTAGAAATGTCTGCATCTGCGGCATTTTAAAAAGAGAGATCTTTTTCTCTTTGCATTCATTAGTTGGTAATGAATCTATTATCATCCTGATCTCAAAGGTGAGATTACTGTACTACACCTACCCAAGGATCCTTGTGAGAGAGAGACTCATGGACTGAAAACTGTTTTTGAAAGATTCTAAATATTTGACTTGTGCTTTTTGCAAACACCTTGCTATTCAAATATATGCTTTCCTTAAATGTCAAAAATAAAACAGTATTCACATGATATAACAAATTATAAGTTTAATGCCTTTGATGTTGGTGACCATACAGAAACTTGGAGAGATACAATAGCCAAACATAAATTTACTTTTTCTTGCTAAATGAAGCAATGACGCTCTGCCAGCCAAATTCACAGAAAGCATGTGAAATGAACACAAAAGCAAATAGGCCTGATGCTGCCCAAGGGAAAGTCAGCAAGATGGCAGCTTCAATCACTCGGAATAACACTAACGCCGCCTTGGGCTCTCCTCAGAATGGAAACATGTCACCATTACCGCTATGTTCCAGCAAATCAGAACGCAGAGAAAAGAACATTTATGCAATCACATCCTGGAAGAGCACTTTACTCAACATGTAAGTGGAAAATAATTATAAAGAAATTGCAGAAAAATTGTCCGTGAACATAAATGACTCAGGAAGAATTTTTTTCTTCTGTTTCTTTCAAGGTGCTTTATAGACTTTCAAAACGCTGACCTCTTAAAAACAATTTCCTTTTAAATTTTCCTTTAGGAATTATTAATGTAAGGACACATTTGTATGAAGTGGTAAGTGGAAAGTTCAGGATTCAGGCTGCTAGTAAGAAATACTCCGTTCCCCTGATACAGTGCTATTACTTTGGAAGTTTGATTAAAGGGAGTAAGCTTTCACAACATTTATATAGGAAGTTAAAAAAAAAAAAAAAGCATATATTTGGGGAATTTACCTAATCAGGATACTTTTAGCATGTGTCTAGTCATGTAGCCATCTTTGGTCAGTCATCACAAAATCACAGGCAAATTGGCATGACTCAACTCTAACTTTAATACCACATGATTGTGTTGTGTAAGCTTGTTTTGTGTGAGAGCCGCTGTGGTTTTAGCAGAGAGATTAACAACCGGACCTAAGCTGGCCTCCAAACCTTGCCCTGCTGATGCCTCAAGCTCTTTGAAGTCTGACCATCATACCTGGCAAAACAACAGTGGGAACTAGGATGGTGTCAGATCTAATCAAATTGTTCGCTGCAGCATAGCTAACTATGGGGTTCACTAATTGGCCCAATTGCGGATTATACCTTTTGCTACAGATTCAAGACAATAATTTAAATGATGTGGTTTTTTTTTCCTCCCTTACCTCTTCTAATTAAGATTCCAAAGTGGGAAGAAATAGGATTAGACAAGTCTCAAAACTGGGTTCCCCTTAAGGTGGTATGCAATTATGATAGGCTCGCTACGACATGTGAAATATATCAAGCATTGTATTAAACCAACTTCTGGAGATTCTGTGAAATCTATGTGACATTACTGTATGTCTATATCACTTGGGAATTTAAGTGTAAATATGGTAATGGTAATATAATGAATATGCTAAATGTAAACACCTAGGGAATGGCATTTCCACTGTTAAAGAATATTAATTTGGATCTATTTTTGACAAATGATTTCATCCAGATATATCTATGTTGTACTTTGATTTTCTCTTGTGAACTGTAGTATACCTGGGAATTGAAATACCAACCAATATTTGTGGGCGGCATCATTATCAGAAAAGGTATTTTGGGTTATGTAGTCCATAATGCTGCAACTTAATAATGCTCCTGAGCCAGACATTTGCATATCCATTATTATACTGTAGTGACATAACTGTGAATTGACAAATAAGTTCACTATCCTTCCCCTCTATCTCTAGATATTATAAACATATAGTCACCTTTCTACTTCCCATTTAAAAGTTGGAAAGACTGAGACAAAATATTGGGAGGTAAGGAAACTGAGGACCAAAGATATCATGCAACACTCTATTGTCCAACATTGTCACAGTGACTGACACCCTTGTAGCTTACAAGAGTTTATGATTTACCAGTATGTAATAATTTTAAATAATTCTACTGAATCATATCAAGTACACTGTAGTATGATTGTAAAGTTAATTTATTACTGATGCATATACTACTCTGGTTTTAATACTAAAGAGTGAATCTACTAGGTAAGTGCATAAAAAATAGTGATACTTAATAAATACTGGTTAATCTATTATTCTGTGAGTAAAAGCTTTTTGTGATTAAAGAGGTACTGAGGTTCTATATTCTGAATTTTGAGTATAGTATAATAAGAAAACCTTAAATAAATTTGATTTACTGAATTATCAATACTCATTTAGTTTATAAGACCCACATAGATACAACATTTCTGATAACTACTATTTTTGGACCAATTTAAGCTTACATAAGTATTATTTATCCTTATATTGAAATTTTGCAGAGAACAGTATATATCTTTTGTATATTTCAGCTTAACTTAGTAATCATACTTTCTCACTTGAACTTAAAAACACTGAATCTTAGATCTGGAAAACTGTCACACTATCCAAACCTTGATAGAGGTTGTAACCAATGTAGTAATACATTATTATCACTATATTAGAAAATCAATTACTAGAATATATTAAGATATAATATAACATCAAAATGCAACATCAAAATAGTAAAACATTACTAAATCCAAGTAAAATGCTGCTCCTATCATGTCATCAAATTAATGCCAACAGCATTTCAAATTTTATGAAATTTTACTTGTTTATTATAATATCATAATGAATTATCAATATAAAGAAAAAACTGGTTAATGATAACCCCAAACTTAGAGAAACAAAAATTACACAAATTGAAAAATACAAGCATAAGTAGTTATTTCAGCTTGGAAGCTATGTACCCAAGTTATGCATCTCACAGAACTTTACAGAGAATGAGGAGGCAGTGCTTATAGCTCACTTGACCAGTGGAGTTTACATAAAACCCATTTTATACCTACTAAGTATACCAAAATTAAGATCAGAATCATATACTTAGTACTAGTAGGTATAAAATATTTGCTGAAATACATGTAATATAAATTATATAGTTTTAAAAATCTTTCAAATAATACAGCTTTAGGTATTATATAAACTCCACTGGCCAAGTGAGCTGTAAACACTGCCTCCTCATTCTCTGTAAAGTTCTGTAAGATGCATAACTTGGGCGCACAGCTTCCAAGCTGAGATAACTACTTACACTTGTATTTTTTCAATTTGTATAATTTTTGTTTCTCTAATTTTGGGACAGTTATAAAATGGAAAAAAAATACAACTTCTGTATATTTAGTATTATAACTTGGTTATAATTATCTTTATAAAATATTTAATCACTATATAGAAAATGTAAATAAGTCAGTACAGTACCTGTTGCACAATAAAGGCATAATAAATGGTTGCCATGATTGAATGGAGGTTATGTGGTAAGACAAAGGATTAAGTAGTGTACTGTGGATAATTAAATATGCTAGACAGTTACCATGTACAGTTTACAAGAATTATCAATTTTTGGAAAATTGGAAACTGCTTCTTTTAACTTCTTTTATTGAGCCAATATTCAACTTTCTCTTTTGCTTATCAAGAATGTATGCCAGGATTTCAATGTTCTTACTAGATAGGATTCTGCTATGATTTTTTTTTTTTAGAGGGGTTAATGTATAGGGATTCATAGCTGATGAATGTTAGGTACTGGTAAGAATTTACTATGATCAGATAAATGCTTTCACATTCCAAGAAGGAAGAAACATTCTGTTGCTAACTCCAAATCATTCAAAGAAAGTGCAGACTACAAGTTAAAGTTGCTCCACTTGTTAAAGACCCGTAATGGCATTAGTAAAAAAAAAAAATTTTTTTAATATATAAAAGAGCAATGATGTAATAAAAAAAAAAAGTACCCTAAAAATACAGATAAGAGTGTTTGTCTGTTCCTTTGCACCCTTATTTCTGGCCATGCTGTCTTTTTAGGTCTTGTGATTATCAGTAAATTCCAACATGTAACAAATTTACCTGTATGGAATAAAAAACATGTCTGTTTAACCTGCTAAGCTACCTTTCCCTTCTAAGAGTAAGATGCATATTCAATGCCTGGTAATATTATTACTTCAGATTTTATAGACTAGTAAAGTGTACATTTTATTTTTTAAAATATCAGGGCAATTTCTTAAAAAAAACTTTTATTTGTTGTACATATTAAAACATTGCCACTTGGTAGGTATTTTTCCCCCAATAAAAAAAAGTCCTCTTGTTTCAACAGTGTCTAGAATAGGGGTGTCGAACTCAATCAGAGAAGAGGCCAAAATCTAAAATCCTGCCTAAATCGCGGGCCGAATGGTTTACTGAACAGTCATAAACTGTCATTGTGATGGAAACGCAGCGGAGTGCAGTGATGACAGCGCGGTGCGGGCCACATTGCAAGGCCTGGCGGGACGGATTTGGCCCGCGGACCTTGTGTTTGACACATGTGGTCTAGAATATACCACCAGGAATTGAGATCTAATTGGGTATGCATTTTATAGTGTACAATGCTATATTTAAGCATTTAATTTTACACCAATCACATGGTTTTATACAATTATAACATAACTATTTGTACTTTTATTAGGTTTAATTCTTTATATTTTTCTAACCACTAAATTGAATTTCATATATTTATGTACATAAACTTATGTAGAACAAGTTTACGTACATAAATCTATATGTACATTTATATATATACTTATTAATATATAAACTTACACACACAAACACTTATTAGGTTATAAGCAAAAAATATGAAGGATTTGATTGACTATATTAAATATTAATTTAAAAAAACCAACATAGTTTTGTTTTCATATATTGCTTCTAAACTAGAGTCACCAATTATAACGGTTCTTTTAGTTTTATACTAGTAAGAAGAGAAAAAAGGAAATGGAACAGAAAGAAACCCATGTGGTTAATAAATGACCTTTCATTAGCTTCAATGGTAAAATGTAGACACTATTAGAACCTAAAGTTATTTACAGGTAAGGTCTCACTTGACATTATATAAGTACTTTATGTCTACCCTCTACCCCCCAAAATATTATTGTGTGTGTGTGTGAAAGAGAGAGAGGGGGAGAGAGAGAGAGAATGAATAAACATGACTCAACTACTGGGCTACTTTTTCTCTAGGCATAATATTTTTATCATCAAGGAATCTTCTTGCTTAATTTTTATGGTATGATAAAAATTTTATAGGCATGATAACTCAGACCTGGTTGTCAGAATACTCATCTGAAGAGAAAGGTGTCACATGGGAAAAACACACACACACGTCTTTCATTAAAAATATAAATTCATCTAAAAGAAAATAAGGCATGCTCTCTTTGTGACATCAACAACTACAACTGCACATCTATATTTATAACTATATATATTATGACAAATTTCTCCATATTCTGTCAGAACAACTAAAACAATGCTTGAACAATTAGTGTTGGATTCCCTTTCAATGGTATTTTTGGAGAAATAAAGCAAATTAGCTCAAGAATCAGCATTTCTGCACTCCAGTTCTTTTGGCTTTAAGTGGCTTTTGAAGGAGCATCCCCAGATGAGAAACTTCTAACACTCCTGCAGAGATGACCTGCTTGAAGAACGGGCTGCCTGATTAACTATTAACTGCTCTCAATAGGATTAGATAATTAAGGACATTGATGACCATTAATTAGGAGGAGGGCACATTAATTTGTCACTGGATAGGGCCCTTACAATGATTTATAGGTTAGTGCTTCTTGCAAATGTGAGGGGAAAGAGAAAAAGAGAGAGAACCATTAAGTTACCTTATCAAGTGGCCAGCTAAAGAGGGCAGAGGGTCAAAAAAGGGCCAAAGTGGTCACTTCAGGGTGAAGTCCCAAACACCAAAGCAGTGCCAAGCCACATTGACCATCATTTGGTGATGAAGTTAAAAATATGCTAATTTATTGGTGGCAATTCTCTCTTTTTATGGTTTCAAGCAGTTAAGACAAGTGGCCTGCTTAAGAGCTTTTCATTTGAAAAGAGATTAAACAAAATGGTTTGTCAAGGCTGCTTGGCTGTTTTATGTCTTTGTTAAAAAAAAATGGCACCGACTATACTGATAACTATCACATCACCCAAAAGCCATCTCTCTCTGAGCATTTATTTCGTTAATAAATACATCAACCCTAATTGCTTAATAGTGCTATGTTCATTTGCTCTTTAGCAAGATTAAGTTGAAATAAATCGTTTGTACTACCACTTTCTGTCACTATTACTTGCAGAGAGGTCACACAAAAAGTTTCAGTTTTGTTGAAAATTTACTTAAAGGTAGTGGTGCAAATTAGAGTGAGTACTTTGTTTTATTCAACACGGAAAAGCAGAAAGGTGACTCTGCTACTAATAAAAACCAGCTTTTAGAAGGTAGATAGGATTCTCTTTTTCTAGCCAGGTATAATTGTGGGTAGACTCACATTCCACATACAAATAAGCACAGCTCATTAACACTTAATTAAATATCCCTTTGAAAGCCTTGAAAATATGCATGTAAATTTGGAGCTTACTTTAAATGGATATTTAAAACAAAATAATTTTTGCTATACTCTAATAATATGTCATTAAAATAAAAAAATAAATAAAATAGTCTAAAATTATTTTATTTCATCAAAAGAATTTAAAAATATTTAGCATAGGAAAAAATATTTAGCATGAACCATCTAAGAATTTCATTAAAATAATATATATACCTTAATATATATTGAAATAATATATATACCTTACCTCAAAACTGTAAACTGAAATATAAAAATTCTCTTACCTCAATGACGAATAGCTTTCTTTTCAATTTAAAAGCTAAGTCTTTGACATCTGACACATCACACATCAAGTTATTAAGCCGAGGAATCTGACGTATGTGAATCAAACCTTGTGGAAAGGAAGAAAGGAAAAAAATTAAAATGCAGTCATTGGATGCATAAATGAGAGTGTTACAGCAGAATCCTGTAAATTTACACACAAGCATCTTCCCTTTTAAAACTGGAGCTTACTACCAGGAGCAATGAAGCAAATGGTGTGATTATATTCAAGTAATCAAGCAGAATAAGATAAACAGAAATCCTTGTGTGAGGAAAACTAATTGCACTTTGGTACAGAAGTACAGATGCAAAGAGGGATCTTACTACTTGTCAAAACTACAGCCGGTTTGTGTGTGATTTTCTCTTGTATTTACAGTAAGCAAATATGGCTATCACTTTGCATGCAACCCACGGCACCAATGGGTGATCTTTATTTTATTAAATGCACCACTAAGCAGCCAGTAAAACAAGGCTTATGGATTACCCATAGCCAGGTAAACACTCATGAAATGTATTCTATTTTGTACCTTATTAATGACTGGAACAAACCATTGAAGAAAACAACATTTTAGAGCACAGTCTAGGATCAAACATTAACCCCTAAGCCATCCTAAGACACTCATTTCTGGGGCATGCTAGACCTTCCTGGAGCTGCTATGAGCTTTGTAACAGTGCTAGGTAAACAGTGAGCTTTGGCCTCTTGTCAGTAGAAACACTTGCTAATTTTTTCTGACAAGGACACTGGATGGCTTCTATGCAGCTTAATACAGTTCCTGACTAAACTAGGGTTCATTTGCCACAGATGAAGTTGTGGAAGATTCTTCAGTGTGTCTCTGCCTGAATCAGCCCATATTTAGAAATCACTATCCTAAAGACATTGATTTCTAAACATGGGGCAAGAAGGCAAGTCCAGATTTGAATGAAGTATATCAATCTTATTTATAGAACTGCTTCTCTAGTATAGAGTTTTGTGTGTGTCTGAATGCTTAGTAATGTATGTATTAGTTGTAGCTTAAAATGATAAATCTCTAGGTGCTTAACTTTAGAAATGTCCCTTTCAAATATAATTCACTAAAGTATGCAATTTATTTATTGTTACTTTAAAAGATATTAAAAATGCAGTTTAGATAAAATTAAAAGTACCTCATGCAGAGCTATTTAGTGAAATATATTAGAAATAGGCAACCATACTTTGATTTGCACATTTTTCATTTTAAACTTGCATGTGCTTGTTTAGTTAACTATTAAATCAGGAAGCCTTACAGAATGAAGGAATGATTCCTCAGGCCCTTTCTTATAAATAGAAACTTCACTGGTCATCAGGATTACCCATTATTTTGTGAGGAATCATTTATCAGTTCAGAAATTTCAGCACAAAAAGTCATAGTCTTTCAACCCCTGAAATATTTTAAGCAAATTAATTAGAATATAAAATATAATTTTACTAAGCTTACTCTTCAATTTGGATTGTTTTAAGAATATAAATATAATAAGTTAAAGAAATAGTATGTCAATTATACAGTAAGTAATAACTGGGGATATGATGTACCGCATGGTCACTATGGTTGACAATACTGTATTATATATTTGAAAGTTGCTAAGAGAGATTTTAAAAGTTCTCATCACAAGAAAAAAAAAATTGGAACTATGTGTGGTGATGAATGTTAACTAAACTTATTGTGGTAATTATTTCTCAATATATACATATATAAAATCATTATGTTGTATATCTAAAGCTAATAAAATGTTACATATCAATTATAGCTCAATAAAAAAGAGTTTAATCTTAATAGCTCTGGCTTTGCCATGCCTTAGCGCTTGGGTGTGACTCCTTTCAAACAGTTACCATTGTCTGTGGTCTTAATGTCCTTTGGTGACAAGCTGCCAAGGAAGATTGGCCAGGAGTAGAAAACATTTAACAGACGTATTACAAAATAGAATCCACGCCACTGGACAGTAGGTATTACAAATGGACAAGATGCTTCCAGGTACCTTAGAAGGAACCAGGACATGCTAGTCTCATCATGAGGGTGCTGCTTACCATGATAATCCTTATATAATGGGTTGGTTTCTCTGTTAGAACCAATAAAGGACTCCAGATGGATGACTGTATCTGACAAGTTTGTAATACGAGCAATAATTGCTTTATTCTGAAAAACAAGCAAACAAAACTTTCATGTTATGTTTAAAAATATGACCTGTATATAATACCATCAAGCCATCTCAATAACAAATTGTAGAGGAGACAGACTAATAACAAAAACTGGATGAAAATATGTCCTTAATTGAAAATTCCATGAATACATGTAAATATTCTATTTTAAATCAAAGAACTGAGGGGGAACATACTTTAGTATGGGTAGAAAATATAAATTATTTTTCTCTTATCTTAAGGGGCAAGGATACCTTTATGCTCATATACTATTATAGGAAAATGTGATGGACACCAGGATTTGAGAGCAGTAGACAATATAGTAAATGTATAAGTAAAGGCCCTACTGACATCTGTCAAATGGGACCAGGTCATCTCTCATATTAGAAACAGGGAAAGATCCAGCTAAAATGCTGCAGCATGGCTAGCTCTGGAATTTTCTGTTTTCTCTTTCCAGATGCTGCTATTTGGCTCTGGGATAGCAATAAAGGCAAAGAAAAGATGGTAGGCAACTAGCACTAGACTACCCTGTTTCCCCGAAAATAAGACAGCGTCTTATATTAATTTTTTCTCCCAAAGTTGTGCTAGGTCTTATTTTCAGGGGATGTCTTATCTTTCCATGCACTAAGTCTTATTTTTGGAGGATGTCTTATTTTCGGGGAAACATGGGTAGTAGCCTACCCTTCCTTTTCCAACTCACTTTGATATGAACCAAAAGTATTATTAAACAATATATCCTTAAAAAGTCACATTTTAAAGTAGCAAAAGTTCTAAAATACCCAGAATTTCATGGCTGTATAATAATTAAATATCTTATACATTTTCTTTAATACTTTTATTTGATAGAAGCCCTTATTTCTTTTAATCTGACAAGCTGATAGGTCAGAAAACTGTGTATACACTATAACATCCTAGAAAAACATGTTATGAAGAGCTCGATAAGTTAAAAAAGAAGTATTATTCATAAGACTTTATCATTTGGAAACTTCTACTTTACACACTGGTATTGCCCACCAGTTTAAAACTAATCTTTATAAAAAGGAGAAGAGCTGAAACCAATTTGGCTCAGCGGTAGAGCGTCGGTCTGCAGACTGAAAGGTCCCAGGTTCGATTCCGGTCAAGGGCATGTACATTGGTTGCGGGCACATCCCCGGTAGGGGGTGTGCAGGAGGCAGCCGGTCGATGTTTCTCTCATTGACATTTCTAGCTCTCTATCTCTCTCCCTTCTTCACTGTAAAAAGTCAATAATATATATATATATATGTGTATATATATATATATATATATATATATATATATATATATTTATTTTTTTTTTTTAAAAAGGAAAAGAAATGTAAAACAGTCAAGAACATTTATTAGTCAGAGGCCATGTCCCCTATTAGAGAAAAGTCCAAATATAGTCAAAGATGTTCACTTTCTGAAAATGTGATTGACTACTGAGTCTATTGGTATTCCTCTTCTTCTTTAGTCCTCTTATGAAAATGGTATAAGAAAGAAAAATAGAGGGCTGGTTGATGTTACCAGACTCAAAATAAAGTACATAATAGCCCCTGTCACTAAACATTATGTTGAAAGTAGAGGCCAAGTGCACAAATTTGTGCATCGGTGGGGTCCCTCTGGGTGGCCTGCAGGGATAGGGCCAAAACCTGCAGTCCAATGCTGCCTGCAGCTCCTACCTGCCACTCTGGTTCATACAAGCCCCACTGTGCCTGCTGAAGGCTAGTACCCTAACAGCCCCCAATTGGGAGAGGCTTGCACTGCCACAGCAGTGCTCACCAGCCATGAGCCCTGCCTCTGGCATCCTCCCAAAAGGAATGGCCTGCAGGATAAGGCTGAAACCAGCTCTCCAACATCCCCCAAGAGGTCCCAGGTTGCCAGAGGGTGCAGGCCAGGCTAAGAGACCCCACTGGTTCATGATCTGGCTCGGGAGGGACCATGAGAGGGCTCCAAGGCGTGTCTGGCCCATCTTACTCAGTCCTGATAGGCCGGACCACAGTGTCAAGCTAACCTACCGGTTGGAGCATCTGCCCCCTGATGGTCAGTGCATGTCATAGTGAGCAGTCCAGCAACCTTAGCATATCATTAGCATATTACACTTTGATTGGTTGTTTGGTTGTTCTGCTGTTTGGTCTATTTGCATATTACCCTTTTATTATATAGAATGACTGTCTAACTCACACCTAGGGTTGTACTGGAAACTCCCCCAGTACACATAGTAGAAATGTGTGCTATATAAAGGATATTTCAGCCTTTGAATTAGTGGCCTTAAAAGGAAGAAGTAAAAATAGTTATTCTTCATTGCCTTTAATACTTCCAATTATATGAGCACCAAGTATAGAAAAAACCAAAATTTGGAAATGCCCAGTTTTTCCTAAGACAATTTTTCACTCAATGGTGAGAAAATAATCAGATTGAGTCCTTACTTTCAGTTCTGTGTCATAGGGGATGGTCTTACCCCAGGAATTACAGGGACTTCAGAACATGCTCCTCTCAAATTTTCTTTAGCCAAAGGTCATTATATCAAACTCAACCAGGTTGGGTTCCAGCCAGTTATTCTTCACCCAAACAGAAATGTCTGCCAGACATTCCAACAGCTGGGATACAGTTCACAATGAGTCAACTTGAAAATGATTCATTGTGCTGAGTACTGAACAATGTTGGGGTGGGGGTGGGGTGTGGCTGGGTTGGTTGTGGAGGGTGAGAATGAGTGAGAGATGAAGAATAGCCATGTGGTTCTCCCGTTAAGAAGAATCTTAGATAACCACCAGCAGGCTCTTATTATTTCATTTTTTAGGATAAACTCCACTGGGACAAGTGTTCCTCTCATGGACCCTCTGATGAACCAGCACTTAAACAGGTGATTGACAAAATTTCTTAATAAAAAAGGTCAGATTTCCTTTTATTTATTAATAGAAGACTAAGCCTTTGCATCTAAATATCTGAATCTAAAATGATAAAAGCCAGTTTTTGTTAGAACTCAAATATTTAGGATTTCATTAATATAAAATCTAGGGCTTTCTCAATTATATAAATAATAGAAACTATGAGACTTAAAGATGGGATTAGTCTTCCATTCTAGTAGTATCCTGTGTATTTACATGTTCAACCTGACATTTGTTTATTTCAAAAAGGGTTTTCTTCCTTAATTTAACCTTAAAATGTATTAGTAACCCATTTAACACTCTGTAATATTTATCAACTTTATAGGTCTTTTTAAGGTAGTTTGTGGGACACACAAAAAAATTAATTTCCATTTTGCAAAGGAAAACTAAAGAATTCCAAATGTAAAATATGTGTATAGCCTAGATTTCAAATCTCAAAATTTCATAATATATATTTCATTTGTTATATATTTTATGTTCCATAAGCTTATATCATAGCCATTAACTTACAAACTAAATTCTATTTTTAAAGCTTTCATGAAATATTTGCACAAGAATAAGCTTTTAATCATACCATTAACAGAAAATAATTTATATTTAAGAATTACTTTACTTCTTTCTGCACAGTAGTTTATGTGATGCGGCAAACTAGATTAATTGTGAAATTTGTAAAGATATCTAAAAAATGTCTATAGAATCAAAACACTGGAAATTACATAACATCAAAGAGCCCAACTTTATTGTAATTAAAGATATATAATCTTCAATTATCTGTAAAAGCATGAAAGATATTTGGGTATGTAAATGTACATATTTTTTTAAAAAGTTAAAATTGTGTTACAGATTACTTCTGTACCTCCATGATTTCATAAAGAGTATAGTCTACTGATGTAATCATACCTTAAAACGACTGTTGATAAAAGTTCTTTCAAATTATAATATTAATACCAAATGGTCTTTTAGATAAAAGGTAGGTGAATTTACTTGAAAGAATTTAAAATTAATGATTGCAAAAAAGTCCTTTAAAATACTAATTACAGTACACTTTAGGAGGAATACTAGTACACTGTGGACAATAAATTGTCATAATATAACCCGCAATGCTCAGAAAACTTTAGCATACGGATCTGAGCAGAGGACTCAACACTAGCACTTTCACATTCTCATCCTAACAGATTCTAAGAGTTTTTATGTGATTAGCCAACACACATCCCTTGGCCTATAGTATATGTAGTTGAAAATGGAGAAACTAAGATATGTTCATCAATTACTCTGGCATACATTTGAATTTTCGGCTGAATGTAACTTTTTAAAATGTTGAACATGTTACTTTACAATTCCCAATAAGGAATATTTGAATAAGGACATTTGGGATTCACCAGTATGAGTAAATTAATGATTATACTGAATGCATGGCATAATGACATCACCCAGGCATGTACAATGACACTGCCATCCCTCTTCCTTGCCCATCTGGATGTAAAAGTCCAGGATGCCTCAAAAATCCTTCTTATATTAGACAAATCTCTCTTCGCTCCGAGGTGAAAGTTGTCAGCTCTGGATAGTAGCCAAGACATGACTAGGAGGGAAGCCAGGAGCAAAGAGAGCCAGTGTCCAGGAGTTTTAAGAGTTTGCTGGCAGACTCAAACAGCATTGTATTAAGTTACAGAAAAGGCTCTTAAAATGTTCTGTTGCAGTGTAATTTCTTAATTAATTATTTAAGTTTAAATTATGTCAACGCTATTACAAATGAAAAGGCAAAACAGATTGTCCAGTTGTCTACTTTCAAGTCCAATTTCACAAAAACTTGAGAGTTTGTTTTGATTGTTCCTGTTTTGGTTTCATAGTATGCCTCCTTTTATAGAATGGTGATCACTTTTTTACTAGGACACATCAAATTCACTAAATGGATTTTAAATAAAGGAAGATTAATTTAATGTTCCTTTACAATTAAAAACTCATTAAGCCAAAACCATGAACTTTGTTAAGAGATAAACTACTGCCATATAAAGCTCCCTCTATTTTTTAAATAGAAATAGTTCAGATACCTATTTACAGCAGCCAAGTAACAATCAGAATACCCCATACCTTAAACTTTCTTGGACCTAATTATCTCAACAATATAAAAGATTTAGTACATAACAAAACAAATATACATCCTGGGGGGAAAATTAACAAGAGAATTAAAAATTAATTAACCAATCACTTAATTATCCAGAAGCTTGAAAGGAATAAACCAAATAACATAAAGCATTTATGCAATGCTTTAAATAAGAGTTAAGTTGTTGGATTACTCAAATAGGAAAGACAGCAAACACACAGTATAAAGGGCAAAGTCCCCACTGAGTACGGCACACACATCCAATATGGGATACATAGCACAAAAGCATGAGTAAGTTAACATTGAAAAGTTAAAAAAATATTTGTTGTTTAATTTTTGACCTTTTACATTACATGGTGTGTGGTGTGTGTGTGTGTGTGTGTGTGTGTGTGTATTCAACAACTGAAATTATAACATTTTATGAAAAATAATATGCACAGGAACACAATCATACTAAAGTATGCTTTGTCATATAATTAAAAAAATAAACTTGGATAAAAGGATAAATCTAGAGATTTTTAAACGACCTATTAGTTTTCCCATACTTACTAAGTTCTTCATCCTTTAGAAAGAGTCTATGACATAACAAAATTATTTTTACTGTTTGTAATTTTTAATAAACCTTTAACTTTTCCTGCTCAGAGCTATCACTTATTTCTGTGAATTAGATTTTTATTTTATTTAAAAATTTGATAGTGGGAAAAATAATGCTGTTCAAATACTTTGAGTTTAAGAAAGAATACACTTTTATAAAATAAAATTATACTACTACATATGTGTAATGTTAACAATATTAATCCCTTAAGAAAGGTATTAAATTAAACCTTTCCATATTTAATACCCAGCTTTATTCAAAGTCATACACAGTTAGTTTTAAAATATAGAGAAACTTTGGTAAGCTGACCTTCACGTAGGGAAATCACAAAACAAACACATTTTGATTCCATTTTCTAATGCTTAGAACATATCTACAAAGGAACTAATGGTAAATATACTTAACCTCAAGGGCAAAAAAAACTGCTGAGTAAGTTGACAAAGTTTGTTAGGATTAAGCTATGGAACCATATCGTTTTTGAGTCTCTTATCTGATCAAATACTTGGTATTGTAAATTTGGTATGAAAATGTTGGTTTTTAAAACAAGCATTTTTAAAAGAACATTTTCAGAAACATTATTTACATTTACAGTGGTCTCAAACACTATATGCTTTGCAGATTTATTTATATCAGTTTTCTTTGTAAGTTTTATTTTATAAAGCATTTGAACAATCTTACATTCTTAAAAAGCTTATAAAATTGGATGAACAAAATACTGCAATGAATAGGCTAAACAGAATAATGTATGATATTTTAAATTAATTTTAGACATTTTCAAAAACTATACATATTCTAGTTTCATATTATAGAAATTATTCATATAGAAATTTGTCTGTATTTTTGGCTTAAAAATGTTTCATGGTATACCTTCCTAAGTCAGAAATTTGTTGCTCACTACTTTACTCTTGAAATCTTTAAAATGCCACTCACAGATGTCCAAAAGCTCACACATACCCTGCCTGGAAAAAACAATCGCAGATATCCAAATATCAAACAGAGCATCCAGCTGATGTTCGTGATGCATTGGTAGGTTAAAGATAGTAAAGTTTAAAATCAGCTTAGAATAATCCCATATTGAGTATAAAATTATAGCCTGTCATCAGGAACAGGCTGACAGAGCCAGGTCCAGATGGGAAACTGGCTGGGTAAAAGCTGAGGCAGGTGGGAAAATGATGGGAACCTGACGGAAGACAGGACTACTCCCTCTGCTGGCAAGGCTCTCACCTGCTTAAATTTTTAACTAATGACGGGCTTTCCTTTAATTATTTAAGATATAACCAATAAATTATGTAAGTTGGCTGCTCTGTGTTTGCATGTTTTCAAACTCATGGTATTTTATTTTTCATCAGATCAACTCGTCAGAAATATAAGGATCCAGTGTTTCACCAGGAGATCCAATTATTTATCATGTAATTGAATTGCATCATAAAAATCAGCAAATGTAGCATTGCTTTTATAATATAAGGGCTTTAAATTAAAGACCAAATCATATTTTTCAATATATATACTTTCTTGAAGAAAAAAAAAATCTTGGGCTAAAGACTTCAGAATCTCTTTCTCTAGCTCTGCACAATGCCCCGTAATGAAATAATATAGAAATGAACCATATAAATCAACTATACAGGGAACAAGGAAACAGCATGTCACAGCAAAAGAGCAGAGATGTACAGCGCCAAACTTTTCTGATAATCTAATGATCTGAGTTTACAGATATTATGTACTAATATGTAAGAAATTAACAACTGATGTTTACACAAACATTTGTTAAATTTTACAGAAAAATTATTCAATATTTGATTTTCAATGTAAGTTAATAGCTTCAGCAAAAACATTTAGTAAAAATCTGTTCTAAGATTTTTGGACTACAACCAAAAGCTCCCAGAACAGGAGGGATCAGCTTTTTCACCCACTGTTCTCATCTGAATCCTGGCTTAAAAGCTATTCCAGCTCCCAGCTTTCCAGAAGGCTCCATCCCAGGAATCCCTGCCTGCCATTTGGTTTGCTGATTTTAATCTCTCAGGACTTTCTTACAGGGGCTCTACTATGCTGAACTGGCACTTGCTTCTAGAAGTGAGTTATTACTAAACCTGTAGGTCAATTGTGGCACTAACAACGCTTTGGAAGCTTTCAGCCACAGTGTACAATTTGCTAATCTAATTAAATATTAATTCTAAGTGTTACATTTTTGTAGCTATGAGCTTTTATTTTCCATCATCAGCCTAGAAGAGAAAGAGGTTACAAGGCTAATTTAATCTCTTCCCTGTCCTCCCAACATTAAAGATTAACTACACAGAGTGCGAAAACATTATTAAAGAAGCAGGGACTCTTTATATAGTAATAATAATGTAATTAATAGCAATGGGCTACAACATAACGTTAGGATATAATATATGACCTGATACTTAAACAACTTTTAATTATAATTAGTTACAAGCACGTTTTGTCTCAACACGAAGAAAAAAAGTTTCATTCTGTTTTGAAGAGAGCCATCTTTCTTTATGAGAAGGTACACATCCAAGTATATAAATAGAAAGAAATCTATGTTTTCTCATGGGTATTTTTCAGATAGCTTGTAACACCAAAGATTAAAAAGCTTAGTAATATCATCTGTAAAATAAATGCAAAATTAAATGAAGTTGCATTTCTTGTCTGCACATGAAAGGCGATGTAGTAGAGGACAGCCTGTAACGAAACGTTCAAGTCCCTCCTTGCTTTCTTCTCCTACCATGTTCTAGTGGACTGAACACAGAGGGCCCTCCCTGCTTCCGCTTCCAGAACAGTTGTGCCCATGCCTGGTCACTGGGCATTATAAAGACTATGCCGTCCAGCAGCCAAAGATTCCATATGCCCGAACAGATGACTCAATCTCCATACTGTGATGAGACATTTTCCTATTCCTATCGTTGATCCATTTGAAAATTTTGGCTCTCAATAATACTTTAACAACCTTAATCACTAAAAGGAACTATAGTGTGAACTGCAATGTGAACTATAACATCACAACATTATTTTTAGTGAAAGCAAAAAACATTAAAAAATCTTTTCTTTCTATGGTTTACTGAATATACTTTGCTTAGATTAAGTATAACAAAAGGTTTCTAAATGATAATTTTCTCTTTTAAAGATGTGCATTTATCACAATGACAATTTAAAATATTCTGCTCTTATTTATTATGCATATTTACACTAAGATAAAATGATACACATACTTTCACTAATGCTTTATATAGACAGAAACTTATACATAATTTGAAGTTTATTTATGTAAAAGTTTTAAACATTCTTGACAAAGGAAGTAAATTAGATATGCATGTATAATACAGATAAGCTAAGGTTAGATTTTAAAAATAAATCAGATAGTAGACACATGATATGTTGAGAAGAAACACTGCAGCTATAAAAACATAGATCCCAATCCTGCAGCAGCAGAATTGAAATTAAGTTCTATTATTAGTTATTGCAAAGAAAAACAGATTTTGTTTACAACTCATTAGACTCACATGAAGCTACTAAATTTTCAGAAACTGGAATTTGACAAATATGGAGGATAGTTAAAATGGTTTAATATGATTCAGTTCATTTTTTAACTTGCTTCTTTAAAAACTTTTAAAGTCAATTTCTTACAATCTATTTCAGAGTAGTTGAGAGAGCTAGAAAAATTAAAGGCAGATTCTCAGTTGAGAATATAATTTTTTTTTAAAGGAATTCATACAAAACTGACAGCCAGAATGTCTAATTTTATTAATTGGTAATAGTTATGATCAAGAGATTAACTCTATAATTTTCATTCTTAAACATTCTCATTACATTTAAAAAGACCATTTAAATAGATTAAGTTATATGACAGAAGAAGGGTTATACTTTTCTATAAATGCTACTCATATTGACAATTAAAAACATTTTCCAGAATGTTATAGTTATGAACTCACAACTATAGGTGAAGGACAATTCCTTCACCATGCAATTGTCCATAATTCTTGTTTAATAATAAAAGATTTCACATTGAGAGAAATTCACAAGGCACTGTAGTCCACATTTCATAATCCCATATTAGTGGTTGGTTCTAAATCAGTCATGACTTAGAGTTTAGCAGTAAAACTCTTGACTTAAAGTTTAGCTGCTAAAATACTCAGCATGAACACAAAAGTTTATGGATGTGAAAAGGTTTGTTCTGAATTTCTCTATGTTGAAAGATACTGTATCATTCACTTCAGTGGGTTCAAAACTATAATACAATTAATATTGTATATGATTAACTTGAAAATACTGTGTATAAATTAAAATAACACACTAAATAAAACCTTATTCAATTTTTAAGAAACATTGTAATAAGGCCTTTTTTCTTGCTTTATTTAGAAAAGAATTTTTTCTAGATATAAGTTAACATGCTGGAAACAGTTTTCTTCAATAAGATAGCTGGGGTGGGGAGGGGAGTTCTGCAGGACAAATTGTTGAAAAACATTGGTTACATAATAAAAACTTAATAAGGCTATTTTAACTGACCAAGTGCCAATGATGACCAATAAAGATATGTTACAGCCCAGCTTAAAATCTGAAATGTTATGACTAAAGGAAACTTTAAATAGTTTACAAACTAACATTCTGTAACCAAATACATAATACTTAAAACTGTCCCTGTTTTTACTATAATTTTAAGAGCTTCAATATTCCCTGACATTTTCAGATAAGACTGCTTTTAATGAATAAAAATACAAATCAAGAACAGCCTGTCACAGATTCTGTAAACAATATGCATAAACTAGAAAAAATGTATTTTCTGATCACCTTGCTAATGAAATAATAATAAGGTATAAAATTCATTTTTTTTTACCCACAAAGAATAAATGTTATCAGTCACCATTTTTTCCCCAAGCACACAACTGTCACTGGGAATTAAAAATAAAATTAATTTAGAAGACACAAAATGTTTGTATAGCTTGAAGGTGGACTACAAATTCATTAACAGTAAGCTAGTTCTTATCTTTAAGACCAAAAAATAAATAAATCACAGTTTTATATCTTGCTAGATATGGATATCAAACAGTATCCTACTGGAATTGTTTCAAAGATAACGATTTATAAAAAAAAAACAACCAAAAACCCTCATTAAAAACTTTCAAACTGTCTGACTTATTTCACTTAGCATATAATACCCTATGTCACTTCATAAGTTATATAAATGTCTAATCACTATGTTGTACACCTGAAACTAATATAATATTGTATGTCAACTACAATCGAATTTTTTTTAATTGCAAAGGGTACACAAACATTTGTTTCTAAAAGCAAATGGGGGGAAAGCAACAGAATGTCCAATGTAGCTGAAATATCACAACCTTTAAAATAGGAATTATACTTAAGTTCTAAAAAGTTGAAATAATATTCTCATACATAAGATAATATGTAGTAAGAGCTTTAAGGCAGGTTTGTAGTTATTTTTCTTAGAAGTAAACTTTCCTTCCACCCTTCTCCCCCCAACCCACAACCTTCACTTGACAACAGTTTTGAACAGTTGAGTTGTGAGAATGTGAGCAGCTGCTGTTATTATAACTAAAGGTCTGTCTACTGCTTGAGTCTGAGAGACCACATGTTCGGCTGTCCTCTCATCTTGCCATCCTCACCAATTAACTATTAACATGGAGGGCTGTACACATGCTCTGGGGGGCTCTTTAACAGGCTTCTTGGCGAGTGGAACAACTGCACAGCAGGGATCTGGGAACGGAGTGATGCTGGAATATAGGGGAGCCTTCCATAGTTCTGCTCCTTCAAATGACACTTAAATCCACAGTTCAGCGTGTAACAAAGTCTGTGCTTAACTTGGCCATTTTCACATACATTTTTAATGCAACATCTCTGGGCAGATACTAAAACTGTATTCTAGAAAGAGACAGTATGAGCTATACTACTACTACACAGGGAAAATTGTTTAGGGCTATATATATTTAAAGTCATATTTGAAGACTAATTTTAGGGTTTTCTTAACAGATACTTAGAATTTATTTTTATACATTTGTTTCAACATATGCTTGTTACTTTTTCCTGTGCTGTTATGAATATAATCTTTAACCCAAAAGAAGTAAAAAAAAAATTCAAGTTCAAAGTTGTGAGGCTGAACACAATATAAATTTAAAAGTAATTCTTTTTCATCCTACTTGCAAAAGTCTTATTAATATCAATAAGTTAAAGTCAGTTTTGACTCTCATTATTTTCCTTATTTTAACTTTTTGTCCTCTTTGTAATTTCCTTAACTATGTGTTCCTTTCCTACAATAAAATTAAACATGGGAAGCATGCCAAAAGTACAATAAAGGGTAACTAATCATTACTGTACAAGCCTGACAGAATGCTAATAACTAAAGAGCATTGATTGGCTGTTTTACCAGTCTAAGAGATATAACTATTATATATAACTTTAAAGCTGGTGTTACTCTGTGTAACATATTCAAATAAAAGTATCACAATTCTATTTTGTATAGGTTTTTAATTATAAGACAAAATTTCCAAGGATATCAAATTGCATTTCTATTTTCTGACAGAAACCACCTTACTATCAAATTCTAAGCTCAAGTGTGCAAATACCTATACTATATATACTAATCTTTTGCTCCATCCATGCCATCTTTTACAGTGTTGAAAAAGCTCCACAGGATTGAGACTGCTTGTCTTGTTCATACTATAACCCTACAGGTGCCTAGAACAGTGCCTGCAATAAATTATTTGATGAATGAATAAGTTAATTCCCTTAGTCAATTAATCACCATTTAAACCTGACTTGGAGTTTGCAGGGATGGCACTGGTTACAGTGGAGATAAAGTTGATGTATGATTTTAAAAGTAGTGTAGACATACTGCTTCTGAGTCTCTTTAACCTAAATGTTGTGATTTTCCTTACCAGTATTTCAGAGTTCATGTTATCCCCTATTTATATCATAACTGGTCTAAGAAAACTATTAAATTTTATATATTTTTCTAAATATCCTAAATAATAAAAGGCTAATATGCAAATAGACTGAACAGCAGAACAACCGAACAATCTATCACTATGATGTGCATGACCCTTGGTGGTCAGCACACATCATTGTGATGGGTTGTTCGGCTGTTCTGCTGTTCAGTCTATTTGCTGAACATGGTGGGAGTGGGCAGCAGGTGGCAGAGCATGGAACATGGCATGCATCTCCATGGTGGGTTGATGGAGCAGGTGAGCAGAGGTACCAGGCCAACATGGGGCACTGGTCGCTGTCATCGGGGCGAGCCTCTGGCGGTTACTGAAAATTCTTTGCTCTCACGTGCCACGGTCCCACCTGCTACTTGCACCCACTGCTGGCGCCAGTCCCACTCACACCTACAGCTGGCACTGGAGCTGCCACTCACACCCGCTGCCTGCACCCAGCACTGTTCCCGATCCCTCAGCGCTGTTAGCAGGTGTGAGTGGGGCTGGTACTGTCAGAGCATGGGAATGATGGCGGCGGGAGCAGGGTTGCTGGCAGACAGGGGACCAGGGGCCTCAGTGGGAGGGTCCGAGTTGGGGTGCAGAGGATGAGCTGAGACCCATTCATGTGCTCAGTGCAGCCTTGCAGCCCACAGTTCCTTTCAAGGTGCACAGATTCAAGCATTGGGTCCCTAGTCTTATCTAATAAAAGAGTAATATGCAAATTAACTGTCACTCCATCACAAAGATGGCAGCACCCGCAGCCACAAGATGGCGGTACCCAGGCTTCTCAACCCTGCCGGAGTTCCCCAATCCTGGGGGGCAGCCACTGAGAGCCAGCTGCGTAAGTGGCCTGGCGGAATGCTTGCTTCATCGTCACAGTGACAAGGCAAGCATTCTGTGCCCGGCCATGGATGAGCCTCTGGGCAGCAGGCATGGAGGGGGCAGGCCCTGCAGAGAGCTATTGGCGCACGTATTCATGAGCAGGGCTACTAGTTTGGATAAAAATCAAATATATGGTTAGGTGTCATATTGAAAGAGTAAAGAAATTATTATTATTTTTTTTATAGCTCAATTGATGTTAGGGTCAGAATACTACTATATTATAATAGGAAAAATTGTCTAGGGAAGTGGCAGTCATCAAAGACTGACCCTATGTTTTTCTATTTTCATTTCAAAGTATTTTCAAAATACTGGTATTTTCAAAAGCAAAAGTTTAAACTATATCTCTTGTAGTTATACAAGAATTTAAACATCTATAAATTTCCAAAATTTAAATACTGATATGCAGACATGCAGTCCACCTTATCATCTCAATCTTTCAATCAGTGATGAGATAGGATGACTTGAGGCCATCTATAATAATAAAAGTGTAATATACTAATTAGATCAGAAAGCCGAATGACCTTCTGGATGTCCTTTCAGACAACCTTTCGGATGAAGCCGGGGTTGTGAGGGCCATGGCAAATTGCCATGGCTGTGAGGGTGGAGGCAAGCTGTCATGGCTGCAAGTGCCGAGCCCCTTGCACGGATTTTGTGCACCGGATCTGTAGTTTGATCATATTACTGCTGGTCCCTTACATTGGGGCTAAAGGAAGCACATCACAAACATTCACAATGAGTTTGGGGTCTCTTCTCTAAGTAATATAGATGATCACCCCTACAATGGCTTTTGAAAAATGTTTCTTTCTTTTCCCTTGCTTTGCATAGGTCCCTTTGGAATACATAAAAAACTACCGGTACACATATTTATTTCATATGTTTTTCTTTTCTTGCAATTGTAAGGAAATAAACTTCCATCTTTTTTTCCCCTCCCTTGTCTAGAATGTACCTCTTTGTTTAATCTTTCACATTGTACTAATTTGTTAAAGATCTTACAATGATAGTTTTTTTCTTCTTTAAAAATCCTGAATAAACCCTAGCCTATTTGGCTCCATGGACAGAGTATCTGTCTGCAGACTGAAGGGTCCAGGTTTGATTCCATTCAAGGGCACTTACATCAGTTTCAGGCTCCTCCTCTGCCCAGGCCCTCCTCAGAGCTCTAGCAGGAGGTAACTAATCGACGTGTTTCTCTCACATCTATATTTCTGTCTTTCCCTCTCTCTTCCACTCTTTCTAAAAATCAATTGAAAAATATCATCGGGTGAGTATTAAAACTAAACAAAACTGAATAATAGCAGTGTTACCCTAGAACATACTTTTCCTAATGGAAAGTTTCTGCTATCACAAGTAATTAATAATTCAAGACACATAGGATGTAGTGTGACAGAGAAGAAAGTGTTAAGCAGATCTGAATTGGATACTAGCTTTAAAATGTAATAGAGGTGTGGCTTTGGAGAATCACTTCAGTTTAATCTTCTTTGCAATTGGCATTGCACCTATCTTGCAGAGATTTTGTGATGCTTAGGGAAGCCATATAACTTAACAGTGAAGAGGGTAGAGTTTGGAGTCAGAGATTCTAACACATGAGTTAGGACATGACTGGCTTGCCACTTATTAACTGTGTTACCTTGTAAAAAAAAAAGAGGTTAAGGGCAGATGAAGATTCAAGTACATAATACTTGTATAGTTCTTGACATGTAGTATGTACCTGATAAATATTTGTAGCAACTGCATAGTTGTAGTAGTGCCATAAGTTGCACTATTTTCACCAGTATCTGACAGATCTGTTCCAGGGTCATTCATCATCATAATCAAGAAGCTCATTATATCTGACCAAACTATTATTAAACCATTAACTTTATCATGACTTAACATCATTAATAATTCAAACAATGTAAGTATGTGTACAATGTCTAACATGATTAGAGAAAGGAGTTTCCCTATAATATTTGTGTGATTTTAAACTCATAATAGTAAGTTATGTTCAAGCACAGCTGCTTCATAATAGCATCAATCTCAAAATAACTCAAATGTCCTTCAATAAGTGAAAAGATAAAGAATTGGTAGCATATTCTTACAATAGAAAAATAATGATAAAAATAACCTTACAACACATACAACATTGTGGATGGTGATGATAATAACCAATGTGATTGTCTGATATTATATAATAAAATGTGTAACTATTTGGAAGATCTGTATAACTCGGTGAAATACTTTTCAAATGACTAAGGAATGATATTTCAATATCTTGAGATGCTATCATTATTGTTATTTTTGCTATTTCCTAGAGAAATAAAGCAAAACTTAAAAACTTCTGTTATAAAACTAAGTCATTTTGAATTAAAGTGTTTTAGTATGTGCATTAGAAAAAAAATAACATAAAATTTAGCATCTTATCCATTTTTAAGTATGCTGTTCATTGGTATTATGTTCATAATGTTCTGCCATCACCACCATCTTCATCTTGTAAAACTGAAACTCTATATCTTTTATTTATTAAAAAATATTTATTTTTTATTTTTTTTATTTTAGAGAGGAAGAGAGGGAGACAGAGATGGAAACATCAAAGATGAGAGAGAATCACTGATAGATTCCCTCCTGCACGCCTCCCACTGGGGATGTAACCTAGGCATGTACCCTGACCAGCAATCGAACTGGAACTTCGGTTCATAGGTCGATGCTCAACCACTGAACCACAATGGCCAAGCAAAAACTCTGTATCCTTTAAGTCAGTGTTTCCCAAACCTTTGACATATGTATACCCCTTCTATAATTTTCGTAACGCTGAGTACCCCTCGTACTCATGAGAACACAGAATTAGGCGCAGCTAAGCATGGTGCAGTGCATATCCCCACCAAACTCCGGTGCAATGTGTACCCCGACCAAACTCTTCCCGTACCCCTGTGGGTACGCGTACCACACTTTGGGAAACACTGCTTTAAGTAATAAGATCCCACTCCCACATCCCCATAGTCCAACCACCATATTACTTTCTGTTTATGATTTTGACTATTTTAACTACCTCATATTAATGGAACCACAGTATCTTCTTGTGACAGACTAATTTTATTTAAAATAAATGTCCTCAAGATTCATCCATGTTGTAGCATCTGTCAGAATTTCCTTCCCTTTTAAGGGTGAATAATATTTCATTGAAATATAAGATACATTTTGCTCATGTGTTGATGAATACTTAATTTGCTTCCACATTTTATTTAATGCTGCTATTCAAATAGGTCTACAAATATTTCTTCAAGACCTATGTTGAGATCAGTTTATGATTAATTAAAAAAAATCAAAATCAACCTCACATCACAATTGTCCAGCAAGTTCACATGAAAGCAAAGAAAAAAAATTACGGAAGGACATGTGGAAATAATTTATCAGACTCCTAAAGCAATTACATTTTACTCTTTACCATGCACCACTAATTAGGGGAAAGTGGTTTTGAAAAGTTCATACCTGGATGAAATGTGTTGGCACGGTAATGATGCAGGCTGAGAGAGAGGTGCGCAGAAGGCCACGGAGAACGTAGAGGAATTTTGTAAGACTATGACTGTTGTCACAGTTTTCTGAACAGCAGACGTCATCTCCCCACAAAGGTGAACCAAGACTCTGGATTCCTATTCGTAAAATGTTTTTCTGTTTTTTCTAAAGAAAAGTGGAGGGGAGGTAAACACATTAAGTTTTGTTAACTAATAGGATACCTCAAGCTTTACAGGTAAGCTATTAATAGTATATAATATTATGCTTCTTAGAGTCTATTTCTATATGCTGCCTCCAACTAGTTTAGTTGAAAATGGAATAATAAAAAACATAACATGAAAACTTTAGAAAACAGGATTTATTTCAGTATCAAAATATTATTTTGATTCAGGAATAATATTTTTTAAGTAGTGACTGATAGATGCACTGTTGTGACTTCCCGAACTCACCTAAAGTTTCTGAGACAGATGTATAGACTTGTGAATTTAGCAAATGATACAATCCATAACTTAACAATATGGAAATTCTTTAACTATATTTTCATTCCAATAAAGTTAGAAATATATTTTTAAATGACTTATTGGTATATTTTTATTTAGTTAAAATTTTCTTATAGTTTAAATTCTTAATATTCACCATAGAAATGTCTACCTCAACTCATCTTTATGAAAGTCAATAGTTACAGAATCTCTGGTTCAGAAAGTGAATACAGCAACTGTTGTCTATCAACATTTATGAAATAAAATATTGTTTATTGAAAATGGTGTTGTTTCACATTGAAATAAACAACCAAGAAAACAAACCTTTCATTCCATTCCAATAACAGCTTTCTTATTAATGGTTGTCTGAATAGATGTGTGTGTGTACATTTACATGTAAGTATCTATCTTTTTGCTATTTCATTTGATTTTAAAAAAATGTCTTGCTCTTAGAAGATGTGTCATCATCCTACAAGAGCAGCAGCTCTGCACACTGTACCGTAGGAACTGTTATGACATGCCTGTTTCCATAGTTACCACAGCAAGTGGAGAGAGGTGTCTGTCAGAGACCAATTTACCTCTTCAGACAGGCACTGCCACCAAAGAGAAGACATGGTGCCCATAAATCTTAACTAGGACCAAACATGGAGCAATAATGAGCATAACAAAATTGTAGTAAATACCAAGGACCACCACAAAAATTGTAACATACATGGAAAGCCATCTATAAATGAATGTGCTTCACCACACACACACACACACACACACACACACACACACTATTTTCAACCTGCTATTAAACTGGTGATTAAGACAAATTTTAAAAATTATTTCTTTTGCCTTGGACAGTGTTAAATATAGTAGTCAGGTCAATAATAATATTTTTTAAATCCATGAGTTAAGAGCAAATGTAGTTCTTAATGCCACAAGTCAGACTCTTGGCTTCTTTGTCTTCTTTAATAAAAATAATGGCTCTTGGGAAATAATTCTGCTAAAATAATATAAATGAAATGCAAATCTTTTAGCAGCTATAGCAATTAAAATCACTGAGGAAGAATTCAGAGTGGCACGGTGTGTAGAAATAAAATTTCCCTTATTTTGTTTAAGTTAAACTAACTGGAACATCTTTAATATTGGTAATTCAGATAAATTTTTTTAAAAAGAGAGCTACAGAAAAATAGTTATAAAATACTTTAATACAGCAAGTAATACAGCCTTTTATTCACTGATACAACCCGAAGCATTCTATAGTAAACACAAAATCATAAAATAATGAACTCTTACTGATAAGGTAATTCAAAATTAAGGCCTGATTGACAAAAATATAAAAATTTAGATGGGAAAGTACAAGTCTTGTAGATTTAAGAATAATTTTCAAGTATGTGGCTACCTATTAATCCCAGGTGTTATAAAGACATATTTTACAATAATTCATGTTGACAGTGAATGTGTACATCTTATGTGCATTCACTGAGAAAACAGCTAAGACTCTGAATACACTTCACCAGTCATACTAAGGCTGCTGTGCTTTGCCTATTTACATCTTCTGTGCTTGGAAACAGCTTGTTTACTGTTGATTATTCTGGGTGTAGCTCTAGAAAGCTTGAAAACAACATTATATCCATGATTATAAAAGGGTTTGAAGGTACTCATACCTGGGGATTGGATCCATCAAATCCTTCCTCGTAAATGGTTTTCTGAATAAACTGAAGCAGCTTTAAGTAGCCAGGGGTCAAAGAACTGTTGGTAAGAAGTGGTTTAAATACATAAGTGGGTTTTATTACACAGGAAATAAAAAATGTAAGCTAAAACAGTAAGTACATAATGAAAATATATACATTCATGAGATTTTTTAAAATATAATTTAAAAATGAGCCAAAATAGTATAAATATTATAAGAAATATAGTCAATACATCCAAGGAACAAGATACAATGCCTTATATTAACTAGCTCAGTGTTCTTGACATCCTGGGAAGATAAAAATCTGTGGAGACTAAAATGACTTAATTATGTCAGGCTTAGTTACCTCGAAGAAAATTAATGATTTAATGAAGCAGCCTAAAAAATGAAGCCACTATAGCTTTTCAGGAGTAATCATAGATAATTAACACATAGTTAATGAACTGCTATGCCAAGTATTCCTGAATCAATGTGCTGATCACCTAAGCTTATCTTCCATCAAAGTTTTAATTTTCTTAGAACAAACTGCAAAATAATATTATTTCAAAACCTGAATTAAGACAAGTAAATATAAACTCCATCTCATTTGTAAAAAAGACAAAATAAATGTATACATATAAGATGACCGAAACAAAATTATTTTCCACATGAATATTAGCCCTAATGTCACTATTTTAAAATACTTTACAAATGCTATAAAACATTTCAAAGAAAATTTAATAAGAACGAAGAAAATCTACTTTAACATTAACTGAACGGACAACCTGTGTGCTATGGGTGAACATTAAATGTCATGATAACGAGTCCTAGAGCACAGCTAGTTCCTAAACATAGAAGTGCCTAATGTTGTAGAAGCTATGGGTGACCTTAAAATATAAAAGTATCTGCTTTACTGTGATCCTAAATGAAGCGATCACAAAGGCAGAGGAAATGCCCTAAAAAAAGGATGAAACATAATTTGAAGCAACATGCAACATTAAAGAATATAAGTTAGTAAATATAGCAGAATGCATAGTGTGCCAAATCAATGGCCAGTGGCCCAGCAAAAATATATGCACATCTTTGGAAACACTGTATTGAATATTCACATCTACCCTAAAGTACCTACCTAACAAAAACAAAAAAGAAAACCAAGAGAAAATAACCCTATTCTTTGCAAAACAACTATGACTCCAACTGAAGGATGTGGTGATATAATTATTTCTCATAGCGCTATTTCTCCATTTGCAGTGAAAATACAACAAATTACATGAACACATTTTTCTACTTCCATGAGTGAGAAAATGTGTCTATAAAAATGATATTCCATAGGGCAATGATGTGATTATTTCATATCTTATATATTTGTCCTGGCTAGCTCTACTTTCTGAACACAGCAGATTTAATTCTTATCTGGGTCAATTAGCTTTGCACAGGGGGTAAAATCTGCTCCAAGGCCCCAGATTATGAAATGAATTCCAGCCAACCATTTGATGACTGTCACTATGGGTTAAAGGAGTATGGATCAAGAATATACCCAGTGCATCCTAACCTACCAATTATAAATCTACCGAAGAAAATTATTACTTCATATATGTGAAAACTTTTTAAAGCATTTCCTCTTTGCCCAAAATTGTTCATTAATAAAATCTGCTTAAGCACTTGGTAGTAAATTTGCTACCTGAAGGTACATTATCAATACCACATACATAAATTATTTCTTAGTTTATTTAGTTGCCATCACTTATCCAGACATGATATGTTATTTATTTTACATTCTTACAGTCTGTTAAGATAGCTATTGGTAGATCTAAGAATCTCTTCAAAAGTAAAGGGGTTTCTTTTGATATAAGAACAAAAATGGACATAAAATCAATATATCATAACCTTTTCCCTTATTTAACACAGATATAAATAATCATATCAACAATACTTAGAACTTGATAAGTAAAACAAATTTCTCCAAGCTCCTTAAATTTCTAGGAAAATAAATACTGGTAACAAAATAAAATTGGGAAAATCAATACATTTAGGTATACTAATTGAGGATATTCATTCTTGCATACATAAAATTATAGCATTTAAAACTGAACCACTTTATATGGGATTGACATAAAACACTAAGTATTGTTAATCTCTATGAGATACATTTCTGCGTCAGAAATATTTATAATATATATTTTTTGGCTGAAAATAATTATCTTCTATTGTCATCTAAGTTTATTTTTTATTAAATGCATTAATTTTGGGAACGTTGCCTTTTTGTTGTGGTTGTTCAACAGTCTAATAACTTATAAAGAAGGAACTAGCAAGAAGGAACCCCAATTATAAATATAAATCTGGCTTCCTTATGTTTCCAAACCCTCAACAAAGATTAGACTATCAAAATATTTATGATACACTCCAAAGCCACTACATTTCAAATTATGTATGCTACTTTATATGGTTCATAATTTTCAACAAGTTTTATAGTGAATGGTCTATCTTAAGATATCACAATATCTTTACAACTATAAGAGTACAATGAATATGAAAATTATTAGAAATTTAATTTTTATTTTTTCATATCAAACATTCAAATTTTTTCTAGTTAAAAAATTACATGTACATTATTCATATATCTGCTGATACTACCATGTCATGTTGTCTGACAGGAATTTATTTCTCTATATTAATATACAAACATGGAAAGTAGAACACTATGATACAAATGTAAATTTACATACTGCTGACCAAGTTCAACAGTTTTAAAAAGTAGATAAAAAAAATTGTGTGCCTATCCATATCAGCAAGAAGTTTAAGGGACATTCTATATCAGAGATCTTTAATTTATATCAACTAATAGCATTGGTTTTCTTGTAAAAAGTAAGTTTGTTACCCTAATAAAGAAGGAATATGCTAATTGATCCTCACACCATTGCAAAGATGATGGCACCCACAGCCAATCAGAAGATAATATGCGAATTGACTGCCCCGCCCTCAAATTTGTCAGTGCTTGTAACCAATGAGGGAATATGCTAATTGACTGACATGCCCTCAAAGATGGCAGCGCCCATAACCACAAGTGGTAACGCCCAATCCCCTCAGCCTCCCAGCCACCCAGGGCCAGCCTGAGGCACAGGCAAGCCTTGAATGGCGGCTGTCCAGCCGCCCAGGGCTGCCTAAGGCTCAGGTAATCAGGGCAGGCCCAAGCTTGTGCTGCCAGCAGTAGCAGCAGCAGAGGTGTGATGGGGCATCATCTTCCCTGATCTCCAGGTCACCTCCCACCCCTGAGAACTCCCAGACTGTGAGAGGGGGCAAGCCAGGCTGAGGAACCCCTCTCCAGTGCATAAATTTTCATGCACTGGGCCTCTAGTTAAGAGATAATATCTGCTGTAAGAAAATAAATTAGCTATAGTATATCTAGAAAAGAAATCAAGTAGATAATTACATTTGTTTCTCAAACAATAAAGAAAGGAATGCTTACAAGTCTTAATGTGATCAAAGAATAAATGTTATTAATATTAATAATAGGAAGTTATTAACCTTAATAATAGGAAGAAAGCAAAGGGAAGGCCAGGTATTATAAGCATGGTTATCTGGGCAGCTTCACCAGGAAGCTGCACCTTTACACTCCCCAGGAAACCATGGGTCCATTCCTTGCAAATCACTGGGGGAAGAGGCCCAATGAAGAGGAAAAGAAGTACATGTGCAGTGAAGTTGGAATGATGTAGGGAAGGTACTTGCTTGTCAACCTAGCCAGGGGAACAAATATTATTGGTGAGGAGGGTGAAATATAGACAAAGATAAAATTATGCATATATAAAATTAACTGAGTGAAATGTTTATTCAGCTTAACAAGCTCAGTTTGTTTCTAATAAGACCACTTGGATTTAATTTTAATGTTATCAGCTGATAAAATGTCTGGTACATAATAAATACCTAAACTGTTTGCATCACTGTCACAACACCTGATCATTAGAATAACCTTGAGAAGTTAGTACAATCATTAGCTCCATTTTATGGCTGAGAAAATAAGACCCATTAGAAGCTAAGTGATTTGCCCAAGGCTGTAAAACAATTAAGTGACTCTTAAGACTCAAGTTTTCTAAAACTTGAAGCTATTTGCACTTTGGCTAAACTAGGATAAAGCCTCAGAGTGAGATCCAGATTCAATGAAAAGTCTGTGGGTTCAAATAAACATGTGGCTGAGATGAGGTTTGAACACGGCTCCATTAAACATAATCAAATAAAATAATAAGGTGTGTGGATTTAGGATTATAGTCCTCTTAGTTGTATAGACATTCACTCATATTAACTTGGTAATATTAAAAAGTGTAGATTTACAAATGTATAAACTAAATACCAGAATAGCCCAATGGGTTCTAGTATGATCTCTAGCAACAACTCTAGCTAAATCTGTTATATGTGGCAAAGTCTTTAATTTTTTAGTCTGGGCTTCAAATTTTTCTTATCTGTTAATTTAAGGAGTTGCATTAGATAATCTCTGCTGTCCATTTTGACTTAAAATTATATAGACCAAAAGTGACATTTTTCTTTTTTAGAAATAATTTTTCTCATTAAAATTAGAACTTCTGTTGCATCTAAATAATGATTTAACTGCTTGATAGAAACAATTAATGAAGAAAAACTATTATACCTACCAATTAAGATTAATTTAAAGTGAAGATGAAGCATTTTTGAAATTATTATCCAAATCACTGAGAAAGAATGATTTGTATTAACAAAAATCTATTTACACATATATTTCAGGTATTCACCTATGACAAATGTCATAGGCACAATATCAAATGTCTTGACTGTATAAAATAACTACAATTATATTAGCATATACTGTGCATGTGACTATAAAGACTGTGAAGTCTATTCACAAGTAATTTTCAAGTTAAAAATCCCATTACTATCACCCTGAAGGTTATCATTTATTATTTTTCTTTCTTACGCTTAATTGCATGTGTAGGCTAAACAATCCGATGTGTGACAGGAAACCATTGAGAATGGTTATGCTCAATAACCTGTGTGACAGGAGCCACCAAGGAGCAAAAAACACAACTAATAAGAGGGAGCTATTCCAAGAGTTCTTTTTTTAATTATTATTATTTTTAAAATCAATTTCAAAGAGGAAGGGAGAGGGAGAGAGAGAGAGAAACATCAATGATGAGAGATAATCATTGATCAGATGCCTCCTGCACATCCCCCATTGGGGATCGAGCCTGCAACTCCAGCACATGCCCTGACCAGAATCGAATCCTGACCTCCAGGTTCATAGGTTGATGCTCAACCACTGAGCTTCACAGGCTGGGCTCCAAGAGTTCTGACAAGAAATGTGGGTGACAGGTTAGCATGGTAGGAGGTGACGTTTGTAAGAAGTGATCAGAAGTGATCAGGCTCTGGATATACTGAAGATATAGCTGATAGGTTTAATGATAGATTAGATGGGGAGGGAGAGAGAGAGGGAAGAAGAAAGAGAGAACCTAAAGGTGAAAGATTACTTTATTGAAGAACAGAAATTTGAAAGGATATACAGACAGTATGCCTATGGGGAAGATGACTGGGCTTAGGAATGTGAGAATGAGATGGGAAATAAAATAAAAACCAAGCATACCAAGGAAGATAGCATGCCACTATGCTAGAATGATCAACTAAGTTCTGTGTACCTAAAGACCCTTAAAAGACAGAAAGGCAAACACGGAAGCAGGTAATTTCTCTTTATTGGTCAAAATGAGGTTCAGGATAACAAGGCCTGTTCAAGTCCTCAGGGGAAGGGCACTGCTAACATGGGGCCTCCACTTCCCTTTAAGGGATGCGACCTGCGGTGGGGCTGGGCCCTTGGTCAGCTCTGCCATGGCTGTCCTAGACAAGGAACCTCAATGGAAGGCTGTTGGAGATACTACACAGAACCATGGTCCACTCCAGCCCCATGACTTCTCACTAGGTGAGTTGATTTAGACCAAGATGAAAGGTTACCCTGGTGGCCTTACTTGGTTTACAACCACCCTTTTGATGCAACGTTCAGCCATGAGAAAGGGAAGTCAACCCAAGTTCATGTATAGATTTTTTATAAGTGTTTTTTTTAAATTTTATTTACTTATTTTTAAATATATTTTTATTGATTTCAGAGAGGGAGAGAAAGTGAGAAATATCAATGATGAGAATCATAGATTAGCTGCCTCCTACACACCCTACATTGGGCTATATTTTAGTTATTGGTTTTATCCCGCTAAATCTTTATATCAAAAGCGAGGCTATAGTTATTCTGAGTTATTACCATACTTGGTGCATTGGTCCACTAATTCACCAACTATCAACACCTGTGCCCCAGATTTAGGGAATAAATAGATAAAGAAAGCATACTGTTTCCTCAAGGATTTCCAGGGCTTGAGGGGGAAGATGAAGATGTAGATAAGACAAATAATTACAGTGCAATGTGTTCAGACAGAAATAAGAACAGAAGTTAAGCAGGATAGTAGGGGGTGCATAATTATAATTTCCCTAGGAAAGTATTACAAAAGGCTTACATCAAGGTTCTATTTAAGCTGGTAAGGAGACTTGGCAGGAGAGGAAAAGTGGAATGACTTCTAAAATCTTAAGTATTATACCTAGCCTCTTTCCACTGATTTTCTCCTGTAAAGATAGCTGGTAGTCTCAGAATTCAGTTAATCCAACTTAATCAATACAAAACTTTTAGCTAATACAAAAAAAATATTAGTTATTATTAAGACATATATATCAAAATAAAATTTGGAATTTCAAAGAAACATATCAGACAAATTTATTCTATTTACTACCAATAGTATATGAACTCAATATTCAAGACCTGACATATCTATAATAAAAAAAAGTTACAGTTTACAATATATTGTAGAAGATGTATTAGTCAGCTTGGGCTTCCATAACAAATTACTACAAAGTGGGTGACTAACATAATAGGAATTCATTATGATACAGTTCTGGAGACTAGAAGCCCAAGATCAAGGTGCCAGCAGGATTGGTGTCTGATGAGAGTTTTCCCCTTCAGTAGCAGATGGCCACCTCCTCACTGTGTGGTCACCCAAGAAGAGCTTGGGAGCTCAGTGTCTCTGGATCTTGCTTAAGGACACCAATCCTGTCAGACCTGGGGTCCATCCTCATGACCCAGTATAGTCATAATTATCTATACTGAGGATTAGGGCTTCCACATATGAATTTGGGGTCACAAACATTCAGTCTGAAGCAGTAGGTTAAGGGTACGTTGCTAGATTCATTAATAAATAAGAAAGTTGAGAAAGCATCCATATGCTGAACAACGGGAAATCTTTCTTATAATGAACATAAGTGTGTTTGGGTATATTTGTTAGCAAAGCTTAATTAAAAACAATATCAGACTAAAAAAAAACTTAGATTATAAAATTATTCTAAAAATTCATTTTCCTCTCATTGCTTTGTAATTAAGAATATCTGATTTATGACAATAAAATAGAAAAACAAAAATCACCTGGATAATATTATTGTGATACATTTCAGGCTTTTATACTCATGTTTTAATGTGAAAGTTTAAATTGCATGTATGAACATTTTCTACAGAAAAAAATCTACCACTAACTTTAAATTAGTTAATGGAAATTTTAAATGATCTTTAGCTTTTCTTACTGTAAAAAAATAACTACATTTCAACAATCCTTTTAGATATTATGAAATTATATGTCATATCTTCACACATGACAGTAGGATACAACTATATCCTCTAGTTGTAATTATAGGAAAAGTATAGACAACTGTAATGCTAAGATTTATTATTTTATAAATGAACCCGCAAAGTTCATTTTAGTGAAATGAGCACATGCTTTTCATAAATTAAAATAAATCTCACATGGTAAAGTACCCATTTTTCAAAATTAATTTAATTACATGTTTCAAGTTTAATTATATTTAATTAAGCATTTAGGTTTAATATGAAATAAATGAATTATCAGTTAGCTACTATGAAATGAAATACTGCCTTGATAATTAAAATCTATAAATTTTCTTATTCTGTACACAAAACTGTTAGTTCTCAAAAACAGTCTGAAAATCATATTTTAAAGACTACAGGAGACTGTACTCTCACAGCCAACCTAGGTGTTGTTTTTCAGGCACCCAGTAAACAGATGTAGTCTGTGCAGAAAAGAGCAAAGGTTCAGCAGACCTGGTTTTGGGTGCCAGCTTGGTCATTTACAGAGTCGTGGGAAAGCTACTTAGTGTCTCTAATTTCAAGTTTCCTATGAAATTGGGATATTACCTGGGGATTGTTGAGAGATTTAGACAGCCTATGATCAAATGCCTGGTACAATGCCTAACACGAAGCAGGTTTTTGACAAATGTAAATTCCTCCTCTTTAGTTGTAGAATGAATGAGTAAAACCCTTGTCTTTTCTAGCTTTATCATACATATATTTTTAAATTACAAAGTATCACCATATTATTTTTTATGTACTTACATTATACTTAGTGTACATTTTATACTTTTTATTTCCCTCTGTGAATGGAGGCAGTATAGCATTATTGCTAACAAAGATTTCTGAGTCAGAAAGAACTGATTTTGAGTCCGGATTCAACCATTTTTTATTTATGAAATCATGGAAAAGTTATATTGACCTATTTCCTAAGCATGTATATATTTTTATATGGTTCAGTGAATGGCAAAAATTGGGCACTAGTAAAAGTCAATATAATCATTCAAATCATTAATAAAAAAAATTAGTGATGCAGGTAGGACAAGTGGTATTCCTCCCACCTCAATTTTTCATAGAAAGATATTTATTTTCATTGAGTCTAAGAAATTTGCCCAAGATTAACAGTAGAACAAGACCCAGATTTTGAAAAAGTTCTGTTAGCACTCTTTCCTTCATAACACAGAGGTAAAGGTGAAGGAGACAAGGAAGACTTTTGAAGCAGTAAAGCAAAAAGGAAAAGAGATCTTTTGGCTTAGGTTAATCCTGGCTCTAGCACTTCGTAGTTGAGCCTCAGATAAGTCTTTTCTGTGAATTTGGTATCTTGTTTTGGAAATGGGCATATTTACTTTCACAGGTTAGATAACACAGGTGCAGCACACTCTCTAGTGATTGACACAGTCATTCATTTACAGTAGCTATTAACCTTACGGTGACATCAAAGCACCACTTTGGGTAAGTCTGTGACCACAGAATAAATAGGGGACACCATAATGAAGTGAAGAATTTCTTTTTGAAAGAGATTTAATAAAAATAAATTATAATCTTCACTAAATTCTTACATGATATTTCTGGAAAGGAGACTATAATTTTTAAGTCATTTCAGTTTACAACTTCCTATCTATTAAACCTCCATTTAATAACTCATCTCACTTTGAAAATAATGGTTTAACAGTATGGCAACAGATTCCATGGATTATCCTTCCTTGATCTAATTGTAATAGAGATAAAATAAAATATTATTTTCCTTTATAAATTATTCAATGTCAAATATTGTAATTTTCAGGGTTCTGCCTTAAACTTAGTAGCATTATAACATAAAGATGTATTGGTTTAATATCTACAACTCTTCACTGTAAAACTCAAATCCTATGTTCTTTAAGTCATTTAAAAACCAGACTGTTTTATTTATAGCATTACTAGAAATAGAAAATCATAATAAATAAAATATTGGAAAACAGGTACTTATTTACTTTCTGAAAAAGCACAGTTTGCATTTAACACTGAAATAACCTGACTTAGAACTATTTCACATTTTCTTGAAAATAAAAATAGCAGGTATTATAAATTTGGTGCCCAAACTTTTTAAGTTGCAATTAAGAATAATAGCATGTCCAAGAGTTGCAAGACTGGAAAAAGAAGAAAACTAAATCAAATAATATGAAACATATGCACAATTAAGGTTACACATTATATAGAAACTAATGTTTAATATTAGGATATGTACTTTTGACATGCATTCTTTCAAAGAATGTGGCAATATATGCATTCTATTAACCTTTGAAATCAAAATTAGGTCATTAACTTACCAGGGTTCTTCATTAAGAGTTGAAGGTATTTTTTCTGGAAGAAAAAATCCATGCCATTTTGAAGCCTCTATTAGTTCTCTTGGTATTTTTTTTGATACATCATAATAGTGACCAAATTTTGAAGATGATACTGGTTCAGCCTATTAAGAAAATTTGTATTTATTGATAAAAAAGTTTAAAAAATTACTATTTATTTTGTCCTACACTTAGCAAAATGCTAATATAGTTATGCATTTTAATATGAACAAGAAAAAGCTGGTATACATAGGCATTAAATTTCAAAGAAATAAATACAATAATCTTTATTATTTTAAACTATATAGTTAGAAAGTAGCCTTTTCATCTCCCATGTTTCTTTACTCCTGGAGGTTCCCTAAGATTGATACAAATTTAAAACCTCCTTAGCTTTTTCTTTTTACTCTTTATTATACCTTCCTAAATTCAAAAATTTAATATATGTAAGTCTCAATCATTTTTGTTTAAATTTCAGGTTTTAATGACAATTGATGAAAACTTAAGCCAAATTAATTCATAGTGAGGGGTCCAAAAGTTATTGAAGTACGTTAAATTGAGCATCATTTTAAAACTACATTCTCACAAGACAATGTGTATATGTATTCAACTTTTCTTACAAGTTTAATGTTAAGCATATAGTATAAAATGCGCCAGGGTGCTCCAGATGGGAAAAAAGCTCAGAAAGTATATATAAGCTAAAGTAAATCAGGAATCTGCCATAATCATTAGTTAATTGACAATTCCTCTTTTGTGCCCTCTACTAACAATTTCTTCAACAAATTATTATATTTCTTAAGAAAATCTACTGATGCTGTATTTATTTACATAGGAAAGTAAAATCCTAGTATTATAACATTATTGCTTTGGATGAATTTTGGGCTGATTTCTTTCACTCAGCACATTAGAAATATTTACACCTCTAACCAAAGTTGAACTACTGACAATTTCATATAGCAATAGTTTCTAATGAAATCTCTGATCTAAATTTACATAATTTCAACTGTCCTGAATGCTACAAAACAGACAAGTTTCAGAACATTCAACAAACTTGGTAGTTGAAATACGTTCTTAAATTATTTTACTAAGAAATTAATAACTTCGTAGTTTAGATTAGAAATAGACATTTGCTTGATACTCGGTATTTGCATTTTTAAGACTTTAAGAACTTATATCCTTAACTAAATGCTTACAAACATTAAATTATATAGTAACAGAATAGAATGTTTTTAAGCCTAATAGAAACATTATTCTCGATTCAGAGCCTGTGGGTTTAGTGTTTACTTTCTAAATAAAATGACTGTTCATCTCTCCATAAGGTACTATTTATTTTCATTAATAAAGGAGACCTATTAATTGTCCTTATCCAGTTTTTCAATATAATATACTGAAGTATGGTTCCCAAAAGATTTATCATGAAAGTATCTACCATGAAAGTACTGACTAATAAATTATGACGCTAAAATTTGTTTCTTAAAAACAGGATTTAAAGTTTTAAAATGTAAAGTTATTAGTCTAAAGCAATTTAAACAAGGTCTGTTCTTTGGCCTATAATCTATTCTTTATCCGGATTATAGTTCAGAATGTTTTTACTGCAATCTCTGCTAGAGCTCATCTTTTTATTGTGTAATTCCAAGCCCCCTTAATGTTTTAGAAAGGCCTTGACTAACTGAACTTTGATCTGATGTCTTCATTGATAAAAACACCAGGTTGCCCATTTCAGATGCAAATCCCTCTAAGGCCCAATAGAATTTAGTAAAGACAGCAAAAAAGAAGAAACAAGAAGTTTCCAAGATCCTCTTTGAGAATCCTGGGGCACACTGGTGTCCTTAATCCACACTGCTGCATGGATTAAGGTAGGTGATAACCTTTCCAGATTCAAAAGAATAAGCAGAGTGCCTACAAACTGGGTGGAGACTAGGATTTGGTAATAATAAAACACCATGCAATAAAAGCTTGGTCTATGTCAGAAGCCTCTGAAAAGGCCTCAATGTACCACATTCCCAGGCCTAGTAGGGAAGCTTGCAAAAGCCTACCTGAATCAAATAAGCATGAATAATCTATTTTAGCAGGCTGGCCATGGGGAGAGAGAAAGAAAGAGAGACTTTTCTCTTCTTTTAAGTTTGATTTAATAAATTTATTAGTGGTCTGAAGGTTCTTGAAGTCCTGTGAACTCAGAGAAATATGCTAAATTGTCAAGAAGCAAAATATGCTTTTTAAGTTGCCGGTATCTATTAATGTTTCTAATTATAATATTAATGTGATAGAGATCTCAGATTTGGATTGAATCAAGGCAGAAAATTGATTTCATGCTGTGACAGTTTACATATAGAACATTTATAATTCATTAAAATGTAAAATTTAGAAGCTTTTATTACAATTGTTACTTTTTTTTTTTAGACATTAAGATTAGACATAAAACAAAAATATTCACAAGGAAGAAACTAAAATTTTTATTACTGTTGAAAAACTTTAATCCTTCCATAAAAAAATGAAAGTGGAAAATAAATATACTCTTCAAGAAAAAAACAACAACAATTTTGTAAAGTTTTTTTCTACCCAAGAGACATAGCATTACATATAATCAAATTTTTGAAATGCTATGAACTCTTTTGAGGCCTAAAATTATAAAACAAAGACTTGGAATATTTCCTCTAAAAAAGATAACTAAATGCTTTAAATTAGTTATATATTTTATATAGTAATATTATTAGTAATATTCCATGAAAAAAATCTCAACTCTACACACAAAAAGATACATTTAAAAAATCAAACTATCATCAATAACTAATCAGTTTACTCAATTTAATAAGATCTTTAGTGTACATTATGAAAACTATTGCACATTCATAAACTACCCATTAACTTGTTAACTGTAGAAGAGAGTAAATTGTAATGATTCAGTAAAAATTTACTGTGCTAAATTCCCCACCTCTAGTATGTCAGAAATGAAACTTTCAGAGAAAGCTGCACCACAAATAAGCCAACTAAATGAGGCATTTTCTTAAGAATGTTACCATTTCTTCTTTCTCAGTATGGTATAACAGAAATCAAGAATCCAAATGATTACTAAGCCATTTTGAGGCTCTGTTCAAGCACCAAAATTAGAGCTAATAACTATTTCACTGGGCTGTTATGAGAATCTAATGCAATACTGGCAATGAATATTCTGTAAGTTGTAAAGCATCATGTCAATATTATTATTATTGTGTCATGATCCATTAGTGACCAGAAGACTCATCACTATCTTTGTAAATTACATTACATTACTGAAAAAAAAGTGTATGTGTTGTCATCCACTACATGCATCTATCACAGGACTGTTGTGGCTGAATCACTAAGATAGAAAACCAAAGTGTAATGAAGATTGAACATAAACAGTAAACCTCTAATACATGGTCATAAATTGCTAGAGCCATTTGTAGGCCTCTGCAGAAGAGTTCTACAACAGTGAAGAGATTAAGTTTCAGAATATGCTGTAGGCAAGCAATTCTTGGGGTAAGGAGAGAAAAGGGCTTGAAGACATATGCATGTAGGAGACAAAATCAAAGGACAAGGGAAGAAGTTTTTTAATTTTTATTTATTTTTGTGTTAATCCTCACCTGAGGCTATTTTTTCCATTGATTTTAGGGAGAAAGTGGGAGGGAGGGAGAAGAGGTGGGAAAGAGACTGGTTGCCTCCCACACCGAACCCCTGCCAGCCAAAGATCTAGCCTGCTTGCTATGACATGCCCATGACCAGAACCTTGGACCCTTCAGCCCATCGGCCAATGCTCTATTCACTGAGCCAAACCAGCTATGGTAGAAGTGGGACTTTTTAAAATTCACAACCCTGTACATGAAAGTGCTTGCTTAATGCTTTACTGAACTATTGTTATTTAATTGTGCATATTCTTGTCCTTTTTAGCATTCCCTAAATGGGAATATGAGTACACTCTTGAGACTTCACGACAATTTATATTAAAAAGCATATATTATATGATAATTGACACAGCTAGTTTTGGACTACTTGTTCATTTAATCTTTTACTCATATTAGTGTTAAACTATATTTTGCCCAACCAAAATCCAGAAAATCCTGGGTTTTCTTTTTAAACTGAAAATGGAACAGTAAGAACTGGACTTATATAGTAGACTAAAGACCCAGTGCACAAAATTCGTGCATGGGTAGGATCTCTAGCCGCTACCAGATATGGGCTGGGACCTCCCTTCTCCAGCTGTTACCTTTATTCTACCCCCTAGGGGTCAGCGCACGTCATAGTGAGCCGGTTAAACAAAAAAATCAAAGGTCCCTTTTTCTCAGTGAGCTCACATTCTGGTAGCAGAGATAGAGGCTGTACTTATTATATAGGCCCAGTGCATGAAATTCATCTGGAGGAGGAGGGGTGGCCCTCAGCCTGGCCTGCACCCTCTTGCAATCTGCCTGCCTACTTCATTGCCCCTAACCACTCACCTGCCTGTCTGATTGTCCCAAACCACTCACCTGCCTGCCTGATCACCCCTAACTACTCTGCCTGCTTGCCTGATTACCCCTAACCACTTGCCTGCCTGCTTTATCGCCCCTAACTGCTCACCTGCCTGCCAGATCGCCCCTAACTGCTTCTGCCTTAGCCTCCACCACCATGGCTTTGTTCACAAGGATGTCTAGAATGACAACCTGAAGGTTGTTTGGCTGTTTGGCATAATTAGCATATTATGCTTTTATTATTACAGATGCCCTAACCTAAAGAAAAATTTAGCAGTGAAAGGAGATGAGAGAGAGAGAGCGAGAGAGAGCGAGCGAGAGCGCTTGTTTTTATTTTACATGTAAAGACAGAAGAAAATGGGAGAATAAGTCTCTGGTAAAGACCACTGTATGAAGAGCACATTAATATATATATTAATTATATATTAATTATATATTAATATAATATACATTATGTAATGTCATATATATCACATATATATACACATTAATATATATAATTGATTTCATATATATATTATATATGATTGATTTCAAAGAAGAAGGGATAGAAACATCAATAATGATCAATAATGAGAGCAAATCACTGATTGGCTGCCTCCTGCACATCAGACAGAACCCACTACCCAAGCTTGTGCCCTTGACTGGAATCAAACCTGGGACCAAATCAAGGACCCTTCAGTCCGCAAGCTGATGCTCTATCCACTGAGCAAACAGGCTAGGGCAAAAGCACACTTTTTTAGGGTCCTCAGGCCTCAGGTTGTAGACCCTGAAAACTGAGCACTGGGTTTATGTGCTAATATGTAATCTCTGAGATGTTTACTCCCACAGACAATCAAAACAGTGCAGGCGCACCACTCTGAAGGAGGAATGAGACAAACTTTTCATAAAAACCTCACAGACACAGGCAACTGTATGATGATTACCAGAGGGGAGGGGCTGATAGAGAGGTGAAAGAGGGTAAAGGGGGGATATTGGTAAGTGATAAATGGTAATGAAAGGAGATTTGACTTTGAGTGGTGAACACAAATATACAGATGATGAATTACAGAATTGTACACCTGAAACCAATATGATTTTATTAACCAATGTCACCCCAATAAATTCAATAAAAATTAAAAAATATATATAATAAATGGCTTTGCTAGTTCACTTACTCTGGCTTGTAACCCTAGAATAAAAGATTCCATATGGAGACTATGGAAAAAGTGAAATAATCTATTTTGGCTTAAAAAATAAACACAATTTGCTATAATTTTATTATTAAGAAATATGTCATCTTGATCAAATATGCTATAAATGAAATATATCTAGTTATTTAAATAAACAAGTATATATTGTACTGCATTTTAACAGTTGTACAAGAGATTCCATAAAATAAAACAAATTTATTTATAAATTTTAGAAATGCATAGTTTGTATGCTGACTTGCCTCCATCTTAGGTAACAGCTGATAACGCCAAGCTATTTTCATCTTACTGTTAAATTCTGGTGTTTCATGATTATGTACATCTTCACCAAGTTCTTTTTTATAATTATCATCAAGTAACGGTGCAGGAAGTCCCTAAGAAAACAGAATGACACATTATTGAGCATGTGTGGCAAAAAAAAAAGAGAGATAATTTTCTTAAATAATGATATTAGCAATACTAGAATTTTCTAATGTATTAAAACTTGATGTCTTAAAATTGGTTCAAGCACAAAATCATAACAAATATAAAGTTAAAACAGAGAAAAGGGGTAAATATAATATTAAATGTGCAGTTTATATTTTTAGCAATGAACTGGAATTTTAAGAAAATATTCCAATTTTTATACTAACCAAAATCAACTGATGGTGCAACGAAAGGCTGTGCTTATATTTTAAATTTATACACTTAAAGCAAAGTCTCAAATTAGCACTTATGTACTATATTACATGTAATTATTGTTATGTTTGCCACAAGGTAAAAATAAAGCTTGTGCGCAATCTGTTTACTGGTTTGTAATTCTAGAATTCAAAAACTCATTCACCGAAATAATGGGTGAAAAAATAACTAAGAATAAAGACATTTATTTTGCCCATATCAAATATTAGTTTTGCACCTGCAAGCTTATGTCTCTTCTTAAAAAAAATAAAAGGAGAGTTTAAAATCTGTGCTTAAATGAAGAGACAATGGATTCCAATTTTACTTGTTTTTTTGGAAGCTGACCTACAGAGTGACTACAGAAAACATAATGAAAACAATTTCTTTTAAGAAACACACACACACAACAACAACAATTTTTGTGTGTGTGTGCGTGTGAAAAGGTACACTATAGAAATAATGGAAAGAAAAAAGTACATAAGTTTCTTGAGAAGGAAAGCCATGCAATAATTGTATCTTTTCTTAGCCAGAATGGCAAAGATAATGTGAGGCTGACTTAGTAAACACGATCTTGTGCTGTATCACTAATAGTCTAAATTACAACCTTTACTTCTCAAGGTCAGATGTATTTATCTGAGAATCAAGTCAACTAATCAGCTGGACAATGCATTCAGCATCATATATGATAGTTACTTCCTAAATGACCTCCAATTAGATTCACATTTTAATTTATGACAGCATTAGAAATTAGTTATATTATGTAAGCTCTGAATCCATTGTACCTATAATACTATTAGTATTTTACAAAATATAAAATAACTTCTTTTTCGGATGGAAGTAAATATTTCTAAGATGTATAGTATAATATGGCATAGTGGTTATGAGTTTGAATTCTTCAACAAGATTGTTTGGGCCCAAATCTTGACTTTACTGTTTGCACTAATAGCTTTGGGTCAATAGTTATGCTGAACACCTACTGGACTTCTCTATGTCTCCATTTATTATCTAAGAAGGAGGGGGGAGTATTTACTTCAATGCATTGTTGTAAGGAAAAAATGAATTAAAAATGTAAAATGTAGAGAATGGTGCATGCCACATATTGAGCACTCAAGAAATGTTCGATAATATGAATTCAGTCAAATTATTGTCTTAACTAATACTCAGAGCCATACATTTTGACTTACATACCAGTTAATAATATAAATATTAGGGTTAACATTTTTTTCCTCCCAGGGACACAATAATAACTCTGACAAAAGAATAAAGTTAAAAAACCCAACCTCTCCCACAATAATCACTAATGACGTTACCAGCATATACTTATGTGTATGCATACATAGATATGTTAGACAAATACTTCCATAAAAGAAGGATATGATAAAATGTTATTAATAACTTTGTACTTTAATTTATAAAACAAAAATGAAGTAAAAGAGTTGTTGAACTGATCAATGATTCTTTGCTTCAAGGGACATTAACATATTCTCCAGTAAGTTTAGAAATGTGATTATGAAGCCTATTAAGATGTAGGAGTCACTAGGTTCCTTCTTCATAACTTTATTGTTGAAAGTATTACATATGTTCCCTTTTTTGCCCTACTGACTCCCTCCAGCCAGCCTCTACCCCAGGCCATCACTACCCTATTGTCTGTGTCCATGTGTTATGCATATATGCATACAAGTTCTTTGGTTGATCCCCTTCCACCCACCTACTCACCCTCTCTGGCCCTCCCTCCAAGATTCTGTATTCTGTTCTGTGATTCCATGTTTCTGGATCCACTCTATTCATCAGTTTATTTTGTTAATTAGCTTCCACATAGGATTGAGATCATGTGATATAAAAACATAAAAAAGAAAACGATAACCTATTAACCAGAAATAATAACTCTGAACATCTTTAAGTACTTCCCTCCAGTTTTTACATATATTTTTTTCAAAATGCATACTAACTATTTGCACATTATAACATATACTATTTGAATTCTAAAATTATATTGTGAGCATTTCTACCTTTTTGTTTAAAGTAAGATTTTTCAATGGCTGCATGTTGAATTATATAGCTTAATTAACATTCAGTTCATCATTTCCTACTGTTGAACCTTTAGGTTGTCTGCAGTCCAAGAATAATACAATAAACATTGTTTGCAATGTATCCTTTGCATCTCAAATTATTTTCTCTGAGATATATAAACATCTAGAAAATAAGAGAGAAAAATGTGAAACAATCCAGTTTCTACCACTTGGCTTTAACAAACCTCAACAACTGGCATACCTGAAAAGCAAAGCAGTAATTGCAGCAAGAAAGGAGTAACACTCTTGTGTGTAAACAGGAAAATTTGTTGAAAGTCTTTAAAAGAAACAATAAGACCCCGATACCCGTCCATTTCCCCCAGAGAGTCAGGATACTCCTCCTCCCTGACTGCAAGAGAAATGGAGAGGTCAAGTTGTACAAACCCTGGAAGCAGGAGCACTACAAAGGGCAGGGGTGAGACATCATGTGTAAGACAAAGAACACAGAAATCTTCAGGCAGAGGGCAAGGCAGCTTCCTCTTCTCACACACAGACACAGCTGGCTCCCACTGCTAACCTCTCACAAGGCCAGAAGCTCTCCTTACTGGAACAGGCAGGAGACTGGGAGATTAGAAAATTCCTCCCTGGGGAAACTGACAAAATTAAGATAAAATGCCTTTAGAGAAATTCCACTCGCTAATCCCAGCCTCTAGAACTGAGAGAAAATACATCTGTCCTTAAGTCACCCAGTCTACGGTATTTTGCTATGGCAGCTCAAGATGACCAAGAGGGATTCTAGTACCCAAAAAAATGGCTACTGCTGTAACAAATAGCTAAAAATATGGAAGTGGTTTTGGAATTGGATAATTCCAAGGGCTGGAAGAGTTTTGAGATGCAAGCTAGAAGTTAGAGAAGTTAAGGGTGATTCTGGTGAAGTCTCAAATGAAAATGAGGAACATATTATTGAAAACAGGAGGAAGGTGCAAGGAACGTTTTATGGAAAATGTTATGAAGTGGCAAAGAACTGTGCTGACTTGAGTTCTAGTGTTTTGTAGGAGGTACTGCTTGGAGTGATGAAAATGGGTTTTAGCTGAGGAGATTTGTAAACTAAGTTTTGAAGGAGCAGTATGGTTCCTCCTAAGTGCTTAGAGTAAAATGCAAAAAGAGAGAAATGAATTAATAAAGGAATTCCAGCCAAAAGGAAACAGAACTTGAATTGGAAAAATCTAAGCTTATCCATATTACAACAAATGAAAAAGCTTGTTCTGAAGGAACTGTAAGGTTATGGCTGAACAACCATTTGATAAGGAGATCATGGGTGTGACACTTGGATTAAAGCAGCCATCTCAGCAGAATCCAGGAATAGAGATGGAATTACATGGTACAGACACTGACAATTTAAACTAAAGGGAACACACAAGGAAGAATGAGATTAAAGAAGGCTATTGACCTTCGTCGATTTCTAAGGATCCCAAATGTGATCAGAGTTCCTTGGAGTTGCCATTCCCAAGTTTGCAAAAGAAAAAATTTAAGAGGACTTAAAAATACCTGATTTCATAAAAAGGCCAAGAGACATATGAAAACATGCTCAAAGTCACTAATCATCCAAGAGATGCAAATCAAAACAACAATGAGATACCATCTGACACCTATCAGAATGGCTATCATCAACAAATGACAAGTGCTGGCAGCTAGGATGTGGAGAAAAGGGAACCCCTGTGGAAATACAGACTGGAGCAGCCACTGTGAACAATATGGAGTTTCCTCAAAAAAAATTAAAAATTGAACTCTCATTTGATCTAGTAATCCCACTTCTAGAAATATATCCCAAGAAATCAGAAACACCAATCAGAAAGGATATATGCAACCATATGTTCATAGCAGCACAATTTATAATAGTTAAGATTTGGAAACTGCCTAAAGTGCCCATCAGCAGATGAGTGGATTAGAAAACTATGGTACATCTACACAATGGAATACTATGCTGCTATAAAAAAGAAAGAACTCTTACCATTCACAACAGTATGGATGGACAAGGAGAATATTATGGTAAGCAAATTAAGCCAGTCGGAGAAAGATAAATACCACATAATCTCACTCATTTGTGGAATATAATCAACAACATACACTGATGAACTAAAATAGATCCAGAGAAGCATCAAACAGACTGTCAAACCTCAGAGGAAAGGCAAGCAAGGATGTGTGTGTGTTGTGGGAGGGCGGGGGCAGAGATCAACCAAAGGATTTGTATGCATGCATATACCGTAAACATTTTCAATGGACACAGACAATATGGCGTGGGAAAAGGAGACATATGTAATATTTTAAATAATAAAGAATTAACATAATAATGATACTACTACTACTACTAATAATAATAATATAAAAATAATGGAAAAGTAAAACCACATATTGTGAGCCAACTGCATTCCAGGCAATGTTACCTTGGTGCCAAGGCAATTCAATAGGGAAAGAATAACACCAAATTTTCAGAAAACAACAAAGTAGAAGATCTCAATGGCTTTGGGGCACTCAAGGAGTCAGCATATTATAGCCTGGAGGTCAAAGTCAGCCAGCTACCTGTTTTTGTAAATAAAGTTTTATTGGACCACAATTATGCCCATTTGTTTATGAATTATCTATGGCTGTCTTAGTGATACAAGAGTAGAACTGAGTCGTTGTAACAGAGACCATATGGCCTGAGAAGCCAAAAATATTTACTGTCTAGCCCTTTATAACACACGCTATTGTTGTCATATTCTTGTTTTCTAAAAGAAAAAATATCAGATTTTTGGTTATTTCCTACAATGTGGTGCTTACAGTTTGCATATATAGGGTAGCAAGGATCAAGAATTAAAAAATAAAAAGCAGGCTTCATAAATTCTATATAGAAAATAGGTTTGGAAGTATAAAATTTCTGTACCTCTTTTAATTAATTGAATCAGGTTAGAAAAAACATAATAAAGCAACTGGCCTTACCTTCAGACAAAAAGAACTATTTATTCTACTTTAAGAAAAACCCATATAAAATAAAATTATTACAAACTTCTAATACCAAAATATACCCCGGTATTTAAGTACATATGTATTTTTCATCAGAAACATTTATCCTTATCCATAAGACGCTACAAATATATTTGTTCTCTTTCAATTCAAGCCATTCTTTGCCTACTGCTATATTAGTTTGTGATCTTTGTTTTGGCAGATGCACAAGCAAAATCTGATTCCAACAGTTTGACCCTTCTCACTTGTTATGTTCTCTAGGGCATAATAAAACCCAAGATACAATCCCTCAGCAGTTAATGAAGCCTAACTTCCCACCCTCTTAATTACCAATGCATTATACCAACTATAGGCATCACACTCCTCTCTAAGCTATTTTACAATTGAGCAGAAGTACTACTGAGCTATTATGTAGCAACATAATCCCTGCAGCATGAGAAATCCTTCTTAAAAATAAAATCTTTTGATCCTTGCAGGTTTTGGTAACTGTATAATTAATACTACTTAAGCATTATCTATGAATCAGCAAGTATATTATATTGTGTCAGTAAGAATATTACTTTGTTGATTTTGAGGTATTTTTTTTTGGGGGGGGGAGGGCTATTTATTTTCTGAAAGATACACAAATCCAAAGATATTATTGATTATCATAATGTGAATACAAAGTACACCAAATATCCAACATGAGTATCCATATATCATATATTAAAAGTATGCCTGCCCTTCACATCATCTCTAGTTAAATATTTAAAAATATATGTCATGATCTCACTTATATGTGGAATCTAATGAACAAAACAAAATGATAAACAAAACAGATCCAGAGACATGGAAGCATGCAACAGACTGAGAATCCTCAAGGGAAGGACAGTGGGAGGGAAGAGAGCAACCACAAAACTTACATGTGTAACTCATTGACACAGATAATAGTGGGGTGAAGGCCTGGGGAGGGGACAGGAGTGGAGGGAAGAGAGTCAATGGGAGGAAAAAGGGGATATTTATAATACTTTCAACAATAAAGATAAATTTAATTTGAAAAAACATATATGGGGGGAAAGGCGACTTAAAATTGTTAAAACATTGGGAAATGTAGATGACGGGGAAATCCAGGGTATAGGTGATGCTACATAAAGACATTTTTAAAAATCATACATTAAAAAAAAGTCATATATTTTGAATAAATTAAATTATCCACAAATTCACTGGTATTAGCAGGTTTGGTTGGTGAGATCATGTGCAATGATCTTTAGTAAATGTTTGCTGTATAAGAGTGTTCAGTAACTGGTTTTTAACAAAATATGATATATGAAAATAAATATTAAATAAACAGGTTATGCAATAATTATTTGAGTTATAAAAGAATTCTTATCTTGGCATAGGATTCTTATAAAATTCCTTTAAGTATTAATTGACTTTATTGAATAAAAATTAATTTATAAAAACCTGATATAACTAAAATATTTCTAAATATAATTATACTAGGACAGTGATAATAATCTAATTATTAAGTTCAGGTAATAAAATTTTTACATTGTTGGAAAAAATATATTCTAATGTTTCAGAAATATTTACTGTCAAAGAAATCTCAATTAGGAATCAAATTAGGCATTTATCTTCATTTAAGAGATCCTGATCAGTTAAACCCCTGGCTTAGGAATACACAAGCGACTGATTTTGTCTGATGTCATATTCTTTTATTTTTCCAGAATAAATCCAGCTTATGGAAAATGTCACAAATAAAAATTCTTAGAGTATTATGTGATACTATATGAATTGGATATCCCTTTATTTTTATTAAATTTAAATATTACATCCTGTAGTAACATTAGGTGTCAATAGAACAAAACTGATTCTTTCTGTTCATTGAGTCCTGAATAAAAGCATAAAATAAATTTTCTTTAATTCTATAGCACTCTGTATATTGTAATCTGTTTAAGAATATAAAGGTAAGAAGTTTCACTTCATAGTCTCAACTTTATTTTCTACTTCCAATTCATCTTCAGTTTAATACTCTCTAACTTGTTTCTAAAACCTAGCACTGTTTTTTAGATACACACAAACATGAATAACAGAACTGAAGTAAGACTATTTTACAAAAATAGCATATTTCAAATGCTTCTGAGTTCATTGCTATTCCAGAATATTAAAAGATTGATGTGGTGAGCTAAGGCCACTTTCTGCAACTGCAGAAAATTTCAGGAAAGAAAGACTGGCCACTGAGGAATCATGCCAACACTAATTGGAGAAGTGGCCCTGCCTTCTTTGGGGCTGTCACACCGTAAAGTTATCCTTCTGTACTGTCTGCTTAATCTATGACCCTTGACGGTGTCCTGCCTTCTTCTTTTCATGGTATCCTTTAATATCTCATTTACGGAGACAATATATGAATTTGGGAGCTGATGAAAAACTATTGAATATTTCTTTTTACTTCTAATGATCTGGTTTTCAGAATTTCAAGTCATGTATCATTCCCAAAAGGATAGAATATTTTCTTGTAACTACCTTTTTTTTTTTTTTGTAAAAGGATTCAGAAGAAAAATTAACTCTACTTCTAATATTCCCAATTCTGGCCTTTGTGGCTTATATTCAAAGAATGAAAAAGTGCTATATAATAGTGCTAAGATTTTAACATTTCTTTTGAGCATAACAATAACCATCAAGTTCAGCAATTCATTTTTTTATGAGCTCAAAATAAAATTTTTGAAAGCATGTGTGAGATTTAGAAAGCAAACCTTCCAGATATTTTAAATTTGGAACTCTGGAATGAGGTAGCTGGGGTATTATCCCTTTCTTAATATGAAAGGTTAAGTGACTTGCACAAGATCCTGCCAGTAGTTAAGCAGCAACAGAGAAATTAAAATCTAAGCCCAGATCCCACATATATTTCACCTTCTTGAGGATAAATATACAGAATATGGAATTTTTATTACATGACTTAGGTTACCTTTCTGCCTGCAAAAGCCCCCCCTTTTTTTGTTGGCTGTTGCACAAACATCAAATACAAATGTGTGTTTATTTTAATGTTATATCAGAGATGGTTTTCACAAGCTAGTGACAGAGAGTTGAGTTTATTTTCCTTTATACTTTTATCTTAACTTTCATTCCTCCTGGAAAATAAGGCACATGCTCTCTTTTAAAAGCTGTCTAAAAATGTAGGTCGCTGGAAGTAGTATTGAGCCTTTGCATGTTTCTTCTTAGTCTTTTTAGATTGCCAAAGAAGCTCTAATTGAAGCTGCCAGAGGAGAATTTAGAATTTTAAATAAGATCTCAGGAGTAGCAAGGGGATGGGCGGGTGAGGGCGGGTGGAAGAGGGAAACCCTGGGGTCAAACAGCAAATTTTAGACTCAACTGGCACTTCAGACTTATAAGCATTGAAAAGGGTATGTTCTGATAATTTGCTGAACAAATAAATTATTGACAAACAAATGAAGGGAACATAACACCGATTACAAGTCTGCCTTCAAAGGGTTGTCTAATATTTGTTCTTATACTGTGGATAAAAGGTATAGAGTAACAAATAATTTTGATAGGAAATACAAGAAATATTATACAGGCTAAAGAGTAAAAATGCATGGGAAAATGTGTTATGTTATTGAACATGCAACAAAGCTTGCAAAGTAGAAGGACCAGAATTATTTTTTATTGTTTTAACATGATGTATTAAAATTATCAACTGGTATCTCTGATCTCATTTATAACCAAAGACTCCAATAAAGCAAAAGATATGTGGTACAATGAATAAGATCTTAACAAATGAGTTCAGTATTTGAGTAAAAGGTTGATATTTTGGGATATGAAAGAATGCTTTCAATATTATTAAGATAGAATTTTAATTTTTACTTAATATGATATGGTTCATTTTAAATGAATTGTTACTTATTCCATGACTTATGGGTGGCAGGCTTGATCTCCAGGACGGGGGATGCAGGAGGCAGCCAAACAATGTTCTGCTTTCACATCCCTGTTTTTCTCTCTCAAACTCAATAAACAATTCTTCCAAAAAGAGGAAACTATCTGCTTAAATAAATTTGATTCTTTTAAGAAAAAAAAAATGCATGTAGGGTTCCATTAGTGCATGTACAAACAATTTACATTTGTACAAACATATTATATTATCCTACACACACACACACACACACACACACACACACACACAATCACACACACACATACATGTTTTCATAAAATATTCAAGATGCAATGTTGAATATATAGAATACAATCTAATCTATACCTGTAATATGTCAGCAGGGTCTTCTTTTGCAGATGCGACCAACAAAGTATGCCCAGTGACGATTCCTTCTGCCAGGAAATACTTGAAGAGCAAAGGAGAGTAAGTATTATATTTATCCTCTTCTGTAAAAAAAGAAAAAAAATAATATAGTCAGAATCCTACCATATACCACAAACAATCCTGTGTTTTTATATTTTTTCTCCTTAAAACAATTATAGGAGGTAGGGCAATAATTATGTTTTCCTAAGGTACAGTTAGATAGGCTAAGAGACTTATTTTGAAGTTGATACTCTTAATAGAGTCTTCTTGACTTAAAAAAAAAATCATTATTCATCTATTGTAGCCACAAAATTTAGAGGGTTATTATGCATGTGAGATTTGCAAATTTGCTGCTCCTTTTAAAGGTATGCTTTTCCTAATCTGAGAGCATAATTTTGTACTATAAAAAGCTGAAGTCTATTGACTTGTGGTGTCAGAGAACAGAACGAAGGCTGAGGATTATAGAAAGTGTGAGCCCAAAATCTGAATGTGTATTTTGAACAAATATTTGGCTATTGAGTAAACTTTGTGATTCCAAGGACTATTCTTGTGTGACCAGGTTGAAAAAGCAACATTGAAAGGTGAAAAAACTAGATAAAGATATTATCGGCTGCATAATATACTAAAATGAGTAATAATTTAAGCCCAGGCAAGCTGATTACCCATTAAAATAAACAAACAAACAAACAAACGAACTAGTAATCTTCAGAATAACATAATAAAATTCAGAATCATTACAATGTTATTATTTATAATATACAAGTTTCAACCAAAAATTACTGAATATGAACCAAACCAATGAAAACACACTCCAAAGAAACTGATTCCAAATGGGCTCAAAAGTTGAATTTAAAAGAATAAGACTTCAGCCCTGGCTGGTGTTCTTGGTGGTTAGAGTGTCAGCCCGCAGACCGAAAGGTTCACAGGTTTGATTCCAGTCAAGGGTATTTACCTGGCTCCAGCCAGGGCACATGCAGGAGGCAACCAAATGATATCTCTCTCTCTCTCTCTCTCTCTCTCTCTCTCTCTCTCTCTCTCTCGCTCTCGCTCTCTCTCTCTCTCTCTTTCTTTCTCTCTCTCTTTCATCCTGCTCCCCACTCCCACTCTATAAAAAGCAATGGGAAAAATACCCTAGGTAAGGATTAACAACAACAAAAATACTTCAAAACAGCTATTATAAATATGTTCAAAGAATTAAAGAAAAATGTATACAAAGTATTAAAAATATATGGTATCAATAAGTAAACAGGAAAAAAATCAACAGAGAAATGAAAACTATAAAAATAAAGTATTAATAGATAGAAAATTTATACCTTAAAATTATGATTCTTTAAATAAAAAATTTACTTGGTGATCTCATGAATAGATTAAAGATAGAAGAAAAAAAACCACATGAAGGTAGATCAGCAGAAATTATGCAATCTGAAGAACATAGAAAAGAAAATTAAACAGAACTTGAGACATGTGGAACAATATAGAGAAGTCTAACCAGTGTTTAATTGGAGTCCTAGACACTGAGACAGAAAGAAGCAGAAACAATATTTAAAGAAGTGATGGCCTAAATATGACCAAAACTTCCCCAAAATTGATGAAAATATTCAGTTACAGATCCGAGAAGCACAGGAAACCTCTACTGGGATAAATGCAAAGAAACCAAATCTAAGTACGTCATAATCTTGGAAGCAGAAGGGGAAAATAATATGATATTCAGGGGTATAACAATTCAATTAACAACTGATTTGTCATTAGAAACAATGAAGGCTAGAAGTAATGGTAATTATATATTTGAAGACTTGAAAAAACAAACCCAACTTAATCTGACACCAAATCTTGACACTAGCTACCTTATTCCAGTTGTAAATTCACAAAATGTAATAAAAAATTGGGGTCAATCCTAGCCAGGTGACTTGGTGTGAACATCATCCCATACGCCAAAAGATTGTGTTTAATTCCCAGTCAGGGAATTAAACCTAGGCTGCAGGTTTAATTTCTAGTCAGAGTGCAAATGGGAGGCAGCCCATCCATGTTTCTCTCACATTGATGTTTCTTTCTCTCTCCCTTTCTCCCTTCCTCCCTCTAAACATATCCTCAGGTAAGAATTAAAAAATTGAGGTGAAGCCGGGACCGGTTTGGCTCAATGGATAGAGCGTCGGCTTGGGGACTGAAAGGTCCTGGGTTCGATTCCGGTCAAGGGCATGTACCTTGGTTGCGGGCATATCCCCGGTAGGGGGGTGTGCAAGAGGCAGCTGATCGATGACTCTCTTTCATCGATGTTTCTGGCTCTCTATCTCTCTCCCTTCCTCTCTGTACAAAATCAATAAAATATATTTTAAAAAAATCTTTAAAAAAAAATTGAGGTGAAAACTTGAGGCAATTCATCGACAGCTGACTTATACTATATAGATCATTAAAAGATAAAGGAAAATGACACAACATGGTAACTCACGTTTATAGGAAGGAAAAAAGAATACAAATTGATGACAAATATATGGGAAATTATAAAACAGTGTGATTGTGTATTATGTGTTTATACACAGATATGTATGTGGACAAACTATTTTTACTTTGAATTTCATAAAAAATAAAACTGTTTAAAGAAAAATTGACAGAACTAATAAAATATAAACATAAATTATATTTGGAGATTTTATTATACACAGTATTTATGTTTAGTAATTGATATAATTGAAGAAAAAATTATTAAAAAAATAGAAAATCTGAACAATTTCATAAACTGCCTTAATTTAATTACATCATACAGGTCTAGAATACAATCTACAAAATGTTCAAAGGAACAGCTAGCTAATTCCCTCAAACCCTTCCAGACCCAGGTTAGGTAATTCCATTTTTGAAAAAGCCTTTCTCAAGGCTGAGATGAGATGATCACATGCTTTAGAAAGCATCTTGTTAACTCCTATTACAGCCTTTAATACACATTATTGAAATTTCCCCACCAAGCCACAAGATCCTCATGGCAGAGAACACTTCTCAATGGTACAACCCTAGAATTGGACACATAGTGTATATCTAGTAAATATTTGTAGAATTAATTAAGGGAAACAAACAACAAACAAAAATCCACCTGTCTTATAAATCAGCCAGATCTATCGATAGTATTATAGTTTGCTGAAAGCACACCCTATCATAACTCTTTCTTTCTCTCTCTCTCTTTCTCTCTTCTCTCTCTCTCTCTCTCTCTCTCTCTCTCTCTCTCTCTCTCTCTCTCTCTCTCTCTCTCTCTCTCTCTCTCTCTCTCTCTCTCTCTCTCTCTCTCTCTCAATAGTTATCAACTCTATTTTTTCAAAGACTCCTTTGAGGCACAAAAAAACTAACAGGAGGAACATCACCTCTTTAGGGATTTGCAAAAACACGATGCTCTTCATGCTCTTCAAACTGAAAATTACCAATTTTGTGAAACAAATTTTGAAGTTGTCAAATAAGCATTTAATTAATCTATTTAGTGAATCCCCTTAACACTGAGCAAGTAAAAATGATAATGATGTGACAGAACTGCCAAAAAGCAAATGTGGTTCTAGCCAGAATTAATAGTCTAATTCCTAGGTTGAGAGAGCTGATTGTCCTCATCTATTTTAGTAGTCAACCAGACTGACAATAATATATTTCACTTGGTATTTACATAAACTAAAATATCTTCAGAATGGTGTGAATAGTATGGTCAAGGGATCTGAAAGCATGAGAAATGAGATATTTAGCTTGAAGAAAAAGAGATCTAAGGGTTGCAATTGTCCTTAAATATTTGACAGGCTGTCATATGGAAATGGAATTAAACTTGTTCATTAGGCCAAGGGATAGATTAAGTCAGAGGATGGGAAGAAGAGGAGTGTCAATTTTTCCTTATATCAAAGTCCAAATGAGCTGCTCCTATCATTTCATTGACTACCTATTAAAATGTTATTTACAATATACAACAATGACTTTCTAATTATCTATTTTCCTGATACTTTTAAATTTTTATCTTATTTCATTTGTTTATTGCAGGTAGTGCTGTGGACAATTTTTCCTGGTTAAGACACTTCTTGCTCTGTTTAGCTATTTTATTTATTTATTTATTTATTTATTTAATTTTTATTGATTTCAGAGAGGAAGGGAGAGAGATAGAAACATCAATTATAAGAGAGAATCATTGATCAGTTGCCTCCTGCATGCCCCTCCTGGGGATCAAGCCCGCAACCCAAACATATGTCCTTTACTGGAATTGAACCTGGGACCCTTCATCCTCAGGCCAATGCACTATCCACTGAGCCAAACCAGTTAGGGCAATGGTTGGCAAACTCATTAGTCAACAAAGGCAAATATCAACAGTATAAAAATTGAAATTTCTTTTGAGAGCCAAACTTTTTAAACTTAAACTTCTTCTAACGCAACTCCTTCAAAGTAGATATTTTGTGGAAGAGCCACACTCAAAGGGCCAAAGAGCCACATGTGTCTCACGAGACAACCACGGAGCTAAGGCATGTTTCCCTATTTCTTTAGCCATTCTTTATATATGTAAACAGTTTATATAGAGCTCTCAATTCTTTAGTATATAAATATGAAGTGTTTTTATTTATTCTTTCCAGTTACCACTTTCCACTATGCTATGAAAATCTTTTCTCATCTCTTAATGATACCTAGACCTGATTCCTTGATTTTCTCACCACCAGTTTCAGTTATTAAAACTTGGAACAGTTGCCCTGGTCGGTGTGACTCAGTTGGTTGGGCATCATCTGTACACTGAAAGGTTGGTTGTTCAATTCCTGTTCAGGGCACTTGCCTGGGTTTCAGGTTTAATTCCTTGTAGGGAGCCAGGAGGAGGCAGCTAAGCAATGTTTACATATGTATGCAAAGCTTATATACAAGATTTTCACAATAGCATTGTTAGTAATAGAAAAAAAGGAATTAACCTAAATGATTTAAAAAATTATAGCATATCCATACAATGAAATCCTATGCTGTTAAGAAAAATAAAGTATATCTATATGAATGCACAAGGACTTTTCTCTAAGATGTATTAAATGGAAAAGGCAAAGGTGCTAAATGCTCCCAAGTATATTTCTTATGTAGAAATATTTGAATGGGCAATATTGTCTCCGAGTATGGGGACTGAGGAACAGGAAGGACAACTTATTTTTTTCTATATATCCTTTTGTATGTTATGTATTTATTTATTTATATAAAAACTGTAAATTATTTTTTCCATAAAGTCCTTCAAGTACTTTTTTATGTACAATAAAGATAAATTTTAAAAAATTGGACACATGTCATCATTTCTAGAATTCTAGTATAGGTCATTATAAATGTGGATTACTGTATTCCATTCTGGAGTCAGCTGAAGAGACAATGCTGGACTAGGGGTGACAAGAAAAAAAACAGGATAAAAAGCAAGATACGTAAAAACTAATTTAATAAACTATGTCTATTAGTTTGGATAAGATTTTAGGTGTTAAAACAGTTATTTTCAAATACTTTAAGAGTGTCATGTGAAAGAGTAGATAAATTCTGTATTATTAATATAGAGGGCAAAACTAGGAACAAAAATCAGTTATAAGTAGATGGGGTAAACATTAAGAAAAGGAATTTTCTAATAAATCATTGTATTTTCAACAACAAACATTGCTTTGTGAAGTAGTGAGTTCTTTTTAACTAGATAATCTGTACTCAAATGGGTTTGATATCTGTCAAGGATTATAGAAAAGTGATTGGTGGCTAGATGGGAGCTTTGATGTAACTGCCAAGGTTTATTTCATTTCCACGATTCTCCAATCTAAACTAAAAAAAGTAAGGGAAATGGTATTATGAATGTATATTTAAATAAGATCCACTGTACTTTTTTTTTTAATATATATTTTATTGATTTTTACAGAGAGGAAGGAAGAGGGATAGAAAGCTAGAAACGTCGATGAGAGAGAAACATCGACCAGCTCCCTCTTGCACACCCTCTACTGGGGATGTGCCCGCAGCCAAGGTGCATGCCCTTGACCGGAATCGAACCCGGGACCCTTTAGTCCGCAGGCCGACGCTCTATCCACTGAGCCAAACCGGTTTCGGCTCCACTGTACTTTTAAAGATAGACAAAAATATGATTTATCAGTTTGTTATTTTTCTTTCAATATCTTTCAGTAAGAAAACAATGATACAAATCTGAGATGTATACAATGAACTTGTTAGCACATCAACTTTTTAAATAAATTACTCAATAATCTTACTCTTAACTATGAGATTCTCCAAAAAAATCAATTGGCATTAATTTTAGTCTTCTTCTTTTTTAATGAAGGACAGTGCTCTGTGAACATTTCTAAGAGCTACATTATCAGATATGCTTGCCTAATTTATTTCAAGTTCAGATCAAAGTTTGAATTTAAATTAAAACTTAAGACAATTTTTCTTTAATATTCCTTAACTGCTGCAGACAGTCAAATATTTAATTTCAGAATAAGAAAACCCATATAATCATTATGCACAATAGATAATTGACCAGAAAGTAGAATTATGTATGCTATACTAACCAATAAGAAGAACTGTTCCAACAGCCAAACCTCCACCTGGAAATAAAAAAAAAATAAGAAAATTAATCTACGATTTCACATTACTTTTAGCATACAAGTTAGACTTTACCAAGGACAGATTTCCAATAACTTTAAAATTGCTGTTGAAAACAACATTTTAATCACTTTTGCAATACTTTGCTTAAGGTGCTATTATGAAATAATTACATATTATATGTAATTACTCACTACACATTACAATTAATTTCACAGTATACCGTACTATCCTCCATTTTCTTGATAGGGCCATGCAGCATTTAACATAACAGTGGTTAAGCATTTCAATAATGTTATATTTAGCACTTGTTAATAAATTAACTCAATAACCAAGACCTAAATGTGCACAGTAGCTTAACTACCAAAGAAAAGAAATTTCACTTTAATATTTATCTTCATATTTAATAATCCTTGGAGAAAAAAAATTCTGATAATTAAAACAGATTCTTTTTTCATTATGAATAATATACACAAAGTCTGGACATTCTGTAAATATATTTAGGATTTAAAATAAATATTTTATTTGTCATTTCAAACAAAAAAGTCACAATCACAAAATAAAATTTCAATATAACTAGAAAATGTTAAGTATTTGAATTAGGATAATATGATGATGAACATATAACTCAAATAAGATTAATAAAAAAATAAATTTAAAATCAAGTTTTAGGAAACTAGAACTAAACTAAAAAATAGAACATTCAATTACTATTTTGTTATCAAAACAGTTGTAAAGTATTATTTGTAATTAATGTTGCAAACACAAGGTTACTTAAAAATAAAAATATGGCATGTACTTAAAGTATAATTTAAAAAGAAACTTCTCAGGGGTTAGGGGAGGTAGAAGAGGGTATCCTATATAATAAAAGGCTAATGTGCAAATTGACTGAACAGTGGAATGACTGGTCCTTATGGGGTTCACTGATCACCAGGGGGCAGATCCTCAATGCAGGAGCTGCCCCCTGGTGGTCAGTGTGCTCCCACAGGGAGAGCGGCTCTCAACCAGAGAAGCTAGGCTCATAGCTGGCAAGCACAAGGATGGTGGGAGCCTCTCTCGCCTCTGCAGCAACAACACTAAGGGCCCCCTGAGGGATGTCCGACTGCTGACTTAGGCCTGCCCCAACAGGGCGCAGGCCGGCTGAGAGAACCCTCTCCCCCCACCCCCCCCAAATAAGTGCACGAATGTCATGCATCAGCCTCTAGTAGAGGGGATAAATGGTGATGCAAGGAGACTTGATTTGGGGTGGGGAACACACAATAGAATATATAGATGATGTATACCTAAAGTCTATATCATTTTTTAAACCAATTATCATCCCAATAAATTCGGTAAAAAGGTAAAAAATAACAACACACAAAATAAAATATGTTTCGGGGTCACTCAAATCTAGTGGTCTAGTCTTAAGTGGGAACTATAAAAAGATAGTTGCCTTTCTTTCCTTAACCAATATCTCATAGGAAGGATTTAAATTTATCTCAACTTTCCTGTTGAGATAAATTTACATTCACATCTTCTCAAGTTAGGAATTTATACAAAAGTTCCAGGCTTCATGTAAAGAAATACTTAGAGAATTAAAGATACTTTGTGAATGTTTTTCACAGTGAGATGATAAGAACAGATCAAGGAATAGTTTCCCAATTAAACGAAGTGATACGTAGCTCAGGTTTCTGGTTCAGAGAGGTACTCAGTAAGAGCTACCCTTGCCATTCTGGCTATTATTTTCTGATTAGAACAAATCACTGAAAATACATTGTTGCTTTATAAAAGACTAGGAGCCTAGTGTGCGATTTGAAATCGTGTGGCGCTGCCTACCCTCCAGTTGCTGGTCCTGCCCTGCCTCGCTCCCCGGGCCTGCAGCAACTGGGTCACTGCTGGTCTGGCCCTGCCTCCCTCTCCCGCCCTTGGAGCAGCTGCAGTCGCTGCTGATCAGGCCCACCTCTAGCACAGGGAGGTGAAGGCCCCTACCCCACCCCCAACGCTGCACCCACAACCTCCTCCTGTTCAGTTGGCCCGTTATGACATCCCAGTTAATTAGCATATTTCTCTATTATATACACTGAGTGGCCAGATTATTATGATCTCTGAACACATAATAATCTGGCCACTCAGTGCATATCCTATATAATAAAAGGCTAATATGTAAATTGCCCCCTGGACCAGGAGTTCAGGCCGGCCAGCCAACTAACTGCCCATGTCCTTTTTCCCCTGGCCAGGCTGGCCAAAACCCACCCATGCTCCGGGCCTCAAAACACAAATATTTTGAGTGGCCAGATTATTATGATTTCTGAAAGCATAATACGTAATCTGGCCTCTCAGTGTAGACTGACCACAGAGTTGGGGTTTTAAAATAAGGTTTTTCCATGTATAAGAACTGCATTGTGGGTAGGCAGAAAGCAGCAGAGGACTTACTAGCCAGAGGCTGGGGGCCACTATCTCCTGGTCCCTTGACATATCAAGATTTGCAAGATTTCCCTTACACATAAGTACACTGAGTGGCCAGATTATTATGCGTTCAGAGATCATAATAATCTGGCCACTCAGTGTAGGTTACATATATAGATGATCACCGTAACAGTAAATGACTATGCTATGGAGTAATTTTCTATAAGAAGATACAAGCTACTGTTCCTGATAATTCAAAAAACACCCCTCATTTAAAAAATCTCATGTACATTAAAATTATAATCTTTGGAAAGTTCAGCATTACTTAAAACATCACAGAATGGGGACATTTCAATGACTTTTATCAACCAAATTAATATCCCACCAAGACTTCTTATAAAAGTAATTTTTTTATTATGTAAATTAACTACTCAAATTAAGATTAGCTCTAGTAATGATTGGTGATTTTGATTCAAGCTTTTATTCTATGCATATGATGTACTTATACACACACTCAGTGTCAGTTTATCTAGTCTTCCAAATTTTAGTGTGGCAGACCTCAAATTTTCCCAAAATAACCATGTATAAGGTATTTTGATATACCTCATTTGATATGCTGAAGTTCTAGCTTATCTTAAGAGTTTTTAAAAATACTTTTATTGGTTCCAAAGAAGGAAGAGGGGATGATAGACATCAATGATGGGAGAGAATCATTGATTGGCTGCCTCCTAAATACCCCTCCCTGAGGACCAAGCCCACCCTGACCAGGAATTGGTTCATAGTTCAGTGCTCAACCACTAAGCCACTGCAGCTTGCCAAAATAAAGTTTGAATAAGTTTGTAGTTATGTTCCCACCAAAAATTTGAAAGCTTGACAATATATTCAACCAAAGCTAGCTTTTAATAGATCTTTTAAAATCAGTAATCCCTAAAATGTTTGACAGGTAAGTGAGCAATTATAGTATCTTTATAAAACATACAATGAAATAAAATGGTCTTCTTTTAATTGTATCTTGTAGAAATATAAAGATACTTTCTAAGTCTATAGGCAAATAAACACTTGGTTTTACTTCTAGACCTTTTTAAGAAGTATATTTATCTCCAGCTTATTAAAAACACAGGCAGTAAAATATCATACCCACATTTAAGATTACATGAGTTTGCAAGCATGATATTTTAATGTATTAATTTCATCAAGATTTTATATTTAAAAATGACACATTTTATCTTAAAACTGAAAAAATCTAATGCTTTAGAAAACATTAAAGAAAATTTAAGATCTTGTGATTAAGTGCCATTTTCCTAATGATTTTTAAAATACGAGGGAAAGGATTATTGGTGTGAAGTTACAATATATATCAATATTATTTTAAAGAAAGAATATCCAATCCTCACACTTCCCAAAACAAATAATTAATTAAGCTATAAATTTTGGTTAAATAACATCAAGTTAATATATTACAACATGAGGGCCCAGAAGTGATCCCTTATTTAACAACAATGGTATCTCCCTTTTCAAAGTTAAGAGAAAATAAAAGGGAAAGGAAAAACACCCAGAAAAAAAACAGTGAACTAAACAAGTCCTTTTAAGTGCTCTCTATTAAATAAGTTTTGCTTAAAAGAATAGAAAGGCATTTTAGAGAAAATGCAATGTTAAAAACAAGTACATATCCTTTTCTTAGTTCATAGCAATAAAATATTTAATGTCACACCTCATATTAAATTGCAGTTACTTCATTTATAATAAAATCTACTTTTTCTTCTCTCTCTTGAGGAGTTTAAGACATCCTGACAACTCTTTATTATAACAATTATTGGCTGGGCAAATATAGGATTCAAAATAGAAAAAGCTATGAACAGTGACAATGGTTATATTGATTAGATCACATGAAACAATTTTACATTAAAAAAGGAACAAGCTGCCTAAACCGGTTTGGCTCAGTGATAGAGTGTTGGTCTGTGGACTGAAGGGTCCCAGGTTCAATTCAGGTCAAGGGCATGTACCTTTGTTGCAGGCACATCCCCAGTAGGGGGAGTGCAGGAGGCAACTGATGGATGTTTCTAACTCTCTATCCCTCTCCCTTCCTCTCTGTAAAAAAATCAACAACAGTATTATATATATATATATATATACTTAAAAAAAAAAAGGAACAAGTTACAGCTTTTAGTTGCTAAAATATCATAACCAGGATTATTTTATTGAGTCCAAACTCAATGAACATCTCCCACAGTCTAGACTCTAGATTGATATAGTGGAGCAAAGGAAATAAGCCCACTAGTATTTATTTTTTGACATCAGTGTTGAAAATGGCAGCTACATCACACTTCTTTGGAATACTCTTCCTGGATTATTATTTACCCCTAATTCCTATCTGTCATTCACCTGACAGTCAAAATGTAATAATTCCTAAACAGCAAAGAAGTTAGCCCAGTCAAGCTTGAAGTCACCTTTCCTTCAAGTATCTTTTTGAAAAATGAGGCTGGGGAATAGTTCCTACAGACTCAATAATACGGCTCTCAAATGGACTACATTTTATATGCTAGGATAAAATAAATTCTGCTAGAATCTGTTACCTACTATTACCTCTCTTTGGATGTTCTGGAAAAGAAAAATGGAATATTTACATATAGTATCACAAAAAAACAACAAATTTCCTGAAAGGGTAGGGTTGAGAACTAGATTAGAAAATCTCAGAACCTGAAAAATTTATGTGTAGCCCAGTTGGGAAATGTCTATCAGTAAAACAATAAAATTCAGTTGACAGAACAAAAATATTTAGTATCATTAAATCATGTTTAAAAGATGCATATATAAGGAATTCTCAAATGTATGAAACATTTTGCTTTTGGAGTAAGCAATGGAAGTTTGAGAATATTACTTAATTAGCCTATATGAGCATATTTCTTCATTAGTATTTTAAGTATATTTTGCATCTATGCTTAAAACAATGATGTCACAGTGGCAACCGTAAAATATTGCTGTACCGTATGGCAATAACAATACAGTATTTACTTGTTACCAAGTAATTACTGAATATATTTAGGCAACAATACAATGTCACAGTATAGTTTCATGATCCTGATAAAGCATCCTACTATCATTACATTTTGTCACAATATGGTCATATTACGCTTGTCAGAATCCCAGTCAAATAACATGTGAGAAACAACATAATCTGAATTGCTTATACCTATGTATATACACATTAGCAGCCAAATGTTTCACTTTCAAATAATGTTTTAATGAAAAACAAATGTAATGGGTTTGCTCCACAGAGGCATACAAATAGAACATGAAAATACAAAATATACTTCTGCACATATTATTATTCCAAATGTAGTAATTCCTATAACAACTTCTTCTGTTCCTTTGTACATTGAGAATTAACTATACACACATAAAAAATATTTCAAAATATCTAAAAACCGATACTCATTTCAATCATCTTAAGGAACACTACTTTTTAGCATAAGCTTGTTACAGTCAAATACTAGAGTCCCCATCCTCAAGCATATCTGGAAAATTTTGAAATTAGAGTTCAAGGTTATATCATTGTAGAAACACATGAGGAAGTTGCCTTGAGTTACCTTCTTGGTGGGGTGCTTCCAGGGACTAGAGTTAAATCACTAGTCTCAGGTTCAATAAATGGTTAAATCCACTTGAAAAGAGTTCTCAAAAATTTGAAATGCATTTGCAGAGCACTAAATCTGGAGCCTAAAGATCAGCCCAGGCTGCAATGGTTTCCTGGCTCTGTTCATGTAACTTCATTTCTAAGTCTGTTTTTTGAGCTTCATCTTACATGTTTCAGAAGTTCTTGTCCAGGTTCTTTGCTGGGTTTTTTTGTTTGTTTGTTTTGTTTTCTTACACATTATTTTTTCAATCAATAACTTGTTGAGAATCTACCAAGTGACAGAACTGGGCGAGGCACATTTTGTTCCTCTAATGAGCAACTCAAGATACAACATCAGAAATGTGACCTTTTTGTTTGGAGTTTCAGGATCGAGTAAAAATTATATATCCCAATTGAATTAATAATATAATCACTTATAACATATATTTATATATATAAAAACACACTTGGTGAGATCCTATATTTAAACTTAAAATTTGAAAACAGCTTCCAAGTTTTAAGTTCAACTATAGGATCACACCCAAGTAAGGTTGCCAGGGTTAAAAAAAAAAAAAAAAGGTGAGATATAAAAACTTGCTCACTAGATATTCTGAATCATTTTTGTTTAAGTACCATGCAATTTAGGAAGGCAACAGACTTGAAACAAATTAAGTAAAAATACTTAGACTTATGTAGAAATAACCAAGACCCAGTTTAGGATATGAAATAACAGAGGCAAAAAACCATATCCTTTCTCACAGGTTGCTTAACTTGACACTTTCCTTTTACATTAAACCTTGCAGGATGGGGCTAGGAACTAAGGATGAGGGGATTACAACAGAGAAAAATGTCAAGTGCAGTACAAGGACAAGCAATGGCATTTCTAGAATTTTATGAAACTGTACAAGATTTAACTGGCCACACATCACATCCTATTAAAAAGTCATGACATACAAACATAAATCTTCTTTTAATGAAGCAGCATTCATTTAGGAATTAACTAATTTACAACCTTTCTTAACACAGCAGTTCTGTCCTACCAATGTAATCGGGTCAATCCTTTCAGTGTCAGGGTTACAAAACAAACATATTCAGGGCAGGCTTGTCATGAACGGTTCCAGAGATTATTAAGGAACGCCTTAAGAACTGCCCTTCTTTTACTCGTTCAAATGAGTTAATAGAGAGAAAAAAATCTAACAAAAATATAATACGTGTATTTAACGCAGCAGATACGGGCATGACTTGTCAGTTTCAAGGACAGGCTGTGTAGGGAACTACTTGGCATCTACATAAACCTTTAATCCATTCTTTTAAAGCCATCGTGGTTTGTTTAAAGATTGAGAACCGGGAGATGAGCAGCCTGGCGGTGAAAGACGGGAGGTTAAATTTTTTTTTTTTTTTTTAAAGTATTTTTCTAATGCAGCCTCTCTCTCACTACGATGCTAACTTTGGCAGGCTAACCCAAACCATGAACTAATCTGAGGATGGCGTTAGGATAAACTCAAGAGACCTGGAGGGGATCCTAGAGAGGACGGCCAACCTGTCTCCAAACATGAGAAATCTCCCTTCACCAAGGAAACAGCACGGAGGGATCCGATCGCAATCGAGCACAAGGCTGGGGGGCAGGAGCCCGAGTAAAAAGTGGAGAGCATGAGGGCAGGTCTAGGTAACAGCATTTAGGGGTCTCCCTGCAACCACTGCTCCCTCCATCTCTATCAGACCAGTCTCTCTCTCCACAGAGACGTGGGGTCAGGAGAGTCCCCCCCCAACAAGTCCCCTCCCTTGTGTTCCCTCGGTCGAGCCTAAGATCTCCGTTCTGAACCGACCTAAGAGCTGGTCCAGGGCTGGGAGCCCGGTTGATACCAGCAGCTGCCCGTTCCGCACCGACGGTCGTGTGCCTGCGATGGACACCAGTCGGGAGCCGCCGCTCTCGGCGCCGCTGGCTCTAGGACTCCTTCTCTGGAAGCTGGTGACGCTGTGTTTGCTGGCCGCCGCCGCCGCCGCCGCCGCCGCCGCCGCGGACCCGGGACTCCAGGCGCCGTGGCCGCTGCTCCCCACTGCCGCCATCTTGGCGCTTCCCGCGTAGACCCAATAGGAACTCTGGGAACGCGAGTAACGGGCCTGTCAGAGACAGCCCCAAACTCCCGCCTCCTGGAGGCTCTCGTAGCCAATAGAAGCGGGAGTTCCGCCTCAAGTCAACCAATAGCAAGGCGTTTTGCTGAAAAGTGCTCTGTACGTGAGGACGGCGGACGTCTGCGGGACCCAGGTGAGACAGGCCCACCTGAGTCCTGGGTGAGAGAGTCTGGCGGGGCTCTTTGGGGCTTAGAGGTGGGTAATCTACAACTTTTGCTCTCCTGTTGAATGTCTTCGTTCACGTTTAATTACAGAAACGATTGGTGGAGCGATATAGCAAACAACTGCCAGTGGGACTTTTCACAAAGAGGAAAGATAACATTTCCCCGCCCCTTCCTCTTCGGATATCCGATTGAAAATTCTTTGTCTTCACCTGAAGTCATTATTATTATTATTAATTATTTTTTAAATGGTTGAGAATCGGAACTCACCTTAATGAATTGCTTGCTGAGCATCTGAGCTCAGTGTGTCAGGGACAGGTGGGTTGGATTTAGACCTTGGAGGGAAAACTCTTGAGCTTTGAACCGATTTGGTTTCCCTCTGATTCAAAGAGCAAATGACAGCATGTGCTTCTCTTGCCCCCGTGACAAGCTTTCGTTAATTTTAATGAGTGCTTCTGAAAGTCTTGGAGACCCTTCCCATAGGTGGTATGAATGACAAGTGTTACTCTGACAACCTTGTTCACACATTTAATTGTCGTTTGCTGTTAAGGCACCTTCAAATAACAAAATACTTGAGGTATTCTTCCAAAAAAATGATAAAAATGAAATGTGTATGTACTTTATTTTTCTAGTGATTTGTGAAGTGGAAATGAGAGCTTTCTTATTAGAATAGGAATTTTGTGCATGGGGAAAATATAACTTAGAGCTGCATCTTTCCATTTAATTTTTTTCTTAAAACTGTGTGTGTGTGTGTGTGAGTGTGTGGTGGGTAAGTGATTTTTAAAAGCCTTCATGATTGACAAGTTTAAACTATAAAAGACTTCCCAAATCATGCCTGTACTACAAAGTTATGACTGGTTTTGACAGTGATGTATGCTACTTTTAAAATACAACCAAACCGCATTGCAGTTCTTGCCATTGAATTGTTTTAAATCTCAGTGACCCATTAAAACTCTTTGGCAGGTTCTGTTTGTTGCTCTTAAATACTGATTTTTTTACATGTTATTTTTACTCCCTATTCTCTTGTCTCCTACTCTATTTACCCTTTGATTTTCTAAGGGTAATAGTGTGATGCTTTATTTGCCTTATTACTAGAACATGGCTGAGAAAAGCCTTCAACTAATGTAATTTTGATTTTCTGCTTTAGAAATCCTGAAACCATGTGTCACCCACATACGCTTTGAGGTGCGTTAGATGCTTTTTTCCCCGCTGGAAGCTCTGCAACAACTTTAAACTTTGAATGTATTGTAGAACAGACCTATGGTAAGTGGCCTCTTTTCCTCATTATTCTTGTCTGGTTCGTGTTTAAGTTAAGTTTTATGAATGTCCTAATGCTGCTACCTGCTGGACACTAATTTTAAAAAATATATATATATTTTATTGATTTCTTACAGAGAGGAAGGGAGAGAGATAGAGAGCTAGAAACGTCGATGAGAGAGAAACATAGACTAGCTGCCTCTTGCACACCCCCTACTGGGGATATGCCTGCAGCCAATGTACATGCCCTTGACCGGAATCAAACCTGGGACCTTTCAGTCCGAAGACCGATGCTCTACCACTGAGCCAAACCGGCTTCGTCTGGACACTAATTTTTTAAAGTTGGCACTTAATAGATGGACAAGGAACTGGATAGTTGGAGGAGAATCCTTGGCTGCATTCACACACACACACAAAATAGTATACGACAAAAGCAACTCTGTCATAACGAGTAATACCATTGTCATTGTGTTGATATCTGGAATATGATGAAAATGCTGATAGACTTGCTTCTGATTTTCATTGTCTGTTTCCTGTTTAACGACATCTAAAAATTATAACCAGCATACATTGCTTGTAGATGATGGACCTCTGAGGGTATCTAAAATTGTATATGAGTCAATATATATGTTTGTAATTTAATTCTTGTTGTTGCTATCTTTTTGTAATAAACTAAATTCTTTGTATTGTTGGTTTTCCAACAGCTTCAGTATAATTTAAATTAGGAATTATAGGGTCTATTTTAAGTGAGTCGCCCTATGTTACATTTCATACAGTAGGCTGTAAGAATAACTTGTTTTGTATATCTATCCCATAATCCAGCTTTCATGTTTTCTAGTACACACAGTGAATGATTCTTACACAGAATGACATTGTGTTGGACCTCAAGTGTCATGTCTGTCCACTTTTTTTTTTTTAAATATATTTTATTGATTTTTTTACAGAGAGGAAAGGAGAGGGATAGAGAGCTAGAAACATCGATGAGAGAGAAACACCGAACAGCTGCCTCCTGCACACCCCCTATCGGGGATGTGCCCACAACCAATGTACATGCCCTTGATGGGAATCAAACCCGGGACCCTCAGTCCGCAGGCCAACGCGCTCTCCACTGAGCCAGACTGGTTTCGGCATGTCTGTCCACTTTATCATGAACCTCAACATTGCATGCATACATAGATGCTCCCAAAATTGTTTTCAAATTGTGAGAGTAAAAAGTGTTTTTCTTCCTATTTTTGAGCTAGAATCTTATATATTTTGGAGTGCAGCCTGAATAAAATTATTGCCAGGATGTAATGTAGATTTTTTTGAAGTAATCATACATCCCCTTAAAAAGAAGGAAATGACAGAAACAACATTGAGCTAAGCAAAGATTTAACAGGATAACTGATCTTATACTCTTTAAAAGCCTGGTCCTTTTTTAATAGCCATTGGGAAAACTTGTGAAATCTACTCTTAATTGGGATTATGGAGAACTATGTATACTGTACTAACTTGTTTCTTATTAAAATATTGCAATAAAAATTTGAAATATAGACCAAGAAAATAAAATTGTGCTTCAGAAAAACAATCATTTAAAAGTGAAATGCATTTGACTGCTCACCCAATTATAAACTACTAGAGGCCCGGTGCATGAAAATTCATGCGCTGGAGTGTGGGGTCCCTCAGCCCCTCCTGCCCCCTCTCACAGTCCGAGCGCCCTTAGGGGTGAGAGCCAACCTGACAATCAGGGGAAGGCGATACCCCATCACACCTCTGCTGCTGCCACTGCCAGCAGCACAAGCCTTGGCTGGCTCTGATTACCTGTGCCTTGGACAGCCCCAGTAGACTGGGCAGCCGCCTTCCAAGGCTTGCCTGTGCTTCAGGCTGGCCCTGGTGGCTAGGGGGCTAAGAGGAATGGGGGACTCCAGAGGCAGGTGCCCCAGTGGGGCTGAGGGGATTGGGCGCCACCATCTTTGAGCGCATGGCAGTTAGTTAACATATTCCCTTCTTATTGGTTGTGGGCGCTGCAATCTTTGAGGACAGGGCAGCCAGTTAGCATATTCCCTCCTTATTGGCTGTGGGCACCACCATCTTTGTGATGGTATGAGGGTCATTTAGCATATTCCCTCTCTATTAAATAGGATTGAATGTGAATTTAAAAAAAAACCAGGGTAAAGAGTGTTTGCTAGATGACAGAAGATTTGGGGAAGATGGACAATTACTATCCCAGGACAATAGATATCACTATGATGATTTCCTATACCAGTGAGGTGTTTTTAAATTTGACAGTTCATTTCTTCTCAAACTTATTAACTCAAAAAATTTTACATTTGCATTTAGGGAAAAATAAAGGTCTTAATGTAAGTTTTTGCAATGAGAACATATTTCAGAATTTGCCTTATGAACAAAATATCTGAGAGGCCCAAAGCGAGGCATAGCTTTTTCTAGGATACATTTGAGATCAGTATGTGGTGGAAGCTCAAAGTGATAAAACCCCAAAACCAATTGTGAGAGTTTATTGCATATATGCATGTGTATTTATAACATATGTATATGAGTTTTTATTATATATGTGTGTGTGTGTGTGTGTGTGTATATATACATATACATATATATATATATATATATATATATATATACATATATATATATTTTTTTTTAGTAGCAAACTATTGGAAACACCCTTAATGTCTACCCATATGGTACTTGTTAAATGATCTGTAGCCTATCTATACAACTTTAAAAAAAGGATGTTCGCTATGTGCAGATTTGGAAGTTTTCAAACATACATTGTTATTTGAAAAGAGCAGAATTCAAACAATGTATTATAAACTACTTTTTGTGTTAAGGGAGGGGAATCAAAATATAAATATATCTAGATTTATACAATAGATTTATACAATATATACAATAGATTTTTGTATACCCAGATTTTCTTTATGCAAATATAAGCATAAAGAAAATATATGCATAAAGAAAATCTGGAAGGATATACAAAATCTATTGAGTTCAAAATTTGATTATTTAAATGAATTGTCTCAGAATTCTTAGTGTTTTCCCATTTTCTTATGACAAGGATTTTGACTGCATTTGTGTATCTGTGTGTAAAACTGCCTTTTAAAAAAAAGCTCTATATACAGAAAAGTACACATATTATAAGTAGACAGCTCAATGAATTTTTCAGAAGCCAAATAAACCTATGAAATCAGCACTTAGATAAAGAAAAAGAACATTATCAGCACCCTAGAAGACACTGGCATGTTTCCTTCCAGTCACTATTTACCTTCCTGCATGAGAATAACCCCTACCCTGACTTTTAGTAGCATCATTAGTTTTACTTGCATTTAGTCTATCTAATAAAATAGTAAGATGCAAATTAATACCCACTCTGCCACGCCCACCGGCCAATCAAGAGCGAGTATGCAAATTAAATCAACCAAGATGTCTGTGGTCACAGAGTGAGCAAGAGGCTTGGGTTTCCCCAGCAATGGAGGAAGCCATGCTTTCCACATCCTCTGGCCAGCCCAGGCTTCCACTCAAGGCTACAAAGTTTCAATTTTAGAAGATAAATAAATCTGAACAAAAATGGCTGTGGCCACAGAGCAAGCAGGAGGCTTGGCTCCTCTCAAGGCTACAAAGTTTCAATTATAGAAGATAAATAAATCCAGGGCCTCCACTTGGGTCACTGGGGGCGTGGCTGGCCTGCAAACTACCACAGGCCCCTCACCCAGGCCGTCCCATGCCCCAGGGGAACCCCCATCCTGATCCAGGACACCCTTCAGGGCAAACCAGCTGGCCCCCACATGTGCACCAGGCCACTATCCTATCTAATAAAAGAGTAATATGCAAATCGACCATCACTCCAATACACAAGATGGCTACCCCCATGAGGTCAAAGATGGCTGTCCCCATGTAGACACAAGATGGCCACCATAAGATGGCCAGCAGGGGATGACATTTGGGAGGGATCAGGCCTGCAGGGGAGGGCAATTGTGGCGATCAGGCCAATAGGGCAGGGCAGTTGGAAGAGGCGAGACCTGCAAAGGAGGACAGTTGGGGGTGATCAAGCCTGCAGAAGAGGGCAGTTAGGGGTGACTAGGCTGGTAGAGGAGGGAAGTTGGGGGCGATTAGGCCTGCAGGGAAGGGCTGTTGGGGGAGGGGGGACCCAGGCATGCAGGGGAGGACAGTTGGGGAGGACCAGGCCTACATGGGAGGACAGTTAGGCGCAACCAGGCTGGCAGGGGAACAGTTAGGCATCAATCAGGCTGGCAGGGAAGTGGTTAGGGTGATCAGGCTGGCAGGCAGAAGTGATTAGGGGCAATCAGGAAGGCAGGCAGGGGAGCAGTTGGGAGCCAGCAGTCCTGGATTGTGAGAGGGATGTCCCAGATTGGAGAGGGTGCAGGCTGGGCTGAGGGACACCTACCCTCGTGCACAAATTTCATGCACCAGGCCTCTAGTATTTTATGTAGAATTATACAGTCTATTTTATGTGTGAATTCCTTTGCTCAACTTTATGTCTTGAGATTTGTCCATATGGTTGCATGTAGTCGTATTTTGTTCATTTTCATCGTTGCATGTCATCATAACTGTATCACAACTTCTTTATTCATTCTGTGAATGAACATTTCGGAAGTTTCCATATAACACTGCTATAAACATTGTAATACATATCTCTTCACTAATATATTTACATGTTTCTTTTGATGGTATATCTAGGAGCAAAATTATTGGATCATAAGAATATATGTCCAACTTTAATCAGTATTGCCAAACAGTTTTCTAAAATGGTACTACTTTATATTTATATAAAATCTCTAGTTGCTCCACATCTTTGCAAACACTTGATTCTTTTACCCATCTCTTTATATTTTTCAGATTCTGATGTGTATAAATAGTAAATCATTATCATTTTACTCTTTAGTTCCCTGATGATTAATGAAATTGAGCACCTTTTCATATGATGTATATTGCCTATTTCATTATTCTCTTTTGTGAAGTACTTGTTCATTTCTCTTGCCCATGTTCCTGTTGGGCTGTCTTTTTCTTTGACTTGTATTGTAGATGTTCTTTATGTATTTGGAATATGAGTCCTTCATTCAATATAGGTATTGCAAACATTTCTCCTGCTCCTAGGTTTGCCCTCTCAATTTATTAATAGTGTTTTTGATGAACAGATGATTATGACTTTAAAGTCATCTAGTTTGTCATTTATGTTTAGTGCTTTTTACCTCTTTTTAAGAAATATTTGTCTATTCCAAAGATGTTTTGTATTCTGTATTTTTCTCTAAAAGTATTATTATTTTACATTTTAAAAATATATATATATATTATTTATTTTTTACAGAGAGGGAGAGAGAGGGATAGAGCATTACAAACATCGATGAGAGAGAATCATCGATCAGCTGCCTCTTGCCTCTTGCACCTCCTGGGGATGTGCCTGCAACCAAGGTACATGCCCTTAACCGGAATCCAACCTGGGTGGGACCTTTCAGTCCATAGGCCAATGCTCTATCCACTGAGCCAAACCGGTTTCGGCTTGTTTTACATTTTATACCCTGATTTTAGATTGTATTTTCATATTAGGCAATTTTGCTCTGCTTTTTATCTATATCTCTAAATAGAAAAGGGAGGTGGATTTATGTTAATGGCCATACTTATTTGCTTTTTTACTAAATACTCCCTTAAGAAAACAGTATGTTTATCTATGTTTGCCTCAACTGTAACTTTAATGTACTTCTTTATATTGTTTGCCTGTAAGATAATTTTACAAGATTATTCAGGGAAGGATTTCTGGGGTGGGAAAATAAATGTTATGATTTTCAGTATTTTAAATAATACTAGTAATCATAAAAATTTTTATCCATGAAATATAAAGTTTGGGGAAGTGCTTATAGACACAATGCCAGTTACCTCATTTAAGTATAGTTCATTCTGTTAAAGTTTGGGATATTTCAGTGAGGGAAAAATTGCTTTTGTCATCAAAGCAATATGAAATGCTGGCTATTAATCTGAGAATTATTTCTGTAAGCTTCTTTTTAATTATTTTGATTGTAGGTGAGTGAGCATTCATTTGTATATAAGTTGTAACCATTCACAAGGCTTTCAGTGATACTTTTTATTATTCAGAAATATATGAGACGTATATTCTGTTTATGTGCCAATATTTGTATTGCAGAAAAGTATTTTTATATACTCTAATATTTTATTTTTATCTTGTCAATAACGTATATTATTAACTTATTGTATTAAGTCTGTATTTCTTAATGAGAAATTTCCTGTTTAAAAATGCATTTTGTCTGTGATCACAATGCTGAAATTATAGAAAGGTGATAGTTCTTGGCTCTTAACTAAGCACTTAAATATTTTTCACTTGTCATCTACATTTCTTAGTTTAACGCACCAAATTAAATAATATTTTACTGTGGCTTTTATTTTAATTCATGCATTTAAAAACTGAAATTCAGATAAAAGGTAGTTTCAAAATAAATCCAGTATATTATTTATGAGTGGAGCAACACATTAGCATTGGGTTCACAATAGATCATATCGCTTTTATTCCATCTTACAAGCTTAGCAGCACAAACAGAATAATCAACATATTATTTGGCTGTCATCTGCTGAACAGAAACCAGAGATCACAAGGAGGTTTTCCCTCGCTGTGGTGATGGCCTTTTTGTTCCAAGCCCCCATCTGGGAGGGCCATGGTGTGTTATCATATGGAACGCGGGGTTTTCTGTAATCTGCTTAGCTGCACTGCAGTTTGAATCTTCATTCCATGTTTGTGTAATTTATAATTTTAATGAGACCATGGCTCTTGTGGGCTTTGAAATATATTAAAAGCTCTTTTGTGCATATGCTTTTGTTCTTGCTTAATAGGCTCAGTGTATTTAAAACTGATGAATTTTTATTCATGAATGTGGATGTCTGGGGATTAACTTAGACTGGATATCATTGCTCTCATATATTGACGGTTAGAAAGTTTTTTTATTGTTATTATTTTGTTTTTATATGTGTGTGTGTGTCGATATCTGTGTGTATATGTGATACTTATAACCAGGAAAGGAAAGAAATAGATAATTATAAAATGGTAGGAAAAAATGGCATGGCTAGGTTATAAAGAACTGATTTAGATGTTATCCATCTTATTTATTGATACTTGTGTTTCATCTTCAGACTTAGTATTTTAGATAAATATTGTAAAAGAATGATTATGAAAAAGCAACTTTTGAATGAGTTAATACTTTACATATTAATGTTTATAGAAATTCCCAATGTGTGACAAAGATAGACTTTATATTTTAATTGTATAATATCAATTTTCTTCGGTTATTCTAAATCTATCATTAACTTCCTTTACTTAAATTGGGTATACATTTTATATTTTAATTATCTACAGTTTTCCTTATTTCTGTAAAACTGTTTTTGTTAATAAAATTTTTTAAACCTACATTGCTGGATAATGAAATGACTAATGGAAAAGCAGCCTTCTAATAATTTATAAAATTGAACTTTTTAATTTTTCTAAAATTCTGAAATATACTAAATGCTTCAAATCTCTATAGTTATTACTTATGATGTATTTGAAAAATTTGAATATAAATAATTATATAGCATGTTAGAAAAAAAAATCATGGCACTTGGTAGATGCAGACATATTTTTTGAAGTTGATGTCTATTGGACTCAATGAATGGTATACACAGACCTTAGTTGTCTTTTATGAAGTTGCTCAGGATGTACTTTTTCTAAAAGCCTATGCTTATTGGACTAAAACATTTTTCTAACTATAAAACATTATTTTTGTTATTGTTGTTCACAATAGTCAGTAATTTGGCTAGTCCTTCCTTCCTCACTACCCTTATGCTAGAGATATGAAATAGATTCTAAAATGACTACATTTTCTTCTTTAGTAAGCTATCAACCAGATTTAACACTAGAATCTTTGTTCTTCCATAATAACCCTTTACTTTAGTATTTTTATTAGTTGTACAATTTTAGTTAGATTAAGAATATCTTATTAAAATATGTAATCTAAAATAGTTCTTTCCAATAGAAATATGAGTCATATATATATTTTTATTTAACCTGTTGTATCTAAATTACTATCTTTTCAACATGTAATTAATATATAAAATACTAGAGGCCCAGTGCATTGCCCAGCCTACACCCTCTCTAATCTGGGACATCCCTTTCACAATCCAGGACTGCTGGCTCCCAACTGCTCGCCTGCCTGATTGCCCCTAACCACTTCTGCCTGCCAGCCTGATCACCCCTAACCACTCTCCTGTCAGCCTGATTGATGCCTAACTGCTCTCCTGCCAGCCTGATTGCCCCTACCTGCCCTCTCTTGCCAGCCTGGTCACTCCTAACTGCCCTCTCCTACATGCCTGGGTCACCCCCAACTGCCCTTCCTTGCAGGCCTGGTAGCCCCCAACTGCCCTCCTCTGCAGGCCTGGCAGCCCCCAACTGCCCTCCCCTGCTGGTCTGGTCCCTCCTTACTGCCCTCCCCTGCAGGCCTGGGTCTGTCCCAGCTGTTCTCCCCTCCAGGCCTGGTCCTTCCAACTGCCCTTCCTGTAGGCCTGGTCGCCCCCAACTGCTCTCCTCTGCCAGTCTGGTTACCCCTAACTGCCCTCCCTTACAGGTCTAATTGCCCCCAACTGCCCTCCCTTGCAGGCCTGGTCCCTCCCAATTGTCCTCCCCTGCTGGCCTGATTGCCCACAACTGCCCTCCCCTGCTGGCCACCTTGTGTCCACATGGGGGCAAGATCTTTGACCACATGGGGGCAGCCATCTTGTGTGTTGGAATGATGGCTAATTTGCATATCACCTCTTTATCATATAGGATTTTACTTTTGTTTGTACTAAGTCTTCAAAGTCCGGTGTATATTTTATTCTTATAATACCTCTCAGTTTGGAGTAGTAACATTTCAAATGCTCAATAGCCATATATAGCTAGTGGCTACTTTATTAAATAGTATAGCTCTAAAGTATTTCATGTACAGAAATGTGTAGTTTTTGCATTCCTCATTATTTTCTTAATAATATTCTAATCAAGGTAATCAAAGAGTATACATGTGCTATATAGTTGAAGTTACACAGTACTGTTGATTGTTTAATACACAAAATTAGAATTATGTCACCTGACTCCTGAGTACTTAACGGATATTGTATAGATATGCTTAAAGATACTGTGATTATAAGGAGAAAATGGCTAATATAAGGGATGTGGTATGTTCCTCAGCAATTTTGGACAAATAGAACTTGTCATATAAGCCATATTTCAAGTATAACAAGAAGATTAGTTTTACATGAATCCCACGGCAAATCTCAATACTTTTTTTAAGTTAGAAAGTTGAGAATTCCTCTTCGCATGCTTATAATTTTTCTGTGTTTGCATGAATGATAGGAATCTTTCTTTTCATATAATTTTGCTTAGAGCTGGTATAGATTTAAACTTCTTAGAAGAAAAAACCTTAACATAAATTCTTGGTTTCTAAATATCTCTAGGATTCTACACATTTAAAATGCTCTGTATATATTTCAATATAAGAAGTTATTTCATTAAATACTTTAAAAACATATTGTTAAGAACTCTAAAACCTTGAATTGTCATTGGTTTGAATGGATTCAAATATCTTAAAATACAAAATGATGAAGGTACTTTGTATAAAATATTGCTTCTGTACTTTATAAAAGTAGAGACCTTGTGTGTAATTGACCTTGCTCAAGTATGGTTTTGAGAGAAAATGATATGTTCATGAGATCTCTGAATCTTGCATATTTTCTAAATTTTGAGGGAATTGAGCTAATTCATATGTAATCTAGCTTATATAGATGTTGACTGATGTTTATATTCTTTCACTCACTTAAATTTTTATTGACTTCTTTCTGTGACTTCTACATTTAAAGAATTGGCCCAAAATGTTAAGCTATTCTTTAAACAATACCTCTAGTTTTTTGGAGCTGATAAATCCATCCATTGATTTCCTAATTTTATTATGTACACAGTGAATTGTAATCCAAGATTACAGCAAACAAGATGTTAATTTCAAGCCATAATCTATGTACATTTCAATTACAGAGCATGATTGTTATAGAAGCACAGAATAAAAAGGAATAACATTTGTGCTATCCTCACAGGAGCTGTCAATAAAAGATGTAATGGGGGATTTAGGAATCTGGAAACGGCCAACTAATTTATGTGAATCTATTTTATTTCAGCTAGAAAGACCAAGCTCCTTTCGTCTGTACTGCATATTGCAGAGCACAGGCTGTCTATAGAAAACCAGGCGGCTGCATATGGATAGTCCCTTGATATCATTCACTTGCTGTGTAATCTTATTATGCAAAGTTCTAATCTTCACCTAGAATGAATGCCTCTGGGTCAGGATATAGTCATATCAGGGTTTTTGAGGTCATGTTTTGTGATCCTTAGCTTATTCTTCTAAGTAGGGCTGGGATTTAAAGGGTATTCCCCAGACGCTGGCCAAGATAGACAGCAGAACCTGCTGCCTTTTTGGAAGACAAGACCAACATGAGGTCCCCGGTAGGATTAAACTTGATTTGTAGCTGTAGGATTTTTTAACAGATGTATTATTGGACAGGGAATAGGGGGCCACCAGCACAGCAAAATTGAATCATGACTGGCATTCTCAGGGAGCTTGCTGCCTGCTAAAACAGCAGCTGCATGTGGATTTGACTTCTTTCAGGTGAAGCGACTTCCAGTCATTTGGAAAGGATGGGATGAAAAGGAACCTTGGTGATAATTTTGATGTCTGCAAGATTTAGTACCAGTGTAATGGGATTATTGGTAACACCTTCACTGCAGAAAAAGCCACCTGGCGCTATAACTGGCAGCAACTGAGAACTAATCCTTTCCCATCTCTTGGATGTCATTCATGAAGCTGAAAGCGATTTCTATCCTGCTAACTGTGATTAATTTTATAAACAACAACAAAAAATCAAGTGATCAAGGCAAAGAATATGCTTTCTATTAATTATTTAAAATATGGAGCTTTAGCTATTTGACATATGTAAACTATAAACTATGTATGAATTAAAATTCATTTAAATGTTCAAGTAGAAGTGATGATTAATAATGTCTTTTTATACTTTTTCCACTTGAGTGATGTAATATAATTGCTATTGGTGAAGATTTATATTTGAGATTAAATATTAAATTAAATACCTCAGTGTTCTTTTGGATATAAAGCCATTATCAATAAATTAAGTAAAATATGTATAAATGTAAGGAATCAGAATAATTTATTTTTTTCATACAGTTTAACTGCTTTTCCTGCTGATTAAATGATTTTAGTAAATAAAACATTTCATGATATAAAATATATAGACACATTTTTTATAATTACAGTAATTCTAGCTGATGAAAAGAGCTCTTTCTGAAAGTATATGTATGCTCTTACTATGTGAAAGTCTTAAAATAATATTAATACTAAATAGACTTATTTTTCTAAAATCAGAAATTCTTAGTCAAAGTTTCCTTTAGTAGATGGGGATTCAGTTATTTGCTCTGAAATCATGTATTCATTAATTGAGCTATATTTTTTAAGCATTTTATTTCAACTAAAGCTTTATCAAGTACTTTGTTTAGAGGTGTTATTTTAATATTTTTCTCTTACACAGTCCAGAATAAACTGAGAGAAAATGAAGTGAAATTATCCCATCAGTCACCCAAACAGTATGCAACATAACTGCCAAGACAAGAAAAGATAATTAGTGTTGTCAGTGTTATGATCCTAGAGTACTTACTTTTAAAATATTCATAGAACTTGATTTTCATCTTATTGTTTTTTATTTAGTAGCTTTGTCTTTTAAGAAATAGATTATAAAATCTTAATCATGTTTTTAGGCTCTAAGTCTTACCTAAATATAGGTGACTAAAATATTTTTTGAAATTACAAGAACTAAAATATAATTATCCATTATGAATGATATTTTGATTTATTTAAAGCCTCTGTTTACATATAATACATTTTGTTCTCCATATTTTCTTTCTTAGAAAAATCAATAAATGCAATATAATAAATTTATGTAGAGATCTTTGGTCAAACCTACCTAGCAAACTTGTCATTCTTCATGGATTTTGTTTTAACTGGATCTAAGCTATTGTATTCGAAAATGTGTTTCTTCAGTTGTTGTCACATTGAAAATTAATGAATGAGAAAGCTTAATATTTTTACTGAACTGCATTGTGCTAGTTTATAAAGGACTTTTTTAGTCTTCTATTTCTATTTTTGCTACTGGAAAACCTGTCTGTTTAAAATTCTGTTATCATAATGAAAGATCTATCTATGAAATAAGTGGTCTAAAATATTTCTCTTGTCTTCATAATATAATTAATTTTATTTTAAAATATAAAATATTTGATTTATATGTAATCTAAAATTACTTTTCCAGGTAGTGTATTTTCTCATGATATTTTTCTAGAATAGTTAGTAGTATTAAATAGTTATTTTTTAAAAGTAGCTTTCCTTTCAAAACAAAATTTGTCTAAGTTTTTATTAAACATGATTACTTTTCTGCTTTTTATTTACTTGGTTACTGAATGGCTCTTGAAAATTATTTTTTCTTTTTCTATCCTGGGCATTATTCTTTTTGATTAGAGATGGTTGTTTCATTTGGAAAGTCCCAAATAAACTCATCTTAATTAAATTCACTATTAACATATAAGGCCTTCTCAATCATAATGCTGAATGGTATTTGTTCCATTTGAATGCATATCCTTTAACTATTGCTTGTACAACTTGTGTATTTTCCTGAGATACATGGATTATATAGCACCTGGATTATTCCACTCTTTGGGAGCTGGCGCTTGATTATATTAAAAGTGTCAGCAGTTTATGCTTTATAAACATAAAATGAGTTTTTATTTTGATTACATATGTATGCATATGTATATAAAATAAACTTTAGTAGATAACATTGGGTTTTAAAAAATCATAAATATTAGCATTATAAAGTTTATTTGATGAAAATTTATAGAATTATCTCAACATTAACATTCAGCTTACAATGATGGTTAAATTTTGTCATGTTTCTGAAAGTATTTACTATGTCTCAGTGGCCTCAAATGACAGCACAGTCTTTTTCTGGCCTTCCTTTCTGGTATCTTACAGATTCTACAGCCTTTCTCCCACAGATTGTCATTCTTGAGCTCTGTGATGGGTGCCTAGGAGTTTTGATTTTTGAATTTAGTTCTCAGGTTATTGTGATGCTGCAATCAGATTTAAGATGATATTTACTGCTCTAAACCTTAAAGGATTGCCAATTATTTCCTCTGGCAATGAATCAAAATAAATAGGTTTAAGGAAAATCTTCATAGATTTGGAGATCAGAGGTCCTTGAATTTACAGTTCTAGAAAATAAAAAAAAATACCCTCTGCACAGTCTTACAGTAGATTTAACATTATGGATTTGAACAACTCATGAGCAGCCTTGAAGGTGATTTTGAAATGGCAGGAATTTGAATTACTTTGATAGGCTGCTGTGTGAGTGAATTATTTAGCTATTGAGCAGAGTACATCACTCAGCATCCATGTCTTAATGAGTCTTTGTTGTTCTCTCCTAGTCACAATAACTTCCACTCAGTGTCTGAAAAGGACATATATCTTTCAGTTACTTTATATATAATTATATGGGAAAATGTATTTTGTGTAGGTTTTCTTGAATTTGATAAATCATAGAATCTCAGGAATGTCATAAGTCTGCTGCTTTTTCTTATCCAAATGAAGGTATATACAGCTAAACTACGATGTTGGGATTTGTCTTCTGCTTCACATATACTTCTCTCTCCTCACCTTTTCCTAATATGAACATTTTATGAATGTTAATATATTTATTAACTGTACCTCTTATTAAAACAAAAAAATATGATATTAATCACTTTGGCTGCTTATAATATAAAATGAATGCATTTCCGTAAACTGATAGTCTCAATTAACTTTGACACTTTGCGTTTTTTCCCTATTTCTGAAACAAAATGCTTTCTTTTTTTAAAAGGAATTCCAGACCTGAACAACCAGGTGGATGTTTTCCTTGGGGCTTAGGGTATTCTGAAATCACTTCACCAATATCAAAAGATGGATAGATATAAATTAAGCTCTTAGGCTTGTACCCCTATTCTAGAAACTTATAGGGATGGAGGAATGCCTAGTTTCTTTTCAGCTTCAGGATTTCACTCAGCTCCATCTTTTTAGTTAGGTTTTTTTTTTGTTTGTTCGTTTTTTGTTTACCTGAGGATATATTTTTATTGAGTTTGGAGGAAGTGAGGGAGGGAGGGAGGGAAGGAGGGAGGGAGGGAGGGAGGGAGGGAAAGAAGAAGAGAAGGAGGGAGGGGAGGGAGGGAGGGAGGGAGAGAGAGAGAGAGAGAGAGAGAGGCATTAACACTGAACATAGATCTGCTGCCTCCCATATGCACCCTGATGAGGGATTCAACCTGCAACCCAGGTGTGCGCCTGACAGGATAGGAAACCCGTAATCTTTTGTTGTAGGGACAATGTTCCAACCGACTGATCCACCCAGCCAGGGCTTTTTCAGTTTTAACATCAGTCCAACCTCTCTTTCCCATGCTTCTCATCAGCCATTTGGATATCTTCCTTTGTGAAATCTTCATGGTTTGTTGTTGTTGTTGTTTTTTGTTTGTTTTTTGCTAAAATTTGTTAAGTTTTCTTTTTCTTAATAACTTGATAAATTATTCACATATTCTGGATGTCTCCATTAATTTTTGAGCACTGATTTGCTTTCTTCCCTATGCTATTGCTCCTAATGGGAAATGATATTTGGAAACCAAAAATCTGCCTGCTAAGTGTGCCTATTACTACTGCAGAACCCTTGCTTCTTTCAGTGGAAGGGCTAGGGTGGTATTTTATATAGGCAGGAAGGCAGACGAACACAAACATATCTATTTAAATAAATTTCTTTTGATACCTTCTATTCATACCTCACTTAAGGTTCTATATTTATAGCTTCTTTCTCTGACATTGAGAATCCTGATATTTACTCATTTGTACTATCTGAAATATACAACCAATAACAAACCTACTGTCAAGGATCCTAAAATGAGGCTTAGGTAATATGACAGAGTTATTGCGGTTGTGGGAGCAGGAGAGTAATATGAGAGTCAGTGTAACAGTGATTAAGTTCTTGACTCCATTTTCCAATTTTGTGATGTTCATCAGCAAGTTTACTACTTATAGGCTCATTTTTCTTATCTATATAATGAGGATGGTAATATCTGCCTTACAGAGGTTAATTTGTAAAGCTTGACAGATAGCAAGTATTGAGCAAATTTTAATTAATATTATTGTGTTTTAGTAGTTTTAATCTGAGAGTAATACATAGTAGCCTAGGCATAAACCATTATTTGAGAAAATAGAAGCCTGATGCACGAAATTTGTGCATGTGGGAGGGGGGAGTGTTCCTCAGCCCAGCCTGCACCCTCTCCAATCTGGGACCCCTCGAGGGATTGGGCCTAAATGGCCAGTCGGACATCTCTTTCACAATCCAGGACTGCTGGCTCCCAACTGCTTGCCTGCCTCTGCCTGATTGCCCCTAACTGCTTTTGTCTGCCAGCCTGATCACCCCCAACCACTCCCCTGCCAGCTTGATTGATGCCTAACTGCACTCCCCTTCCAACCTGATTGCCCCTAACTGCCCTCCCCTACCAGCCTGGTCATCCCTAACTACCCTCCCCTGCCAGCCTGGTTGCCCCTAACTGCCCTCCCCTGTAGGCTTGGGTCCCCCCTAACTGCCCTTCCTTGTAGGCTTGATCGCCCCCAACTTCCCTCCTCTGTCAGCCTGATCACCCCTAACTGCCCTCTCCTGCAGGCTTGATTGCCCCCAACTGCCCTTCCTTGCAAGCCTGGTCCCTCCCAACTGCCCTCCCTGCTGTCCATCTTGTGGTGGCCATCCTGTGTTCACATGGGGGCAGCCATCTTGTGTGTTGGAGTGAGTCAATTTGCATATTACTCTTTTATTAGATAGGATACTTGAAACGTAGTTGTAACAGGTAAACAGAAAGGAGATAATAGATACTAGGAACATTTTAGATGAATTTTATTAATATTTTAATTTTATATAGCTTTTAAAATACTTGATATGGTTCTTTATACTATCTTACTCTATTCATGTGTTCATTATTATATTAATAGTTAAGCTGACAACTGAATGTAACTTTATAATTTACACAGTGCTTTCACATTATCGAATGTGATCCTCAGATCCATTCTGTGAAATATTTCCATTTTTGGAGGCCCAGAGAGGTTAAGTAAGTCATTGACAATCACACAAGTTAATAAAAGGACCAATTTAATGCTAGAATTTCCATGTATCTATTATAGTGCTTTCTTTTATTATATTATGACAAGAACTGATGTAGGATAGCAGGGAACAATATGGAAAACTATTACTAGTACTTTGCAAGAGTTAATATCTTTCTATAGATGTCTGCCTTAATACCAAGAAATAACCAAGACATGAAAGGGGACAGACAAGTTGAGTCTACTAGTTATCTAATTTTATATAATTCTGTATAATAAAAGCATAATATGCAAATCGACCGAACAGTTGAACGACCATCCCGATGGCCCTCTGGATGGCCATCCGGGATGATGCTATGACACCCACTGGTGCCAGGCCAGCCAGGGTGGGTGCGATGCGATTGGTTCAGGGCCTGGCCATTGCCTCATGATCACCCCGCAGAGGGAGAATCAGGCACCGGCCTGTGGGCTGCTGCGGGTGGGTGGGGCCTCCAAAGCCTGGGTCCCGAGTGCCAGAGAGAAGCCAGTGAGGGCAGCTGGGGGAAGGAAGGCCTACTCCTGCACAAATTCTTTGCATTGATCCTCTAGTTCATATATAAACCTAGTGGTGTTTTAATAAAATCTGTTCAGTAGATCAAAATACTTAAGTGTCTATAATTTGTCATTTAAAAATATTTTTAGCAGAAATGAAAGCAAAGTGTTGTTTTCTGCACTAAATTGTTCATTTAATACATTCTAGATGATTGTAAAATATATTACAATAAAAATACTTAAGTGTTTTAAAATAGTATTGCTCATGAAACTTTCTGAAATTTACCATCAGGCCAATGGTGACAGAGTCTACATAGAACTATGCTTCGTGGTGTTCTGGGGAAAACCTTTCGACTTGCTGGCTATACTATTCAGTATGGCTGTATAGCGCATTGTGTTTTTGAATATGTTGGTGGTGTTGTCATGGTAAGTTTTTACTTTCGAGAAAGTAATCATTTTATACTATATCTTTTTATTTTTTATTTTTAAAAAATATATATTTTATTGATATTTTTTACAGAGAGGAAGGGAGAGAGAGAGAGAGCTAGAAATGTCGATGAGAGAGAAACATTGACCAGCTGCCTCTTGCACACTGCCTACGGGGGATGTGCCTGCAACCAAGGTATATGCCCTTGACCGGAATCGAACCTGGGACCTTTCAGTCCGCAGACCGACGCTCTACCACTGAGCCAAACCAGTTTCGGCTAAATATATATCTTTTTAAGTAGAAGGAAAATGTGTTCTTCCCTTTATTATAATTGAAGTTATTAACTTAATGAATAAAGTTTGACTGTTAAAACAAATCTTTCTAAATGTGTAAGAGAATGTAAGAGGATTTAAGAGAATGTATTTGTATTGGCACTGATAAAATATAAGAACCATTATTTTAAATATGGTTCTGTATTCAGTTTCTGATAGGGCACAAAAGGCCCTATTAATACACTAAGAATAATAGTTATACCACTTATTGAATGCTAAAATGTTCTGGGTTATATTTGATGTTTTACAGTTATTAACACATTTAATCTTTACACTCTGTGAGACACTTAATAGAAATCCACTGTATATATAGAAGACACTTAATAGAAATCCACTGTATATGATGAAACTGAGGCTCAGAAAGCTTAGTAAGTAACTTGGTCCATGTCTCACAGTTAATAACTAGACTTGGAATTTCAACACAGACTTTTCTCCAGTTTTCAAAACTGCTCCTCTTAACAGTTATGTTTAACTGTCATTAAAATAAATGATTATTCTGTCTTATGTCAATATTAAAATGTTAAGGATGTCCCCCAATGATATTTTTAAATATAGCATTATGAATCTATCAACCATTACTGTACTAACCTTTTAGTAATTATGTAAATGAAATAACTGATTTAATGCCTAATTAGTGGGTTTTGTTGGTGGTGTGGCTGTTTTCATCAGGTTTAGCCTAACAGATTCAGTCATACAACTTCAAGTATTCAGCAAATAAATATATTTAACTGAGAACCCCCTTCTTGGAGTTTTAAAATTTCCAATGGGCTACAGAGGTAGCAAACATGAACTTTCATTGTGTTATTATTTTCTGCCTAGGCAGGAAGATTTGACTAAAAATTATTTACACCTAAGTGGAGTAATAGACTTTTTAGGTAGCAATGATCACTTTATTATAGCTCTGAGGTATATATAGAGATTATTGTTTTAAGATATATTAATATGAAGTCTTAAAGTGCAACTTATTATGCTAATATTTTTTTCAGCATAAAATATAAGTTGCAGCCCCATCAATGGGTAAGCTACTCTTTTGGAAGAGAAGAAAAGGCATCAACTCATTGCAAATAATATGCCATTTAATAAATCACTGAGATTTGATAAGAAAATAAATCATTCACTTATTCATTCAACATTTTTTTTGAGTATCAACTTTATGCCAAGCCCTGGCAACACAAGAGACAAGGTCCCAGGCCTCCTGGAGCTTACTTTCTACCGAATGGCCCAGATTTGGAAACATAGATATTGTTATTTTATTCATGTATTATAATGTAATATCAATAAACCATTTTTAATATATTTGCTTATGTCTCCAGACTTGGTGGCCACTCTATAGATTTGAACTTCTCTGGGTGCTGCCAGCTTATTATTAGTCACCCTCCAAGCATGGAGAACATTGGCTTAATTTCTTTCTTTCAATTGCTCAGATGTTTGTTATACTTATATAAAAAGGTTTTCAACTCCAATTACAAAATTATGTCTTTTCAGTGTTCTGGACCATCAATGGAGCCTACGATTCAAAATGCAGATATTGTCTTTGCAGAAAATCTTAGTCGACATTTTTATGGTATCCAAAGGTATATTTGTCATAGATATATTAAATTTGTGTTGGAAATACACATAGACATTGTGTCTTTTCTGCAGTTTTCTAACTTTATCTTTAAAAACTCTCTTGTAAATACAAGAGTGACAAGCTAGATAAAATTTTATCTTAAATATTTTCTCTCCGTTTTGAAAAAAATTCTAGTTTAGCACTTCTTAGTTAATCTGTATAATCAAGGGTTAATCTGTATTTTAACAACTCCACCAGGTGATTCTCATCATGAGAGAAGTTTGGGAAATACTGCTAAATTACCTGGGTTATATAATTCCTTGCTACTTCAAACTCTAGGGAAACAAATGATGTTTCTGTCTTTTTATGTGCTCTAGAGTCCATCAAACTCCTGGCTGGACAGTAAAATTTAATGTGTTAATTTGGTGCTATTTACATGAAATTGTTTTCCCATAGTTTCGTTGCTAAAAATTCAGACACTAAAGTAACACAATAGATTCAGTGAAAGAAGATAATTCTTACAGAGTTATCAGAAATTTTAGAATCTTCTAATAATGTTTCCATCACCCTCATCTTTGGATTCTAACACAAAAAATTCAGTCACAGAGGTTCTCAAAGTTGGTAAATGTCTGGAAGGGCCAGTACAGTGAGAGGATAAAGGGTGTGGCTTTAAATTGCTTTATAAAAGTATTATAGCAATGCTATACAAGTGCTTAATAAATAACACTGATATTTCTTTGGCTTTTTCCCTCAGAGGTGACATTGTGATTGCAAAAAGTCCAAGTGACCCAAAATCAAATATTTGTAAAAGAGTTATTGGTTTGGAAGGAGACAAAATGCTCACCAGTAGTTCATCAAGTTTCTTTAAAAGCCATAGTTATGTAAGTAACAATTTCAGTTATGTTATTATTAAAAATAATTGAAAACATAAAAGAAAATGACATCTATTTTGAATATAACTAAGTGCTGCATTCAGTGGAATTTAAGTATTTTTGTATCAAGAATCATTTGGCCATTTTATATGTTTTAGTTCTCTTTAAAACCTTATATCAATATCTCAGTAATAGTTGTTGAAGGCAAGATTTATCAATAGATATCAAAATATTGGGTAAAAGTTCGAAAGAAAATAATATATTTGCATACTCTCAAAGTATCTCTCCTAAGATATTTATTACAAAGGGAAAAATAGTAACTTCATAGAGGAGGCCTTGGCAGTCACCACTTTTACTGAGTGATCAAGGTTCACTTCACCAATTACAAGACAGATCAACATGGTGTAGCCCCTGAATTGAACTGAGAAGCGGCCCATCAGTTTTGTGGTATTCTTGTAAAAGGGTATAACCTCAGTCTAATCATGAGAAAACAGCAGAGAGGGTAATTCTGCAACAATATTGACAAATACTCTAAAATGTTAAGGTCATGAAAAACAAGGAAAGACAGGAATTGTGATAGATGGGAGAAGACAAAGGAGATGTGACAACTCAATGTGGTCTGGGTTCCTGGCTCAGAAAAATTTTCAACTAACTTAAGGAAATGCTGGTAAAAATCAAATAAATCCTATAGTTTAGCTTTTTAAAATCCTATTTGTTTTTAGAATATAAATTACATGTACTTTTTAACAGTTAGAAAGAGCAAGAGCTGTAGAAAGGAAGAGTGAGGAGCATGTGTAAAGTGTTACCTCCTTTCACCAATCACATGGCTGATATGACAGCTTATGGCAGAGGAGGGTGGCTTTACTTTACTCAGCATATAATTTTCCTACCTTAATAATTATAACTTAATTCCTACTTTAATTTAAAATTTCTGTCACTCTCAAGTTATATAGCTGTTACATCTATTAACTTTACCTCTATCTTTATCCCCAATGTAAGCGTGGTATTAAGAGTTAAATTGTCTTCATTATTGTAGATTTATTTTAAACTATAATGGCCTCTGTCTGCTCCATGAGTAAGTTTGATCAATTGACTATTACAAAATAAGCTCATTTATTTACCATCCACAATAGACTAGGTTCAGCTGTTCAAACATTTTTGATGTTTATTACTATAATGTTAAACACTCTAGTGATTGTTAGCTGATGGTGATAATAATGTTGAAGATAGTATGGTATAAGGTAACCTATTTTTCTTTGAGGACTTTATAAGGGGCACTATACACTGTATCCCTTTATTCTTAAAAAATGTCAGATTTTTACATAATGGTTGTACCTTCATATGACTGTTATCATTGCATGAGGATTGTAATCACTTCTGAATTGCGATAAATTTGAAACCAGAAATAGTTTGCAGTCAGAACAATAAAACATATTAATGTTACTATCCAGCATCTGTGTACTTAAATACCACACCATTGTTGTTTTCTTTTTGAGTTATCAGAGTTGTATCAGGACAAAAGGATTTAGATAAAAATCTGCTAATCAGAAAAGAGGACTATAAGATATAGTTTTTGTGTGTGAATATTCTATTTAAAGAAAACATTCATCAAATTTTTATGTTTGATGAATGGATTAGTAAGAGGACACTGGTATATAGTTCCTGGTGTATTCCATTCACTTTGGTTTGTATGTTTCTAAATGTACAAACATACGTAATTGTAATAATACTGGCCAACACTTACGTATTTAATCTGTACCATACACTGTTGAAACTCTTTTACAAGGGTTAATTTATTTAATCATTACAAAAGCAACCCAGTGAGATAGGAGTGGTAGTAATTGACAGATGGAAAAACTAAAAACAGGGTGGTTAAATAAATTGCCCAGTTTGTCGGACAATAGTTGGGATTCAAACACAAGTAGCCTGGCTCCACCTAGAATCTGGATGCCTTGACACGCTACAACTTCTCCTCCCAAACTGTCCTCTACTTGTTTATTTCTACTCCCATTTCACCAAATTGTACTTTCCTTAAAATGTATTGTTTTCCTTAAAATTATTATTTTTAAAAAGAAAAGGAACTGTTTTTGGTCAGGGGCAGTATTGATTCTGAAAGAGAAGCCAGTGAATTGTGAAGGTTTTCTCACCCCCACCAGTTTTTCTAGGCTGAATTTTTCAAGCCATAAGAATTGTGTAGCTATTACAGAACCACTTTAGCAAATGTGTTCCATTAATCAAGGTGATTTATTACAAAAAAATCATCCAAGTTTGGAGCACTCTGAAGAGATATCCAAACTGTTTGCAGGGTCTGCCTCTCTAGAGTGTTGCCTTTTCCAGCTATCTCAAAAGCACACTGGTGCTGTGTTGTATGAAGTGGGTTTCTTCCCCTACTTATGCATCCTCTTAGAAAAATTATTGTTTATTAGATGAAGACATTAGTATTCAGATCTTTATTGAACTACATGGTAAAGATGATGAATATTAAAAATGTTTTGAATTTCAGGCAAAAAAACATTTATTCTCTATGCCTCAGAGAGCAAAACACCAAAATTGTCATTTGGAACCTAGAATATAGTTTAGCATATGAAAGAATAGCATTGTTCCCAAGTTGGCATAAAATAATATAAACAGATCATTGGTTAAGTGAAGTGGAACCATTTTATTCATTTCAGAGTTCTAAAAGTTCATGTGACAAGCAACACTTAGGAACTATGATTTATTTTTTACATTAAGCATTTGGAAACTAAGTAGTCCCTATCAAGGTCCTATTGCAGTGGGTTTTGCAATATTAGGTAAGATATAAGCTTAATTTGTGACTCTCAAAAGAAACAAATTGTACTTAGCTAAAACATCTTAAATAACTTACCAATTTCTCAGTTTACTGCTAGAACCTTTGTTTGCCAAAAATAATTAGCTGCAAGGAGAAGCATTAAGCAAATTAGAAATACTGTATATAAAATGAATTGGCATGGTCCTATTGATTTGCATGTTAGGCAAAGTAAAAGCCTATTTAAGGTAGGGGATTTTGGCCAGGACTTAGGAAATGTAGTAAAATTTTATTATGAAAGCTAATAAAGAGACGAAGAAAAATCTTTCTGAGGTTATCCAGTGGTTATTCTAGTCTTCAAAGAAGATTTGAAATATAAGCTTCTTCCATGGTAGGGCTATCTGACCACCTTCCAGAATCACAAGTAAAAGTTGTAGGAAATACTGGCATGTCCCTGTTACTTTGAGTCAAGACAGCAGAGTGCTGACTAATGTGTGTTTCCCCAATTGACTTCTATTTGGAGTGAATGATACTTTCCAGCCCTTTTTACTAAGCAGACTAAAAATTCACTTGGTTTTGAACTCACCTATCAGTTTAGAATAGTGAACTAAATCATTCAAAGGAAAAGTAAAATTGGCCTATCTTGCTCTTATTTTAAGGGAAGGTTTGGTTCTCAGAAATGCTATGGTGGTTTTGTTATGATGAAGGCTAAGTTGCCATTGTAGCACCTACTAACTACATTGTGAGCTAATGAGAGTTGTCTACATTTCAATAGAAATGCATGTGCCTTTGGACATTATTAACTACTATAGAGGTATTTTGTTATTTTGATCCTTTGTTGGTTGGCAAATTAGCAGTGGGTAAAGTTGTTCATTGTAGTTGGTAAATTACTACTTTGAGTGTTAACTTTGAGTGGTTTGTTCACTGTAAAATGAATAATTGATTTTTAAATCTTCCAAAATTAAAATTTTATTGAATTTCAGTTTTTCAACCATAGCATCCACTCTGTATTGAAAATGGAAACACTACCCTGTTTCCCCGAAAATAAGACAGTGTCTTATATTAATTTTTTCTCCCAAAGTTGTGCTAGGTCTTATTTTCAGGGGATGTCTTATTTTCGGGGAAACACGGTAATAGAAATATGATTATGAAGATTTCAGTATGTCCCTATAGTTAGATCATAACAATTTTTTGCTAAAGAAAACATATTTGTAGTTATTAGAGTGTGCATTTTTACTTTCATTACCAACCTATCAAAATGTCAGACTATTTAAAGCTTTTTGGTTCTTGATACCATATATTCCAGTGTTATACACAAAAGGTGAAATATTTTTTACCAAATGTTAGTTTGTTACCACAGAATTATGGTACATATAAGGAATGTAGTATTTCTTACTTTTTTTTTTGTATTATATAGTATGCTAATAACATCATTATTGTTATTGGCAGAAACATAAGAAAGAGAGAGAGTTTCACATTTCCGAAAAAAAAAAATACTGATTAAATGTTCCCAGGATGCACAGGTACTAGAGTGTTCTGAAAAAGAACACTTGGAAATGGGACAATATGCCAGTAATAAAGCTGTGTAATAATGTATTTGAAAACTGATTAACAAAGTGAAAAACAAGCTCACTAATTTGACAGCATTAGAAAATAGTCACTGGGGTGGATAGATGGTGATGGAAGGAGACTTGACTTGGGGTGGTGATTATACAATATAATGTACAGATGATGTATTATAGAATTGTACTCCTGAAACATATAATTGAATTAAGCAAAGTCACCCTAATAAATTCAGGGTTTTTTTTTTAAATAAAATGATCACTTTATATAGTTAATACTAACAGCCTATTAATATGCACTGTGTATTTACTAGTAGGTCATAGTTCAAATCCTTGAATATCCTTATGCTGTTTTTCTGTTTGTTTAAATGTCATTTACTTCAACTAAAAGTCACAACCATATGGCCTTCAATTACCACTTATAAACAGAAAAAGTACTTCTATGTAGGGAGAGGAATCATGAGATTGAAAGCTTGTTTATTATAAGCTTTATAAGCTGATACACTAAATCCTTATGTCACTTAAATAGAAGAACTACCTAATAACGTCACTTATTATAACAAGGATTGCTAAACAAGGGACTTGCTTTTTGCAGACGATAGTGATAAAAACCTGTGCTACACATCCATTTCTCAGCAACGGTTCCCAGGTTAATCAATCATGGCATCCTGTTAATGTCCTGATTGCAGCTGATGTGGAGGAAATATGTTTACTCTTCTGCTAAAGTGAAGTTGACTGCAGAGATTACGTGACTTTTTCATCCTATAGTTAACAGGATTCTGAAGATAAATTTGACTTCTTGTTTACAATTCTGAGGTGTTTTTCTTCTCTTCTGCGGCCCCCACAACTTAAGCATTTTCTGATGTGTTCTCTGAACATTTTCAGAATAATTTGATCTTCAACAATATGTAGTTTATAGAATTTTATATTATAAAATTGTATTTTCCCTTACATGTTTGAGAATATGTACATATGTGATATATATATATATATATATATATATTATATATGATTGATGATTCTACTGAGAGATTAGCACGTCTTCCTGAAACTAATGTGTTTTGCTCATCTAAAAATATTTTATTGTAACTACTCACAGTTGGTTTGAGTTTCCAGCTCAAAGTTGGAAAACCCTTCCATTGGAGTGAATATAGGGGGGCAGTTGTGCAATTCTGTGAAATGCAAATATTATATGTACTTTTATCTGCAAGTTATAAAAGACTTCTATACTTTAAGGTTTCCTAAAAGTAATTGGGAAAAATTGAGACAGAAATTGTAACACTGATGTTCAATGTCAGCATGTTAAGCAGACTCTAACTCTGATAACTGGGAGTCAAAAGAATATATTCCAAAGGTCATGTGGCTTCCCAATGATATAGAGTGGTCTGCTGGACAGTTACCGTTGAGTAGGTGTAATATGTTCAGATATCTTTTGAAATAAACAACTAAATGAAGTTCTGTGTTACCACTCTGGGTAATTAAAATTCTGTAGGTTTCTGTGACCCATTTAATCTTTGTCCATAAAAGCATTCTCATTCTAGTAAACTATTCTCTACCTAAAATAAGAATGGAACAGAGAAATAACATATAAAAGCAGGCATGCCTGGGAAAACTCATTATTTATATGCTTAGCATGTTTCTATTTTATGTACCTTAAAACCTAGTATTTCATTAAGTTAGGTCTTCTTTTAGAATATGAGAACCAGATTATACATGAGTCTATATTACAATGGAAATACAGATACAGTCTTGAAATAAGGCTACAAAAGATGCTTCTTTTAAATACTACTCTAAAAACGGCCCATGTAACATTGTTTTATAAATAGAACAAGAAAAGAAATCATAAAGCAAAATAATCCATTGTCGTAGGGGAAAAATTCTGTAGGAATGGGGCATTAGATTCAGTTGGCTAGTATGGAAGGACATAATTACTGGCTGCATTTCCAGTCCTATTCCCCTTCCTCTCACCTTGTGACTTGTTGGTAGACAGTTCTGAATAAGTGAATGCTGCATAAGAGAGAGCCAGTGCATTTGTTATTTGATAAACATTGCTTGATGAAGACCCCTATTAAAAGAATAAAAATGTTAATCTTTAGTACTAACATTTTGATGATTTGGTCTTAAAACTGAATTTCACCAAATCATTTAATATAAATAAAATGACAGCTATTCACAATTAAGTACATTTTAAATTATATTGTATTCAATTCACAGTCTTGGCTCCTACCAGACCTATGTAATTGAATACAGTATAAATAACAAAATATAACTGAAATAAATTACAAAGCACAGTTCACCTGGAAAATTTCTGAGTAGACTGCATAGGAATATCAGGAACAAAGAAAAAAGCCCAGAAGACATCATTCATACCAGCAGCTGGGGCAGTTACAGAGTGGCCAGATTATTATGATTTTTGAACACATAATAATCTGGCCACTCAGTGTGTGTGTGTGTGTGTGTGTGTGTGTGTGTGTGTGTGTGCACGCACACACATGTGTATTAGAGGCTGGTGCATGAATTCGTGCATGGGTGGGGTCCAGCCAGCCTGGCCAGGGGGAGGGGACATGGACGGTTAGCCGGCCTGCCTGCTGGTCTAACTCCTGATTGAGGGGACAGTTTGCTTATTAGCCTTTTATTATATAGGACTAGAGGCCCATTGCAGGAAGATTCCTGCAAGAATAGGGCTTCCTGCAGCCTTCTCTGCCACCCCGCTAACTTTGGGGTATATGTCATCATTAAGCAGAATATGCATTAGCCACATAGCGGTAGGGGTAATTTGACATGCTCCTGCTTACCTGAAAGATGGTAACATAAAAACCAATTACTTGGGTATTAATTATTAAATTAAAATGACATGAATGTACATTCATTATATGGACTTCTTTTCCTGGGCAAAGAAACTATCCTGTTTGTCTTTACCCAAAAGAAAAAATGTTTTCTGATTGTTTTATAAAACGTGTATGCCTCTCCTTTTCCTGTATAATTGAGGATAAAGAAAAAATAATCATGTCAAAAAAAGATTCCAAAAACTTTGTCCCTCTCCTTGCCTTTATTTTTAAAAACTATTAAAGTTATTTTGTGTCTTTAATAAAAAATAAACTATTGTTTCCTTTTCAGTTATTTAAGAACCATTAAAGTGGCATAAGCAATAATAGGGCCAATCCCCACCCTTACCTTTGCTGTTTGTAAATTCTAAAACATTTGGCAAAGAGTTAATTAAAAATCAAAGTTTTTATTAGGCTTTTCTTCTTTTTGGAAAGTCAGAATTACAAATATCTTATTCTGCAGTCAGAACTTTTACTTAATTAGTTTTTGCTTAATCAAATAAATTACTTTGACTATAGTTTAGTAAACATGTTATTTGATATTGTGGACTCTTTCATCAGATTTCACCTGAATCAGGAAAGGTAACACCTGTGAGTTGGTTCACTAAAGCCACTTTTGTTAAAGGGACACCCGCAGGCCATGAGGCAATTACATTTGTTGCCTGTACTAAAAGAGGCACTTAACTGGACCTCAGTAAGTATAGCTGAGAACTAGAGGCTAGATTCTTTTGTCCAGTCCTGAGATTAAGCTTTCTCAGAGCTGAGGAAGAAAACCTCTGATGTAGTAAGGAAAAACAAGAATAATCTAAAGGTTCTTTTGATTTAAAATTTAGCCCTAAAGTTAGCTGTGTCTAAGACCTTGGAAAATTCAGATTTGAACAAAAGTAAAATGTTTTATGTGACATTCATTGTAAAACTACCCTGTTTCCTCGAAAATAAGACGGTGTCTTATATTAATTTTTGCTCCCAAAGATGTGCTAGATCTTATTTTCAGGGGATGTCTTATTTTTCCATGCGCTAGGTCTTATTTTCGGAGGATGTCTTATTTTTGGGGAAACAAGATATATCTATACCTAGGATATTTATATTCTTAGGCTCATGTAGTCATTCAAGTTACCTTGACAGATTTACAAAAGTATTAAAAGGAAAAGCACCTAATTACTAAAAGTTTTGGTTATGAGAAGTAATGAAAACATGTAATTAGGGATTTCCATTTTTGGCCATTTGCAAAACATGTATTACAAATGCATTTATTGAAGTCCTGTTTTACTTTAGTTGGAAAGTTATAAAAGCTTTTTTAAACTTCCATATAAAATATATTTTAATCTACTCATATTATTGCTGCAGAACTTTTCTTCTTATTTGGCTTGAATTTTCATGTTAGTGATAGTAACTTGGTCATTCCAAAAGAGGATTGTTGCTGGGGAGTAATTTTTTTTTTAAGTTTATGTTGAACAGATATTAATGGGCAAATGAGTCATATCAAAGAGGCCTTGTTTTTTTTTAAAAGAAACATTTTCTGTTCTGAATATATTTATGATTGTCATCGAGTAAAAATTTAGGCTTATGTTACTTACCAGTTAACCAGTTAATACACAGGACATATAGGAACTAGGGTCTTTTATTTTAGTAGAGGGTCACCATCATTAATTTTACAACTCATGGTTTTATAATAGGTCCTTCTGGGTCTTTATGGTCATTATTGAAGTATAATGCATTGAAGATATGGCCTGTACAAGGCAGAACAAGGATCTTAATTAGAATTCTGACAAGTCCACTCCAATAAAATGATGAGATTATTTGTAATTGATGTCACAATCAATTACCATTTAGTTCATCATGAGCATTCTAATAAGTCTGGCCTTGCTATTGGCCCCAGGATGTTGCTGAATAAGTAGCTACCCTGTTTATGCTGTTACTGAGAGGGGACACATTTTCAATCAGCATCCTAATGACCTCTTTTGAAGTCTATTAAATTAATGACCCTGTCACACTGTTTTGATCTCTTATAACCTCAGTCTGGGGTTTGTATAACAAATTAATTTTGGGGAACCATGTGGCAAAAAAGGCATTTAAAAGTTGAAATCTGTCCTGCCAGTGTAGTTCAGTGGTTGAGTTGTCGATTTATGAACCAGGTGGTCACAGTTCTAATCCGTCAGGACATATGCCTGGGTTGTGGGCTCAATCACATGTGGGGTGTGCTGGAGACAGCTGATCAGTGATTCTCTCATCATTGATGTTTCTATCTTTCCCTTTCTTTCTGAAATCAATATAAATATATTAAAAAATAAAGTTAAAACATTATTACTAATGAATAAAAGTTATTTTATTGTTTGAAAATGAAATCATAGGGTTTATATGTATTTTATAAAAAGACAACTTCAGGACATTTTTCTCTATCTGCACAAGACACCTTTTATTGACAGCACCCAAATTTGTCTTTGTTTTTTGTTTTTAAAGGGGCTGCTTTCTTCTCTAATTCCAGGTGCCAACGGGCCATGTTTGGTTAGAAGGTGATAATCTACAGAATTCTACAGATTCTAGGTACTATGGACCTATTCCATATGGACTAATAAGAGGACGAATCTTCTTTAAGGTACTGTTTTCTACTTAAAATGTAGGCCTTCTTCTCTGAGCTGGAGGGTAAAAAAACATTTTCTTTCAAAATGAACTCTGAGCTCTTCAGGCTGTTAGTGGTCTTACCTGTTACAGTAACAGCAATGGAAATGTTAGCCTTCATACCTATAAACATTGCTCCTTCCCCCCATTGAGACAGGTAATTGAGAATATTTTTGTTTAAATAATTAAAACTAACTACCTTTGTTTGTAGCATAAAAAGCCTTTAATTTGAACATTCAAAATTTTCTTTCTACTTTTACCACCATGTTAATATCCTGGGAATATACAGCATGTCCCCAAAAATTGTATAAACACTTTAACAGCTGATAGCTCAGTTTTGAAAATGAAATGCATGTTAATAAACACTGCCTTTAAAATTATTCAAAGTATGTATATACATTTTGTGGGGATACTCTATATTAATATGCACTTACTGAAGAGCAGTCTAGATTCAAAATATCTGCAGTGCAGGGATATCCTAGTTAAGTACAGTGAGAAATGGACTTATCATGGTTGTAGTAAATTTATGATTCCTAGGGAAGATTGTTGTTTTCACTGGCTCCTCTATTTTCTCACAATTAGTAAGGGGGGAAATATACAGGAATAGTTGGGGGTAATTTACATAATTCTTTACATTTAAGCATATATTCAAGTATTTATGTTTAGTTAACTATGAGGGTAGTAAAAGAAAATGCAGACACACATGCTCACACTCACACGTATATACAATTGACCCTTAAACAGCTCAGGGGTTGGGGCACTGACCTACATATAACTTTTAACTCCTCCAAAACTTATAGTATTTGGAATTTGTCCCAAGAAAGCCCTCAGATAACAATATCTGTGGATGCTCAAGTCCCTTATGTAAAGTCACATAGAACAATGCATACAGTTGGCCCTCTGCTTCAACAGATTCCCAATCATGGATGGAAAATAATGTTTTTAATCTGTTGTTAGCTAAATCCATGGATATGAAACCCAGGCACATGGAGGGTAACTGTATATTTATTGGAAAAAAAAAAATCTGTAATTGGACCCATGCAGTTCAAACCCATGTAAGAGTTTAAACACATAGACACATATAAATTTACTTCCTAAAGTCTTATTTTGATGTAGGAATTGGTTCTTGAATGAAGAATACAGAGAAAGTGTTTAGTTATATGGCAGAGAAAAAGAATGAAAAGGAATATGATGATATAATATCACTTTCATTAATTGCCTTCAATCAATTTTGATTTTACAGATTTGGCCTCTGAGTGATTTTGGATTTCTACGTGATAGCCCGAACGGCCACAGATTTTCTGATGATTAGCCAACACTTATTCTTTTGATTTGATTATTGCCTCCTGTTTAAGTGAAGTTATTATTGCCACTGAAACCATGTACTTACTAATAAACTATTTGCTATTCAGTTTGTTATGTTTAATTTTTACATGTAAAGAATAACAAGCAATCTGCAAGCTACATTAATTCAAAATATACGGGTAAGCGTAATCCAAAATAAACCATCTAAAGTTTATGACATATGTAAAAATATTTTTAGGGAGGAAACCTGGATGACAACCTCACTTTTGAATTTTTAGTTTTCTAGGTACAATAATAAAAAAAAAAAAAAACTCCATGAATGTACTTCATACGTTAGCTACAATTATTTTTTATTGTATTTTATTTTTTTGTTAGCTATGTTTACAAAATTAAAGTAGAAACTAGTCTTATAAATCCAAACCAACAATAAATGCAAAGATTCAACCTAATAAAAAGCTGCTAAGTCACAATCTTGGTTCACTCATTTGAAAATAGTTTCAGCCCGGCCAGTGTAGTTCAGTGGTTGAGCGTTGACCTATGATCCAATAGGATGCCCGGTCAAGGCACATCCCAGGTTGCTGGCTCAATCCCTGGTGGGAGGTGTGCAGGAGGCAGCTGATCAATGATTCTCTCTCATCATTGATGTTTCTCTCTCTCTCTCTCCCTTCTTCTCTGAAATAAAAAATTACTGAAAAATATATATGTATATATTTAAAGTTTTAGTGACCCTATAAAGGATACATTTTCAAATAAAATTCATATTGTTTCTGAATTACACTGTACATAGAATGTTAAATATATAGAAAAATAAAATCTTTACAGTTTACTATAATCAATAATGATACATTATAAAAGCCCATTTCATTACACTAGCAGTGCATTGGTTCCTTATTCCTAAATATAGGCATTCATACTGTATTTTAGCACTCTGAAACAAGAAAGTAATGCATTTGTTTCAATTTTTTTTCTAAAGCTACCATTTCCTAAATTATATTTAAAGGTGAAGATGGCAGCGATCAAGAACCTTACTCCCTTTAATACAATCACTTGAAGGCTTTGGAAATACAGTGGCAGGACTGAAGTCATTTTCTCCAAAGCTATTCCTCCTTCTGCAGTCCCAACTTTGTCTTCCTTATTAACTTTGAAATAACCTCATGAATAATCCATAGTCAGTCTTCAAGTTGGGAGAACTAGGCTCACATATTATTCACACAGATTGTAATTTAACTCTAATGACCTGAGATTTGAAAATAGTTCTACAATAGACCTACAACTTTGACAGCAAGAAATGTCATGTTACCTCAGAAACTTAGTAACTATAAAGGAATATGATGATATTGTGACCCATTAAAAGAGGAGATATAAAGTTCTCAAATAGGAATTTTCTATAAATAACTTATAATTCAAGTCTCTTTTTTTGGCAATCTATAAATTATCCTATATAATAAAAGCCTAAAATACAAATCAAATGAACAGTGGAACGACCAGTCGCTATGATGTGCAGGAGCTGCCCCCAACTCACCAGGCCCCAGGCCAGCCAGGTGGGTGCCACCAGGCCCCCACCTCCCCGATTGCCCTGCCAGTCGCTCCACAGATTGGCCCTGATCGCTGGCCAGGCCTAGAGGCCTACCTAGGCACGAATTTTGTGCACCAGGTCTCTAGTAAACATATACAGAGCTAAATTTATTTTCTATTAATGTGGGTTAGACTTTGCTTGACAAGCTTACATTTTCTTTGCAAATAATAGAGCTGACAAAGTTTCCTTTTTTTTATCAGCTTTACAGTTGCTTGAATGTATAAAGTTGGAATGGACTTTCCTTAACATGTCTGAATATACAGTTAAGGGTCTATTTAGTGAACAATTTCAGCTACAATGGAGGAGTTCTATAATTAGTGAACATGTATCACAAGAAATCAGGGTAACTTCTTCGGCTTCATCCTTGGAAACACTGTATTTTCCACCACAACGGCAACTCAGAGAGTAAGAGTGATCATCTGCAGAGAAAACAGAAAAATGCTTATAAGTAACTACACTGACAACACAAACACACACAATGTGGTTTATTCCACAGAAACTGCAAAACAAAATAAGCTCAGTAAATGTAAAATGTATTAAATGAGAACTTGAAAATATTTCTTATATAGGCAGGGGCAGTGTTTCTAAAAATGATTCACCCAAAGAATCTCTGTAAAGGAGATGGACTGAAGCTATAAATCAGTAGTCCAAAGATCTTGGGGTGAAAGCTGATGCTCAGAAGCAACCCATAAAATTTATTTGAAGTCTGTTTTCTTAAGATTCATACAAATTTCACATTATTCTCAATAATGTGTTTGTACAAAATATAACTGTATAGGAGAAACAACAACTCTACCTGTCTTGTTAAAGAACTTGCTTTTGCCTGGAGTATATCCTTTTAGGAAAAAAAACTGCTAATTTGACTGTATCAAATTCAATATTTGAATATATCTGTTCTGGTATCATACTATTTTAAGAGTCCTGACTCAAAAATATAAACACACAATATGGTATGTTTTTTCTGTGTGTGTATCTGTTTGTTTGGTGTTTACAAATGGTTTGTGAGCCAAAGGGCAACCACTGAAGTGAGATGCCCAAAGAAAACAACATAGGGTGATGTGTAGCCTAAGGAAATTTTATCAAGTCTGTAATTTTCCTGAGAAGCTGAAATGCTATGTCCCTTAACTAAAAGAATTCCTAATTTACTGGTCATTCAATTTAACTATCACTGAGAAGTGGCTGTCAAAGAAAAACAATTATTATTTTACTACTGTCATAATTTGTTACATAGATAATTGAACTAAGATATGATTTCTTCATTCAGTTCTCAAATTTCATTTTTTAACAGTTTGATATCAATATATGCCACTAAAAGAAGAGAAAGAAGGGAAAAAAAAATTCGACTGCCTTGTTTTTCTCTAATAAAGTCTGGACTTGGAGAAACTAGTAATTAAATGAACCAACTTTATGTGTTTCTTTTATCATTAAGGAAAACATGGATTCATTCACCAGCCCTGCTTTTTACTTTTTACCACAATGCCTTTTCCCCCAACAAGAAAATATAATTTAATCTGGAATTTAAAAATGCTAACATCCTCCATCTGAGCCAACATACATATGTAGTGGAGCATGCTTTCATAGTTAATTGTTTTATTATTAAATTGTGTAAAATGTGCATATTCTAGCCATTGGTTTTCTTAAGCTACATCTCCCACCCCCCACCCCCCCTTTTTTTTTTATCACCTCAGTGAACAATGAAAAACAATTTGAGGTGACGTGCATGGTAAATGATGCAGAGGCCACCCTGGGCTACTGTGGAGTTTTGTCATAGATGATTCCAAATGTTAATGCTTACTAAACACTCAAATCTTGTCAACTTTCTTCCAATATGTTCTTCTATCACTTAATAAAGTGATAACTTCACCAAAATAATCATTTTAAATATCATGAATAAAGACAAAATAACCAAGTTATATATGAAATTAACTATAAGGGGGAAAGGTTAAAACTTTAGTCCCTCAAGAGTTCTTCAGGTATGCCTTTTAAGCATAATAAAATACGCCATTTCAAACTGTCCTTGGGCCAAGAAGCTGATAATTTGGCCATGTCTATCGTGTAGCATTTCATCCACTTTTCCATACTAAATCTTGAGTGTCCAAATTTTCGGCATTTTCACTTGTATCAGAAAGTTCATATATTCGTGGACTAACAGATGCTTGGACACCCAGCCCATATTCTTACTTTTAAAAAAATGTTAAACTATTAATTATATTTTTAAATGTTACTGAAGAAAGAAAAACTACAAAACCCAGTTTACACCATTTTCACATTATCAGGAACTGTAAACAAAATATACTAGTTACATAGACCACAGCAAGAAGAGATTTGTCTAATGAAAGATTCAAACACACACACACACACACACACACACACACACACACACACTGATTGATAAAGTAGCAATACTATATTTCCAGAAGATTTATTTAGCTGGGCAGGTCTCCCTGATAAGTGACATGTTCAATTCTGTTGGGCTCATGATCTAGAAGTGAAAGCCTATGTCACTAGTGTATTCTATCTTCATAGCAATAGCTCTCCCAGTTTACGCTGATGAAACTATGTGAACTTCTGGGAGCCCCAGTTACACAAAACCTTGTTTTCTAATCATTCCCTACAAATAAGAATTTCTACTCCAGGACCTCATTTGGCATTATAGGAGCAGAGTGGCCCAAAGGCAAAAACATGATCTTCTGAGTCAATATGGCTTGCGACCCAACTTCTGAGAGCACTACATGAAGAATTTGCCATTAAAAAATAGTTCATTAAACTTGTTTTCAGGAAGAATGGGGTGTTTATATTCTACCTATTCACACTTAGTAAATTTTATAAGTCCCTAAGGGATTTGTATGCCAGGCTGAACAATAAAATTATAGGGTTAAAAGTATATACAAATTCAGGGAAATGGTAAGATTATCTTCACTGGACCAGAGAAATATGGAAGTATGGTATTCAAGGTCTTCATTTAGGAAAGAAACCCAACAATGTCTCCCTGAGCAACTCACAGAAATATCAGAGTGGAGAAATTAGATTTAACTATTAAAATTCTAGTAATAGGAAAGTGAAAAAGACATGACTTCATGGTGAGTAAAAGACAGTGACTGATTTTTATTTTCTGCTTCAGACAAAAAAGTATAAAATCAAGCTCCAAGTTGAAAAATATAACATTGAAAGGCCTGCCCTGATAATTTATGATAAACAAACAAAAATTCTAAGGGGAATGCACCTAGAATGTCAGCATAGAAAGGGTAGGAAAATTATCTTCTTTAACTATTTTTCCATTACACAGATGGAGAATAAACCAAAAACCAAAGTAGTTTTAAAAAAAGAAAACCTTATGAAATCTTATATAAGTAACCTCTAATTAGAATAGAAAAATAAGTAGGAATGAGTCATACAGGGGGACAACAATAACTGAAGTTTAGAATGAAGCAAAACTATTCAAGACAAAAACATATGTATCAAAAGCCAAGCTATTATTTCTTTTTAAGATTCCAAATATCCCATAGAGTTTTTATTTTATTACAGAAATTTTCTAATATTTTCCTTTACTACAGTCAAAAGAGAAAATAAATTCCCACCTTTGTTCCAAGACATTTCTTCAAGATATACTTGGGCATCTACTGGTCCCATATTTCTTAGATCATCTTCTGTAAAATATAAAACGAGACACTTAATTTTGACAGCTATGAAGAGTGCTAAAAACGCAACTCCAGCCTGATCACTATAATTCTAATTTATTGTACTTACCATTTTAAATTTTACCTTACAAACTGGCAGCAATTTTAAGGCTACCTGACTTCAGCTGACTAAACATTCCAGACCATACCACTTATAAACTTTAACAAAGTCTACCACAAATTTTTCACAAATATGCAACATGCAAAACTCTGTAGTTGATTTTGATGATCCCTCAGGATAAATTAGTGATTGCTATATTTTGTCAGAGGTTAGTTTTTTGTTGTTGTTGTTGTTGTTGTTGTCAGATAAACTATATCTGTAACTAAGGTAGGCAACATGGAGATGAATAAAAACACTGTATTTGAATCTTAGTTCTAATATTTTAGTAGCTTTCTACCCCTATATATTGAGTTATCTCTTTCTTATCTACTTTAGGAGTTTGGTAGTTATGGACTGAATTATGAGACACACACATCCCTCCCTCCCCAAATAAAATTCATATGCTGAAACTCTAACCCCCAACGTCACTGTATTTAGAGACAAGAATATCTTAGGAGGTAATTAAGGTTCAGTGTGGCAGAAAGAGTAGGGGGTCCCAACCTGTCAGAACTGGTGGCCTTATAAGGGAAATAGAGGTCTCTCCATATGCATGCACCACAAAAAGTATCATAGGAGGACTCAGCTAGCAAGAGGCTGTCCACAAGCCAGGAGACCTTACCAGGAATCACTTCAACTGGCACCCTGATCTTGGACTTCCTAGCCTCCAGGCCTGTGAGAAATGCATTTATGTTGTTTAAGCCACCAAATCTATAGAATATGGAATAGACTAATACAAGGGTGTAACAATAAAATCAGACCCAGCTAAAAGTACTTTAAAATGGGCTAATAGTCATCAGATTTTTATTTGTTTGCAACAGAGTAATAACTTAAATAAGTAACTTAAAGGAAGAATTACTTTACATTATTTCAGTAATTATAAAATACAACTGTATTGTGTTGCTGTTTTCTTGATGTTTCCTGGGCCAAAGTTTTCCCTGTAGATGGAAAAGAAAACTGGAATTCCAACTAAGTTTAGCAAGAGTACAGTCCAGATAGTATAAACATGCACTCTTGTTTACAATCAGTGTATTTTCTGACAAAGAAAGCACCTAGCAATGAGAAGCACTAGGCTTTCCTTTAAAGGCAAGTCACATAGTTCCTAGTATGGTTCTTCTAAAAGTAAACACTTAACAGAAATCCACCCTCCACCTCAATGAAATTTTCTTTAGCTATCTCCCTAGTCTCTTGTTCACTTGCTGAGAATACTTCCCTTTGTTCTGTTGTGTGAATGCCAGCAATTTAATTATATTTAATAACTGCCTGTTCAAAATTTATTAGTGAGTTATACAAGTTTAAAATAGGTAAAGAGATTATACAATATTTTGAACTCACCATAGTTTTCTATTAGGTACGTCAAATATTGTATCACTTCACATCTTATTGGGTATCAACAGGCTATTAAACTATACCTAAATTCCAAAGATACAGACTTTGCCTAGTGGTTAGGGGTACGTCCTCTATCTCTGTGTGCCCACTGAATAGCTTATGCAGAGTATCAACATGCCAAGTAATTTCCAAACAAAAGCTGGCCACTCAGTGCCTGGGTTCTGGGGCCTCTCCAGTGCAGGCCAATGTCAGATGCTGCCTGTGACTGGTCCTGGCTAACCCGTTTGGAGTTACAAAGCAATCACAGTTTGGACCTGTTAGGCCTGTGTGTACAAAGGACCAAGCTGCATACCAAGACCAGCTTTTACCATCATCAGGCCTGGGGACAAGTCAGCTGGGAACAAGGCACCCCAAAATCCACCTCTGCCTGCTCTGCCTGTTAGGCTCTGTTACTGAAAGCGCCTCTGCTGGTACTTGTGTTGCTTGAGGTAGGTTCTTAATGAGTGACCAGGTAGGGGTGAGTGGTGTTTACCACACTGATACAGGTTCAACTTCCTTGCCAGTGCTGAGTCTGAGGCCACTCAGCAAACATCCCTGGGTATACTCAAGCTGGGTGCTCACACACCTTTGTAGTGAGGCGGGGTCTCAGGGAGTCACGAGGGTCAGGTCAGTAGTTTATTAGGCAGAAGAGACCAAGATTTGGCTGAGTGAAGGTAGGGCTCTGTACAGTCGGGCCTGTGAGAGAAAAATGGCACCTGTCCAATTCTGCCAGGAGGTGAATCTCAGTAGAGCAAGGACACCAGGAGTTGGGAGGATGGGGCTAGTGGATCTCTAGTGAGGAGGAGATGTCAGTCAGGCTTGGGGGAAGGTAGAGGGAGAGGGCCTCACCTCAGAGCCACAAAACTCAATTCTGTCATGGATCTGCCCAGACCTAGGCAGGACAAAGCCACCAGGAGTTGGGTGAGTTAGGACACAGGAAACCTGGAGATTGGGGCTAGCAGATATCCTGTGAGGGGAGGCAACAGTGTGGGGGAAGTCAGTCAGGTTAGAGGGAAAGTGGGAGGAATGCTCCCGCCCAAATCTGCCAGACCTCTGCATCCCCAGCCAAGCCAACTGATTCCTCAGCAGGGCACAAGCTCCACAAGGTAGGGCAACAGGGAGTCCAGAGGGTGGGACTATGCATTGCTCCAAGCTGGTGCCCTGTGGAGGTGAGTGCTCCACCCAGGAGAGAATGCATCTGGTATGTGGGAGATCTCAGCTCAGGGATCCTAGTGGCTGTCCCTCTAACTACTTCCTCAGAACCACAAACTCCAGTCTCTCCTCTCACAATTCTAGTCTGCTCCACCCTCTCTCTGAAGAGCCCAAGTGAGTGGCTGCCAAGGAGATTTTTGTGCTTTGGCCCTTTAAAGGGGCACCTGTGTTTCTAGCAGAATCCTGTCTATCCCTGGCAGACAGAATGCCCACGGGTTTTCACAGCCAAATATTATAGGGGTACCTCTTCTCAGCTCTGGTGCTCTGGGCTGGGGAGCCTGGCATGGGATTGAGACTCCACTCTTCTCAGGGGGAACCTTTCTTTGCAGCTGAGAAATCATTCTGGAATCTCAGCCACCGCCCATGGCCCGTGGAAGTGGGACTAATTCTTTTGCTGTGCCCTTCCTACCAGTCTCAATGTGGCTTCTTCTGTAAACCCGTGGTTATAAGATTTCTATCCAGCTATTCAGCTGGTTATTCAGGCTGACTGCTCTATATTTTAATTTTAATTCCTGTTTGGTCCTGGGAGAAGATGAGGGTAGCTTCACTTATTCCACTGCCACCATGGATCTTCCTGTTTTTTCTTTTTTTTTCTTTTTAAACAATGATCTCTGTTTGTCCACCATTGTAGTTATAATTAGAAAATTTAATTCATCCTTAGCCATTAAAAGTAACAGGAACCCTGTAATTAGCTTTAATAATTGTCTATCAGGCAAGGCATCTGCAATACAGATCAATTTGTTTTATTTTGAGTATTATATATTATAAATATTTTTGCTTGTTACAATGAAAGATTTTAAATCTGAAAACATAAATCCTATCTCAAAGTTCTCCCGTTAACATGACACTACTAAAATTGTTGAGAAAACATAAATTGACTTAGAAAGTGCTTTAATTAAAGGAACAGAGGCTAGATTTAAATCTGAACTCTTAGCTATAGAATGGTAATAACAACAAAACAAAACAAAAAACACACACATAAAAAAACAACCAGCCACTGGAAAGAAAACGCATTGCCTGGTATTTGTACTCTATCTTGAGATCAATGACATTACATGATTCCTAATTTTTAAAAAAATATTTTTCTTTATTGATTAAGGCCTAATTCTTTTGAAGTGAATAGATTCAACTTTTTTGAAGGTATCAGGGAACATTTAATGTCTGTTCACACCCTGTGCAGTGCTGACATGATTAACTAAATATGGGGATATGAAAAATTTCCCAATTTATTTACATATAGAAAGCAATGCACTATAGTTAAAGAGGTTCCTGTGCAATATAATGATAAAATCAAATAATTTATGTGGTTACTTGAAAAAGAATCTTTAAATCTTTAGAAGTAAGGCCCTTCTGATCCTGTGTTCTATTGGGTTTGTCTGACAACAAGAGGTGAAAGAATTCTGTGGCTCCATTGTCTCAATGGTGGGATCTAAGAAAACAGTGGCAGGCTCATCAGAGAGGTTTACGAGCCTACAATTCAAAGAGATTAAAAGGAAAATCCACAGAGATTCTTTCCCACTGAAGAATAACATTAAATAACTATTAGCAGCTCGGTTCAGTAAAGCTTACTAGAGCTCTCGCTGGGTCATTCACAACTTCCTAAAAGAGGAAAGGTTTTTTTTTTAAGCTCCATTTGGGAATCAATAAATATTTCTTACTTCTTACAAGATAATGGAATTCCAGTCTTTTTCAACTTCCTCCTAATGATACTAAAATTTTTAAAACAACTCTTTGCTGCCTAAATAATTATACTTCCTAATCTCAGGATACCTTTTCTAACTATAACTATAATTTAAGTAAGTAGAAATAAATAAATAGTAGCCACAAAAACCTACAGAGGAGAGGAATTTAACTTTATTCATTATGGCTTAAGTATCAAAAAATCTCAACCAACCCAATATTGGCCAAAAGACTGAGTCCATCTGCAGTTCTGTCCCCACTATTCATGTGTAGCAATGTCTGTGACTCAAGTGATCAAGTCCCCAGAATGCTCTCAAGTCATCCATTGTATTTAGCTATGCAATTTAAAGTATTTAAAGTTCATTTCAAACTTAAAGAAGTCATCTATTTATGTTAAAAGCAAATGCAGTGTTTTCCTTTAGGTCTTGCTGTTTTAAAAACATGTAATTTAATTATAAACAATCACTTAATTCTTATGTATGTATATCACTATACACAATTAAATTTTTTGTATAAGAAATGACTTGATGCATATAAAATTTCTTGTCCTTAACAGTCTCTGCTCTTAGAATAGCCTCTACTTTGATAAGAGATTCAGAATCAGTCGTTTACTTGAAACCTGCTCATTAAAATTATAAAACTCTACAATCCTTTCCCAGATAGAATTAAAGAATCACAAATACAAGGCTTTTTTATATAAAAGAAAAATTACATATTTGGAGTTTAATTATGGATTGAAGAACTACAGACCTTTTTTATAAAGTAAACCTAAAGCCAGTACTCATGAAAAGTACCAAATAAAACCAAGAAACTGAATTTGATGTTTCACTAACTACATAGCAGGTAGAACAGCAGCAGATGTAGGTCTGGCCTCCTGTTCTGACCCTCAGCTATGCCTCATTCTTCACTATTTGGAACTAAAAATAGTAGATGGTACACAACTATTCAAAACTTGACAGCCTGGCACAATGATTAGGAGTCATAGAATGGCTTTGAAGTCCCCTCTATCAATTACTGGCTAGGCAACCTTAGTTAAATTAGTTAACCCCTTTGAGCCTCAGAATCTCTCTGGAAATAATTATTTCTTCCTTATAAGGTTATTAAACAATGATTAAAAGACAATTATAATACTTCTAGTGCTCAATAAATGGCAGCTATTTTAACTTATAATGTTTGTATTGCCCTGTCTCTACCAGACCATTAACAAAATGACTAATCAACCATCATTATTGAGGAGGTACTGGGAAGCCTTAGTGTAGGGAGGCAGCAAACACTTGAATTTGGGCTTAAGTAACAAGTTCAAAGTACTTTGCTTTTGTCAGCCCCATCAAAATTGACCCATTATTATCAAAGTCATATCTATATAATTATTTGGTCATTCTGAAGTAACAAATGGAACTGAAAGATGGGAAACATAGAAAAAAATTAAAAATTAATTTGTGGATTAAATTCAGAAGTTAGAAGTGATGGCAGATTAGAACTTCAGAGAAGCTTGTTTTGCTGGGGTGGGGAGGGAGACAGGAGGACTTGAGTTAGAACTTGAATAAAGAATACTGTGAAGAGTCAGAATGGGAGGGTGTTCTAAGAAGTGACACACAGCAGAAGCAGATGTGTTTGGGAGCCCCTAAACCACCCAGGGGAGAAGATTCACATTAAGTTTGTGATCAATGGATAAGGTTAGAAGATGTAATTAGGGGCAAACTTGAAATCTTTGGCCATTTAAATTCCAGGTGAATGGGCAAATGTTTTTGGGGGAAGGGATGGTTTAAAAAGTTCTTAGAGGAGTAAGAATAAAGAAAGCTAGACCAATCAAAATGTAAAAGACTGTGGGAGAAGGCCAATTAGCAGCTATGGAAATAATATGGATATGTTTTATAATCTGGGTATGTACTACTGTGGTAGCTGTGAGAATAAGATCACATAGGAAAAAAAATTAAAAAGTAATGTCAACACTCATTTCTACTTCATTGGTTGTATAGTAAAGTAGAAGTAATCAGAATGTAATATGAACCAGGTTCAAGTCTTGGTTTTGGACCCACTGATTTCAACTAGGTCAAGTACCCACGTAGAAATTGGGAGACAAATTAAAGTTGGAGACACAAATTTCCTAAAATCCTACATTTTCCCTATTATTAAATTAGAACCGCCAATTATGTTCAAGTATACCAGAATTATGACTATAATTTTGCCCCTAGGTTTCTATAGCATTATTTGAAATTTTTCAAATTTTACTCAAAATAATTAAGAAATTATCTTAAAATATATTGTAATGGGGGAAAAAACAAAAACAACAACAACAACAACAAAAAAAAAAAACACCCCAGTTAACTGCCTCTAAGTAAAAGTAACAAATAATGTAAGTAGTCACCTTCTTGTGATAAATAGAATGGAGCAGGAGGACCCTCATAGAAAATTTTATCTATATTCTCTTCTTCCTCTGAAGAAAATGCCAATCTCTAACTGGATGAATTTTCTACATCATTTCACATAGTTACTTTCCCCAGAAACAGTCACAGACACACACACACACACACACACACACACACACACACACACACACCTCTTGATGCTTATCTTCAAGTTTTACCGCAAGCACATTTTTACAGTCAGTTTTCAAATTCCTAAAATGAACTGGAAATACTGATATGACCATAAATGGAAATCCTAATCTAACTACAGGTATTTTGTAAGGGTTAGTTTTTGCACATAATTTGCACAAATATCACTCCTGACAGTTAACTCAAATTCATATTATCTACATTTACAAATATTATTTCCCTTCTTAGGGAGTTAATCAGGCTTTAGAATTAACTTGTTTTTCAGGAAGGATTCTTATTTTGAGATTAAGAAATTACATATTGATTCAGTTATCTGGCATACATGTAGTTGGGGTTTTAAGGTATGCTACTCATTTGGTCCAAGATTTATTTGTTTATCCCCCATTCTCAAATATTTATCCTATTACAACATCAGAACTGACACTTTATATCGAATCAGTGGGTGGAGGGAACTGATTAGCTCTGATTAAAGACATGCTAACTTTATGTCTAGCGCAATCTCCTTCTGAGCCAGGCTATTTTTGGTATCCAAGTACTTGTCCAATTGTGTACTGTGAAGGCTCCATATTCCCAAAGTAATTCACTAACAGAAAACCAAGATATACCTTCACACAAAATAATGTACCACCAAGGATTACAAACTCAATCTCCTTAGTTTTTTTTAAAATATTACTTAATTTCACTGACTTCATGTGAAGGTTTGTTCCTCTTCAGGTCACAGAGAAATAACCTAACTCATAAGCTGTGTCACTCTGTAGAACCTCAGAAACAACCGAGATCTGTAATATGACTGTCATTACAAAGTTATTGAATCATGATCCCAATTATTTTCCTACTAGAAGCCCAGTGCTCAAAATTCGTTCATGGGGGGAGTCCCTCAGCCCAGCCTGCACTCTCTCCAATCTGGGACCCCTCAAGGAATGTCTGACTGCCCTCTCACAATCTAGGACTGCTGGCTCCCAAGTGCTCGCCTGCCTGCCTGCCTGCCTGCCTGCCTGCCTGACCACCCCCTAACCACTTCCCTGAAAGCCTGATTGATGCTTAACTGCCTTCCCATGCTAGCCTGATTGCCCCCAACTTCCCTCCCCTGCCAGAACTGGTCGCCCCTAACTGCCCTCCCCTGCAGGCCTGATCACCCCCAACTGTCCTCCCTTTCAAGCCTGGTCCCTTCCAACTGTCCTCCCCTTCAGGCCCAATTTCCCACAACTGCCCTCCCCTGCCAGCCATCTTGTAGCAGCCATCTTTGACCACATAGGGGCGGCCTTCTTATGTGTTGGAGTGGTCAATTTGCATAACACCTCTTTATTATATAGGATTATATAATTTTGATGTGTTTTAATGTATTTATCCTAATAAAAGAGTACTAAGACCATCAGAAAATGCAGATATTTACATTACATTACAATTCGTAACAGTAGCAAAATTACAGTTATGAAGTAGCAACGGAAATAATTTTATGGTTTGGGGTCACCATAATAGGAGGAACTGTATTAAAGGGTCTCGGCATTAGAAAGGTTGAGAACCACTGGGTTAGGGGGTGATCAGGCTGGCAGGCAGAAGCAGTTAGGGGCAATCAGGCAGGCAGGCGAGCAGTTGGGAGCCAGCAGTCCTGGATTATGAGAGGGCAGTCAGACATCCCTCAAGGGGTCCCAGATTAGAGAGAGTGCAGGCTGGGCTGAGAGAAACCCTACCCCCCACCGTGTGCACAAATTTCATGCACCGGGCCTCTAGCCTATAATAAAAAGCATAATATGCTAATTAGACTGGACATCCTTCCTTTCAGACAAAGTCTCAGTGGTGGGGGCCAAGGCATGGGTGGCAGAGGGCCTCAACCCCCTGCCACAGCAGTGGAGGGCAGAGCTGGGGCCAAGGCCCTTGCACAAATTTTGTGCATTGGGCCTCTAGTTTAATATATGAGAAAACTCTCCATAAGATTTAGTCAATAGATATTATTCATGGCAACATTTAAAGTGTTCATCTGGTTGTCTAAAATGCAAAGCCTAATCTTGAATAACTACCTGCCTTTCAAGGGAATATGGGAAGCAGACTTTGGAGGCATCCTTAAAAACAATAAGGTAAATATGCCAACTGGAACTAACTGATTAAATTCACTAGCTAACACTGCTTTCAAATGTATACTATCTGGGAACTGAATATTACTCATCCTTTTTTAGATGTGCTATTCTTCAGCCTGGCCAACATTGCCCTAAAATGTCAACTAGGAACGTAGAAGTGGAAATGAAGGAGAAACAATGTATGTAGTTTACTTTAGGTACTCTACCCTGGACTTTTTATTAGAACTCATTTGATAATTTATTTTGTGAAGGAAAGAAATTTTGATGTCAAAGGCTCCTTTAAATTATCTTTTAGAGAAATAAATGACTGTGGCCAATACTGATGAGGCTTTCCTTATAACAGAGCACCATGAGCTGTGAAATATGAGAATGCATTCAACATCAGCCAATAAAACATCTCATGCCTCCTTCCCAAATATTACCAAGCTCAAATTTATTTTATACTCCCAATTAATAATGGCAGGAAACAAACATATTTTAAGCACACCCTAAGAAAAGAAAGTTCTACAATGAACTATCACCACAGGCAAAAAGAGTTCTGTGTGACAAAGCTATTTCCATGTCCCCAGGGGGTGACCCAGAAAAAAAGAGTGCTTTGACCTGGTTATAACAAATTCTCTCTCTCTTGGTAACCTATCCTGGTCTTTAACAAATTATCACTCTCAAAGGTTTTCCTTCTATCAAATCTAAATCTGCACTGTTAGAAGTTCAAGTTCATTTCCTTCTTTTGAGGTGCCACTTACTGAAAATTGGTCAGGAAGGAAAAATTAATGTCAAAAGAAATGACAACAGGAAACTAGGTTTATTATAAGATTTTTAAAAATAGCTCTAGCATGAAACTTAAAAACAGTGAGTTATATCTGGGTAAGAGACTTCTACTTCTTATCTGAAGGCAAGCCAATCTCAATTTGAAACTGAAACAGAGCATTCTCACTATTTGGAGCCCCTGGAAATGAAGAAAATATTTACTAGATCTGAGGTATTTCCACTTTTCTTCCATAATAGTTCAATTCAACTGGCCTGAAAAACTTACAAAGTAAGCTTACATATAAATTGTAAGCTGATCAGCCTATTTATCTGAATCATGAATCATGCCCAACTCTCACTGTATCTGCTTTGCATAAACTTTATTGTGACCTTCTCAATGACCTAGTCCCCTACAAGATAGCAGGTCATAGTTGCTCCCATTAAAAACTTAAAACCAAGGACTCAAAACTCTCAAAGGCAAGAGAAAGGGTTGAAGAGGTTGATTATTTGTTCTCCCAACATCTTCATAAGCCTTCCTTCATGCAATCCTATTACTCACTTAAACTCTGTTTCCAATTTCTCTCCACTTTTGGTTTACCCATCCATTACCTCATGATGATGTACATGTGGAAGATAATATTTTTTTATTCTTGATCTCTCCCCATCTCTTTTCTCCTAAGACAACAGGCGTCTAGTCAGTTTCACTTAATAGAACATGGTTGTGGAATGGCAAAAATGCAGTCACTGTGCTAGTACACATCCTACACTCCTTAAGGCACAGCTTTGTGGATTATCCTTTACTCTGTGGGATGCAAATCAGCATCCCACAGAGTAAAGACTGATCAAGATGTGCAAAAGCACCATGGGAGAATAATCACCTCCAGTACAGTTCGGTCGCTTTAGGAACATAAGTACCTTTCGGCACATAACACATTCATGTGTATCAGTTTCAATACTTTCATAGAAATTGTATCATGTTTAACCCAGGTTAAAAAGATGTATGTATGGATAGAATTCATCCTCACATGGAAGCACCTCTGCATTCTTTTGTCAGAAGGGTTACCAGTGTTGAAGTTCCTGGGTTCCTAGCCACTTAGTATTTTCTATTTCTGGGCCCAAGACCCTATGCTGTCTCAGAAGTACAAACACATTTACTAAAGAAATACATTTGAAAGATGTTCCCAATAGAAGCAGGAAAAAAATATCCAAGACATAACTGAAAATTAAAAATCCTAATTCATTACAAAGATACATTCATCAATTTCTTAACATTAAAGAAAAAAACCTTACCAGTCTTAAAGAAGGTAGAAGGGCCTTAGAGCTGATTACTGTTCTGAAAGCCACTATTTAAACAACAATAACACTGCAGTATATAAACAAATAGCTCATGGAGTCTTGATACACAAAGGCATCACACATTATAAGCAATACTTAATTTTATTGAGACAACTCTCTCTGAAAATAAATATGGATACTCTATATTTATTTTATACTGTCTTTATCCTATAATGACGTGTTTTAGAAATAAAGCCTTGATTTTTATATCAAATTTTCAAAACCTTAGTTGTATAAGTCTTAAAAGCATTTTATTAGGTCTGATGGTGTGCCAGTGTAGGGCATGGAAAGGGATTCAATAATGAACTCCAGAGACAGTGAGCTTTCATCCACACGTGCAAGTCAATGCTGAGGCTGGTGCCCTACTGCAGAGTGCAATTGAGTGTTTTCCCCACAGGCTGTAACTGATTATTGACTCCCCCCATTAACATGTAGGGTCCATAGTGAAGGTTCAAACAGAAGGCTGAGGGACTCCTGTCCCCAGGCCAGTGCTGAAAGGCAGCCTATCACTTTGTGTAACCGCAATCCATGTGTGATAAACCTGACCTACATTTCTCTCTTTCTTTCTCACAAAGGCTTGTCACTGTTTTAAGAAGCTATTTTCTAAAATGCATCAAATAAATTACTTTTGAAACTGCCTGGGAAATGTTCATTCCTAAAATATTATTTATAGCAATCTTATAAAGAATAGTTTATTCTTCATAACAGAAGAATGCTTTAATGTTACTCCATAGGGTATCTTCCTTTAGACTCTCCTTTATACAGTACACAATCTAAAAGTATTATAATTTAATAAAATAAACATATAAAACATATTAAGTAGGAATGTGTAATTAAACATTTCTCATCAGTTATAAAAAGTAGCTTCCACAGCCGGGACCGGTTTGGCTCAGTGAATAGAGCGTCGGCCTGGGGACTGAAAGGTCCCGGGTTCGATTCTGGTCAAGGGCATGTACCTTGGTTGTGGGCACATCCCCAGTAGGGGGTGTGCAAGAGGCAGCTGATCGATGATTCTCTCTCATCGATGTTTCTAACTCTCTATCCCTCTCTCTTCCTCTCTGTGAAAAATCAATAAAATATATTTAAAAAAAAAAAAAAGTAGCTTCCACAGATTCATAAGCCACGTCTTAGTCGTTTGCTAACTTCTCGGCGGAGTGACAATAATCACTACTAAGAATGGGGCATAATTACAAACTCAAGGGGCGGTAAAGAAGGAGAATGCTCCCCAGGCAGGGCTGCAGATGGTGCTTAGAAAGGTGCCAGTGTGCTGTGGCTCCTCCCCACAAGTACCTACCATGCCGCTGCAGGTCATACTCTTTCTTTGTCTCTTCATTCCCTAGAATTTTCCACGCCTGATCAATTTCGATGAACTTCTGTATACATTCCTCCACCGTTCCTGGAGGCACATCTGTACTTTGTTTGTCTGGATGATACTGCCAATCAAAAATAAGGAGGATGGTAAACAGAAAGGGTTAAGTTTTAAAAAATTGTAAATATGAGCTTTCCTGGAGAGAGAAGATAATGAGAAGACAAAACTAAGATGCCAAGGCAACAAGTCAACAGTGCTGGGCCCGGGAGACGGCTTGCCAGGGTAATTAGACCACTGGAGTAGCTATAAATCTGCTAGTGACATGATCTGTCACAACGTGCAAAAGACAGCATTTTCTTGGATAATTTGCTGATGGGTGGAATCACTGGTCTCATGGACAATCTAGCTAGAGAGGATGACTAACAAAAACAGAATTAGGTACATGCAGACAAGGAGAGCATGACAGGAAGAACACAAACTATGCAGAGAAGGAAGCTTCCTTATATAATGTGCATGGCTATCGATACCACCACAAATGGAGTACTCACTCGCTTTTTCTCATGGAATTACATTATACAACTATACTGTAAAATAAAACACTTTTCATCTTCTAGCTCAGTTCTGAATATTTTAATTACAAATCTTTGCACAAAACTTTTTAATTGAAAAATGGTTATCCAAAGGCAGATTTACAAGAAAGAATTTTAAAGAACTCAATGAAACATTTGAATACAAATTAACTCATTAGTAAATCTTTCTTACAAGTGTTTGCTAGGAAATTTTTAAGAGTATTTTCAGTATGCAGCAAATTCTTTTAACTATTTGGTCAAAAATAAAGTTTTATGTCAATTCAATTATCAACTGAAAATGTAAATGTGGCCTACTGGATACCTCACTTATATTTTCTCTATTTTCCTTTTTTTCTATGTTTTTTTGTGGTTAACCCTTCTCTTGTTATCTATCAGGTCTTCTAAAAGAATAAAAATGTCATTTGCTTTTCAGCAGTTTCCCAACAAACAAGGAAAGATTAACTAAATTTACAGACATTTCACTTAAGTAATATGGGAATAACAGTAGCAGACATTGAGATATGTAACTTTTCACTCTTAAGTAAATAAGTATTCATCTAAAATTTTCAACCAGCAATTACCAGTCCTCTAAATGTTTTTTTTTAAAATATATTTTATTGATTTTGTACAGAGAGGAAGGGAGAGAGATAGAGAGTTAGAAACATCGATGAGAGAGAGAGTCATCGATCAGCTGCCTCTTGCACACCCCCTACTGGGGATCTGCCCGCAACCAAGGTACATGCCCTTGACCGGAATTGAACCTGGGACCCTTCAGTCCCCAAGCCGACGCTCTATCCATTGAGCCAAACTGGTCCCGGCAGTCCTCTAAATGTTTTATTAAATATATCACAGAACAAATTTTAATTTAAAAATTATTTTAGAAATTCCTTTGAACTAGCAGAAGTTTTTCCCTTTAGTTCTTAACCCTTTTAAAAATGTTTTTATAATAAAACAGGAAAATTGATATATTCACATTTCATGATGCTAATGTGATCTAGTTCACTTATTCATCAATTAGTGAGGCTATCACTTGAATATTTTATTGTTTGCTTTACAGACATTGAAAGAACATGAAAAACTTACAAGTACCATATCATTTATTATCTAAGTTGCTAAAGCCAAGACCACTCAGTGAGTTGTGGCAAGTTACATGAAGTTAAATTACTTCAATTCTCAATACAGAAATCTGAAAGTATGTAGGTTTTTAATCATAATGCTGACTACGGGTTTTGACAGTGAATTTGTCTTCATGCTGAACTTGTTCAACTACTGATGTCCTCAACTAGGAGGGCAAAAGTAGCTGTGATATTTGGCTGCAAAGAAGAACTAATAAACATCATACATGCTGGGGGGGGGAGGGGGGAAGAAAAAAAAAGATTACAGGACAAACAGAGAATTAGGCTTCCATTTTCCAGTTGGCAAATTATTTCTTTTCCTAAGCCAAATCTATCTGTTAACAACATTTAAATATTTAAGCTAATATAAAGACTAAAGAAAAGGAAACTACAGTTTTAATTTTTTTTTGTGGTCATAATTTATCAAATGATACTCATAAAAATTGTTCCCATTCTGAGGTTTAGGCAATCCCAAAGCCAAAATAGAGTTGGCTACATTAAAGTTCCCTAACTGACCCATTTCTCTAACACTGTGTGAACATTTGTGTAATATACTTGATATTATTCAATATTATTATATGCAACATACTCAAATATGGCACTATGTATACATTAAGATACATTTATATGTGAAAACTCAACCTCAATATGTCAGAAACATTAAGTAAGATCACAGCAGAATCATTCTAAACTAGTAGCTATATAGGAGAAGTACAGACTAAAACACAAGTAATTTCTCATAGGCTATCATAGAAGGTACTAGAAGCCTGGTGCATGAAAATTCATGCACTGGATGGTCATGCGCTGACCATCTTTGTGACAGTATGAGGGTCAATTAGCATATTCCCTCTTTATTAGATTATTAGCTAGGATACTTGGTACAATAAAAGAATAATTGGACCTGACATGAATCAACCTGACCAAGCAAGCCCTACAAAAGCAAGGCTGCCCCAAACTAAATGCTATCATTAAATTTTATTGAGTCATAGTTAAGTTCCATGAGAGTCAAAAAACAATTCATTCAATCTCTTTCATCAATTTGATATTTTCCTGACTACTATTTTAATTAAGCAACTCATCATCCTAGGCTTTTAAATCTCATCTGTTGTGCTATTAGAATGCAATACATTTTATTCTACAATACAGGCTTCAATTAAAAAATGGTAGTTATGGCAAGAAAATAAATATATCATTTGGGGTGATAAAAGCCTCAGTCTGACCTGTTCTGACAGCAAGTTCCAGAACAAAATGAAAGTCTTTAAAAAAAAAACACACACAAAAAAAACATATTCTGTGGTAGGCTGATAATGGCCTCCCAAAATATTAGCTCCTAATTCCTGATACCTGGTAAATGTTAGCTTATTTAGAAAAAAAGTCTTTGCAAATATGATTAAATATCTTGAAATAGAAAAGTGTCCAGGTGAGATAAATACAAAGTGTTCTTATACAAAAGAGGCAGAGGGAGATTTGGCGCACAAAGGAGGAGGTGGTAGGAAGACTGTGCAGAGAGATGGGAAATACTGGCCTTAAAAACTGGAGTGATCAGGCCACAAGCCAAGGAACACTGGCAGCTACCAGAAGCTGGAAGAGACAAGAAATGGACTCTCCCCCTAGAGTTTCTACAGAAAGTGCAGCCAGGCCAACACCTGCCCAGTTATACTGACTTTAAACTTCTAGCCTCCAGAATTCTGAAAGAATAATTTTCTGTTGCTTTAAGCCACTGAGTTTATGGTAATTTATTTTGGCAGTCACAATAAATTATACATAATCTAAAGATGTCTATGGTTTAAAATCGCAATTCAGACACTACAACTTTTTAAGATGTTTCATTTATAAGGTCTATTAATAAAATGGTGTCATTATTATATACATACTTAATTTTTAAATCTGTAGTGATTCTTTATTTGACATGAGAAACCAAATTCCTAAATATTATTTCAAGATTTTCCAATCCCAAAGTGAATGCTAATTTCTTTCCTGCTATTTCCGTATCTGAGCTCTCCATGGAAGGCAGATTCAAGCACTCACTATTATTCTGAGAGACCCAAGTCACTTTCCTCTTGTCAATGTGTATTTTATTCTTTGCCTTTCTTTATCTTTAATCCCCACTAACCAAATCTTCCTACCATTGAGAGCCCAAAGCTATTGCTATTTCATTCATTCATAGAAAGATAAAATCTAAGGAATCCTGTGTTCTAGAAATAGCCACAAAAAGATAGCATGAACTTCCTTATATTAAAATAATTCTGACAAAAATCATATAAAAAACAGAGTTCTGAAAAAACACTGACCCAACAGAGAAAATACCGATGGTCTTAACACAACAGGTATGTACTAAAATCAATGTTGTAAAGTTCATTTCTTTTAACTACAATAACTTCTACTTGTTTTCAGTACTAAGTTGAAATGATTTTTTCTAGAATTGGAAGAATTTAAGTCACCTTGAAGCTTTCATGTCTTTCCTACCTACAAAACCAAGTATTGCTTTACTTACTAGTAGCTTGTCATTAAATCTTAAATCGAATAAAAAGTTATCAATTAGATAACTACTCAGTTAGAAAATAGATAACTACACATCTGTGATTATACTGTTTTGATTTATAAAATACGGACTTCAAATAGGAAGTAACAATCAACTATGAAAAGGACTCTGGGCAAATCTGATTAAGCAAAAATTCCCAAATTGTTATGCTGAGGTTATTTCATATACCAATGCAGTACCTGAGTATATAGCATTTTGGTTTTTCTCTATGTATTAACAGATGAATTGAGTATTATTAATAGGATATTAGCTCTCTATCTCTAGCTACAAACTTTCATAAATTCTGGAGTCAAATTTCAAATACCTTCTTTTAAAAAAAAAACATTTTTATTTCAGAGAGGAAGGGATCAGTATAGAGAGATAGAAACATCAATGATGAGAGAGAATCATTGATTGGCTGCCGCTTGCACGCCCCCTACATCAGATTGATGGAGCCCTCAACCTGAGAGTATGCCCTTGACCAGAATCAAACCCAGGACCCTATAGACTTCCAACAAGCCAAAACAGCTAGAGCTCAAAATACCTTCCAAAAGCTATCTTATCAGTGCTACAACTTTAACATGTCCAAACTCCAATTTATCAGCCAAACTCTAAAATTAGTTCTAAGTGCGAGGAGAGAATCCAAGATGGCTGCACACGTAAACACCTAGCAGCAGCCGCACACAACAATTTCAATAAATTCAATTAAAATATAAAATGGACATTATCCAGAACTACAGGAAAAGTCGAATGACTGGAAATTTTACAATGAGAAGCAAGGAGAAAACCAGAAGGAAAATCAGAGGAGCTGTAAAAGCCTAAGGTACAGAGACACGCAGCGCGCGCAGAGGACAGAGCCAGAGAGGAGGGGGCGGCTGAGTGCCTGGCTGGCGTTCCCTAACAGGAAGGAGATAAAAACTCCGACTGTGCTGAACCCCAGTTCTAGGCCAAGGAGCCGGGGCTGTGAGGCGGAATACCAGGGGAGCAGCGAAAGGCAGAGCCCCTGGAGGTGCGCACAGTGCATGCAGAGGACGGACTGTTGACTCTGCTGCCAGATTGCCCTGGTGGGAAGGAGACAGAGGCTCCGGACTGTGCTGGGCCCCAGTTCCGACTGCTCTGAACCCCAGTTCCGACTGCTCTGAACCCCAGTTCTAGGCCAGACCACGGGACCCAGGCTCATCCAGAGGGAGACTGGGCTGTAAGACGGAACCCCCAGAGGCATGCACATTGCTCACAGAGAAGGGACAGTTGGCTGTGTCGCGGGATTGCCCTGGCGGGAAGGAGACAGGGGGTCTAGACTGCTCTGAACGCCACCTCCAACCCCACTTCCAACTGAACTGAACCCCAGTTCCGGGCTCATTGGGGGAGATCCTAGACTGTTTGGTAGAAGGCGAAAATCGAGGGCACCTTTCTCTCAGATGTGCTTCCAGCCAGTACTGAAGGACCCTGGGGATTACTGAGACCCAGGAGCCCCATAGGGCGGGGCTGACAGAAGCCAAGGCTGTAGGTTCCACCCTGAAACTCCGCCCCATCAGGGAAGCTGTGAAAATGCCTAGACAATGAAATAGATCACAAACGAAAGAAATGGAAGACAAAAAGCGACTGGATATAGAGTTCAAAACCACACTTATAAGGTTGTTCAAGAATCTCCTAGAAAAGGCCAATAAAATAAATGAGACCTATGAGGATATGAAAAGGGATCAACTAGAAATAATAAGGGATCAACAAGAAATAATAAGGGATCAACAAGAAACAAAGAACACATTGTCTGAAATAAAAAATATTATACAGAGTCCTAAAAACAGAATGGAAGATTGCAAGAATCAAGTCAAAGATTTGGAACATAAAGAGCCAGAAGACACTCCTCTGCAGAAGCAAGAAGGCAAGAGAATCCCCAGAAAATTGAAGATAATGTAAGAAACCTCTGGGACAACTTCAAGTGAACCAACATCAGAATTATGGGGGTCCCAAAAGATGAGAGAGCGCAAGATATCGAAAACATACTGAAAGAAATAGTGACAGAAAACTTCACCCACCTGGTGAAAGAATTAGACTTACAAGTCCAGGAAGCGCACAGAACTCCAAACAAGACCACACCAAGACAAATCATAATTAAGATTCCAAGAGCAAAAGACAAAGAGAGAATATTAAAAACAGCAAGAGCAAAGCAGGTAGTTACCTATAAAGGAGCACCTATACGATTGTCAGCTGATTTCTCAACAGAAACCATGCAGGCCAGTCTGGAATGGCAAGAAATATTCAAGGTGATGAATAGTAAGAACCTACAGCCAAAAATAATCTATCCAGCAAAGCTATCACTCAGAATCCAAGGCCTGATAAAGAGCTTCACTAAAAAAAAAAAAAAAAAAAAAAAAAAAAAAGCTAAAGGAGTTCATCACCACCAAACCAGAATTATATGAATTGCTGAAGGGGGTTCTTTTGGAAGAGAAAGTAAATAAAAATTATGAACAACAAATACGTAACTATCAACAAGTGAATCTAAAACCCAAGGAAATTAAAAAAACAACAACTGATGAACAATATTAACTGTTGAATATAATAGAATCAGAGGTATGGAAGGGGAGTGAACTGACGATTCTTGGGGAACAGGGGAGAGGGGGATGTGGGAAGAGACTGAACATAAACTGTGCCCCTATGGATGAGGACAATGGGGGGTGGAGAAAGGGCAGAGGGTTGGTGAGAACCTGGTGGAGAAGAGCAATGAGGGAGAGGGGGGAAGAGGAACATTTGTAATAATATGAACAATAAAGATTTATTTAAAAAAGTAAATAAAATTAGTTCTTCTTCTTGCTGAATTCCTTGTTCTGTTAAAATCACCACCATGCTCAATGTATGCTGAATGAATGGATAAATAAATGAGAGAAAAATAAATACATTTCCTAGTAATCTAGACTACATTATTAGGGTAACCTCAATTTCCCTTGTTCTACTAACCACCAAATTCTGTAGATTTTACTTACATCATATCCTATCTATTACCAATGCCAAGCCTAGTTCAAACCAACAATAGCTCTTATCTAGTCTCCAGCATTCATCTTCTAACAGCTCTCCACTCCATACACCTGCTTCCAAATTCACTTGGTTTAACTTACAACCCTAATATTCTCCAGCTCAAAAATTTATTTGGCAACTTAATGCTTCCTAATTTACAGTCATATTCCAAGGAAAAGGGGTAAAAGAGGAGAAAAAGAAGAAAAAAGAGAAAGAGGATAGCAGGAGGTGGGAGAGAGAAGACAGAGAAACGGGAACAGGGGTGGTGAAGAAAAAGGATCCCGCAGGAGAAAGGGGAAGGAGAACAGAAGAGAAATAGAGAAATAGGAAAAAGAAAAGGAAGAGTAAGGAAAAGTGAAGAAAGAGACTAAAAAACATTGAAGGCAAATAAGACCATGCAATATTTATGGTAGATATTGATCTTTTTCAAATAATTAAAAGGTATTTTATAGGTTAGATTCACAGAAATAAAGAAATGTAAGAAGTAAAATTATATGTAGCTGAGTAATCCAATCCATAGCAAACCCTTTTCAAATCAAGACCGATCTCTGTAAAGTACTATGAACTGTGAAATTTACCAACTCTAAAATATAATCTTGCACCAATTCCTTTTGCTAGTCACATGTTTTTTTCTTTGTTGTTGACTACATATATGCAAGTGTAACATATCAGCTTCTTTGATTGAATATACAATATGAAGAAAATTAAACCTTAAGCAATAGGTTACCTTATATCCGATTTAAGGGTAAATTTTGACTCCTCCCCCAACCCAAAGTCACACTAAACAAGTCTTTGATGACCTACTCAACATGAACTAGCTATATAGAGAATTCCAAGATTGACATTCTGCCTCCGATAGCCCCCAGTGGTAATTAGCAGCCAGTGCACTAGCTAACTACTTCTTTGGGTGCAGGGAAGACATGGTTTTATGCAATTAAAGACTTAAGACACTGATGGCAAACTGAAGTTATCACTGCTGAACAAGGGTGGTGATGTACATCTACAAATCCTACGGGGCTGCTCTCCTGCAGCAACTAGGAGCTCTGCTCTGTGGCCATCAAGGCCATCAGGTACTAATTAGGCAGTGTGTTCTGTCAACACTTTCATGCTCTTTCTTTATTAATTGATCATTCTGCACATTAATGATACTACCACACTGGCTTTGAATCCCCTCAAGTGCTTTATCCCAGAGATAGAAAATAAAGAAGACACGAGAAAGAGAATGTCCACATTTAATTTACCTACCTCATATTTGAATTAACACTAAGTTATTTGAATCAACTCTAAAAGTTTTTTCTTTTATTTGCAAAAATGCTCCTGTGGACCTAAAATGTATACATACACATTCCTTAAGTAAAGTGTAACTGATGTCAAATTAACTTTATAAGCTATAGGAAAATACAATTGGAATGAAATTTAAGCTAAAAGCATTGGCATTTTCATATATACATGTTCAAAAATTAATGGTGAGAGATTAAATGCTAAAAGCTGGAGAGGGAGTAGCTATTAATACTATTTTTCTTAATTCTAACTACCTAGTGATGAGGGCAACTCATCTAAAATGACACTCAATAAACCAGAGATATGACAGGAACTGAGTGAAATATAAAACATTTAATATTTGCAGTCACAATCAGTGAACTTAGTATACAATTTTTGAGATAAAGGCCTAAGAAGCTTCTTCGGAAGCTGTGAAAACACATATCCTCTCTGATAATTTTTGGTTTTCCTTATTGCAAATCACTGTTTTTATGAAGCAGCCATTAAAAAGTTGGTGAGGAGGCGCCGTTAAGATGGTGCAGCAGTGATTCTCTAATGAATCAACACAACTTAGGTAGACAAGGGAAACATCCACACTGACTGCATGACTGCATTTTGTTATTGTTTCGTTGCATTTTCTGTAAATGCCCACTAGCTTAAGCAAGATCATGTTACAAAAAGTTAGATGTAAAAGACTACAACTGAGTCCTTTACATGTTGACACTGCATTAAGATTATGAAAGCTGAATAAATCATTACAAAGGTAAAGTCAAGTACAACACACTACTGCCACCTAATGATTAGGAAAATATTGCCTAAAGTAAAAGTCAACAACTCATGTATCATCTGTGCAACAGCTAACAGCAGAAACATAATTTTAAAAATATGTTTGAACAATTTTAAGGTTTTCTGATTCAAACAGAGAAAAAATAACCCATGTGCAAAAGTGTGTCTATCCACTCAAAAAGGCTTATTAACTATCTTACATCTTACTATAAGTCATACTGTGCTAGCCAATGAGCACCCAATGATGAATAGAACAGGATGCCTGTCCGAAGGGACTCAGTCTAGTGGAGGAGATCAGACATAGAAACAATTAATTATAATACAATGGGGGGAAATGAGCTGATAAAAAAGATAACATCATGAAAACTTTAACTTAGAATAAATTAAGAAAAGTTTTTAAACAAAGATGACATTTGACTGGGTTTTGAAGGATGAAGAGGAGTCAACCTGTGGAGGAATTGTGAAAGGGTAGAAGGAAAAGGCATTCAAGACAGTGAGAAATGCCAAATACAAGACAGGAAAGTACTAAGATGGATATTAGAGTTATGAATAGCAGAACTGCAAGTTATACTTAGAATGATTAAAAGAACAGTTGGGTAGGAAAAGTAGTAAAAGATAAAGTTGAAAAGCAAGACTGGGTTCAGAATGAAAAGAAACTATTGGGTCGGCAGCTAAGTAATTGCTGATTTTTTAAAGAAAATCAAAGACAATTTTTTCATGGAACTAAATAACTTTATTCTGTAATGTATTGCCCATTTTGATCAATGACCTTTTGCCATCTTTCAGGCAGCATCATAATCCCACGTTCAAAAAACTTTTGGTTTTTATTAGCAAAAAACTGAATCAGGTACGATTTGACATCATCATCATTATTGAAATTTTTACCATTCAAGGAGTTTTGTAAAGATCGAAACAAAAAGTAATCAGATGGTGCAAGGTCAGGACTATATGGTGGATGTGGCAAAACATCCCAACCAAGCTCCATTAATTTTTGCCGAGTGACCAAAGATGTGTGTGGCCTTGCATTGTCATGATGGAATACAACACCTTTTCGATTTGTCAATTCGGGCGGCTTTTCTTCAACTGCATTGTTTAATTTCATTAGTTGTTCAATGTAGACATCAGAATTGATCGTTCGGTTGGGTGGTAAGAGTTCAAAGTAGACAATTCCTTTGTAATCCCACCAAACTGATAACAAAACCTTCTTTTGATGAATATCAGCTTTTGATGTTGTTTGAGTTGGTTCACCTGGCCTGCTCCACGATCTTTTCTGCTTGATATTGTTGTAAACAACCCATTTTTCATTGCCAGTTATCAGTCGTTTTAAAAATGGATCATTTTCATTACGATTCTTTAGCAAATCGCAGCTGCTAATGCGTTGCGTTAACTGTGATTCTTTCAGTTCGTGAGGAACCCATGTATCGAGTTTTCGAACATAGCCAAGTTGTTTTAAGTGATTTTCAATGCATGTATGTGATACATGAAGCTTCTCTGCAATCTCACGTGTTGTACTGTGACAGTCCGAATTGATTATTGCTTTGATTAGGGCGTCATCAACTTCAACTGGACGACCAGAGCGTTTTTCATCTTTGAGTGAAAAATCACCAGAACGAAATTTGGCAAACCAATTTTGACACTGCTGTTCTTTTAAGGCTTCGTCACCATAAACAGCACATAACTTTTTATGAGCTTGCAATGCGTTTTTCCCTTTGCGGAAATAAAAAAGCAAAATATGACGAAAATGTTCCTTTTGATTTTCCATTTTTCAACGAACGCCAAACGAAAACTACAAAACAGATCAAAAAACTTTTTTTACTGATTAACAGCTGAATAGCCAACTATCAAATAACAAAATGTGTTTTACATTTGTACTACGTCTGCAAACCTAAAAATTCAACTGAAGCCATATATGTGTGGAACCCGCAATTACGTAGTTGCCGACCCAATAGTATGCTAAGAAACATGGATGTTTTCCTACTTTAAAACTCCACATTACATGTATGATAGAGATATAACTATACTTTTCTCTCAAAAGACAAAAAAATTATATAACCCGGTGGTAGGATGCAAGGTATAGGGAGGAGAGGTAGGGGAACGGGCAATAAGGAAAATTACTGGACTACTGCAGCACTCCTGAGGAACTTGCTAGTTCCTGAGGATCGAAGGCAGGGGGTATCAGACACTGGGACAGGAATTTGGCAATCACCGTGAAGCAGATAAAACTACAGGAATATACAGAAAGTAGTCCTTCTCAACGTTTTTGAGTTATGAGCAACTCCAACATTATGATAAAAAGCTGGAGAAAGGGAGATGCACACACAATTTTGAAAACAATTAAGAAACCTCCCAAAACATGAGGGCTTTAGAGTAAGAGTCTCTGATTTGGTGATAGGTGAAGAAAGACAAAGATAAAATTCTGGACAATAACATTTATATCTGACAAAGAAAAAGATGCTAGAAAAGATAATAGAGCAGTGAGCAATAAGATAAGCAGGAAACAGATCTGCAGAAACGAAACCCAAGGAGGAAAGAGTTTCAAGAAACAAGGAAGATCTATGACAACAGCAAATGTCACATATTGAAACCACTGACTGGCAAGTAGGGGCCATTGGCCACTGTACTAGGCACTAGATAGAATGACAGTGGGGAGAGAATGGGCTAAGAACCAAATGGATGGTAGTTAAGTCATGTTTGGCAAGGAAGGAGAGAGAGAGGAGTAACATCAAGGCCAAAGGAGGATACATAATTTTGAAAGGCATTTTACTGCCTGAGGGGGTAAGCTAATGGAAAAGGAAAATTCAAGATAGAGAGTAGAAGAGAGAACTGGCACAGCACTGACCTTGAATATATGTAAAATTCATTTTTTATTTTAGCTTGGTTGTGACTTATTATGTGAGCCCAGAAAAGTTACTCAACTGTACAAATAGAAAGAATGCTTGCTAAACTGTAAGCAACTCAAGAAGTAAGGCCCTTTATCCATCATATTACAACTAATTACATCTATAGTACCTAGCACAATGCCAGCACATACAAGACAGTACATATTTAATGAATACATTATCTATCTATAAAGCTCAGTGTTTTGTAAAAATCAAAGGACATAATGTAAATAAGCATATTTTGATACAATTAAATATTTTAATGGGGTATGGCAGGAGAGGCAGGCCTGAATAAAATATTTTAAAAATAATTTATTGATTTTTTACAGAAAGGGAGAGGAATAGATAGTTAGAAACATCGATGAGAGAGAAACATCGAGCAGCCAGCAACCAAGGTACATGCCCTTGATTGGAATCGAACCTGGGACCTTTCAGTTCGCAGGCGGACATTCTATCCACTGAGCCAAAAACAGTTAGAGCCTGAATAAAATATATTTTTAAAAATTCTTGAAAGCATTGTTGACAAGACAGTAAAGAACTGTTGGCCAAAGACGAAGGGAAAACATATAATCAAGGACAAAGGATGAAAGGCGCTTTGCTCCAAGGGCATTTCACCTATCCTACAAAGCATCCTGGAAATGAACTTTTTGAGATTCAAAACCAGGACAAAGTGATACAAAGTCAGAACTCCTAATCATTATGTTACACATAGGATTCCCTATGACACCACTTTTTAGAATTTATTTGATGTATACACAATAGCATTTATTACACTAGATACTAGAATTTAAACATCTGTGTCTTCCTCCTAACAATAAACTTGGTTATCCACAGTATCCAGAATAGTGTCTACAAATGTAATAGGTACTAACCCTAACAGATGTTGAGTGAATGGATGAATGAATAATTGAAGACAAATTCGGATTGCTTTGCTCCTCATAAATAGTTCTAAATCCATCCATTTAATGAATTTAAAAAGTGTAATTCTCAAACAAAATACCTTCAGGGATTGTAAGAATTTTACTTTGTATTTTTAAACATTTTGAGATAGCTAAAAGTAATGGCTAGTTTAAGTTGCTTCAGGAAAAAGGACACGTGTTTTCTGAGCTAGCTCATCCCACACACTGCACAAAGGATAATGCTCAACTTGTAGACAATATTTCAAAAAGCCTAACATATTGAGAAGGGGTTTTATTTGGGGGGGAACACAGTAGTTACTATTTTTAAATCATGCAAAACCATGCAATTCACTTATACCCAAAATGTGCTAACTAGACATTATACATAACATAACATTTTTGTTAACAGCAAATTATATGACTCTAGAGGCCTGGTGCACAAAATTCACAGGGGGTGGGGAGGAGGGAGAGTGTCCATCAGCCCAGCCTGCACCATCTCCAATCTGTAACCTCTCAAGGGATGTCCCACTGCCCATTTAGGGCAGCCAGACATCCTCTTATAATCAAGGATGGCTGGCTCCCATCTGCTTACCTGCCTACCTTCCTGATTGCCCATAACCATTTCTGCCTGCCAGCCTGATCACCCTTAACCACTGCCCTGATAGCCTGATTAATGTCTAACTGCTCCCCTGCCAACTCGATTGTCCCCAACTGCCTGCCCCTGCTGGCCTGGTCACCCCTAACTGCCCTCCCCTGCAGGCTTGACTGCTCACAACTGCGCTCCCTTGCAGGCCTGGTCCCTCCCAACTGCCCTGCCCTGCTGGCCATCTTGTGTCCACATGGTGGCAGAATCTTTGACCACATGGGGACAGCTATCTTGATCTTGTGTGTTGGAGTGATGGTCAATCTGCATATTACTCCTTTATTAGATAGAATAGAGGCCTGGTGCATGGGTGGGGGCCAGCTGGTTTGCACTGAAGGGTGTCCAGGATCAGGGAAGGTTCCCTTGGGGCATGGGGCGGCCTGGGCGAGGGGCCTGTGATTGTTTGCTGGCCGGCCATGCCCCCCCCTAGAATCTGAGATATATTTATCTTTTATAATTTAAACTTTGTAGCCTGGAGTGAAGCCAAGCCTTCTGCTCGCTCAGTGGCAGCAGCCATTTCTGTTGGGGTTTATTCACCTTCTATAATTGAAACTTTGTAGCCTGGAGTGGAGGTGTAGGCCGGTCAGGGCAGGCGGAAAGCTTGGCTTCCTCCATTACTGGGGGCAACCCTAGCCTGTTCTCTCCAGCTCAGTGGCTGCTGCCATTTTTCTTGGGATTAATCTTCTATAATTGAAACTTTGTATCCTTGAGTGGAGGCCTTGGCCAGGCAGGGTGTGTGGAAAGCTTGGCTTCCTCAATTGCTGGGGAAACCCAAGCCTCCTTCCTGCTCTCTGTGGTGGCAGCCATCTTGGTTGGGATAATTTGCATATTAGCTCTGATTGGCTGGTGAGTGTATCGGAGTGATGGTTAATTTGCATATTACTCTTTGATCAGGTAGGATGCTATACAAGGTTTACTCCTTGAAAATAGGTAAAGGAATAAACCCATCTCTCTTTAAAAATCATAACTAATTAAAGGCCACATTAAACATCAAGGACTTTTTAAGCTTAAAACAATGACAAAAGAAATTCACAGTAACAGTGAAAAATCCATGGTTGCCTAGGGAAAACAGAAAATGCATCTACAAATGGTGATGGTTATACAGGTATATTCAATCCAAACTGATCATAATAACTAAAATAAATGCATTTTATTGTATATAAATTGTACTCCAATAAGGTTAACTTGAAAACTAAACAAAAGAAATATATCCTAAGAAACATAATAAAGTTCTAGCTATTTTATATGGATAAAAAAGGTAGAACAACAATATTCTAGTGAATTCCAACACTTTAACAAAAGTGTAATATTAATTCCTTTGGGAAACATTGGGAAAATGTCTTTTTGTTTTTGTTATATTTTGGCATACTGAAAATAATGTACACCAAATCATAAGAAAATTCTAAATTTATATAATCTTTAACATTTTTACTTTTCCCCTTTCAATTATTGTTTAGCATTATTATTTTATACCGTTTTCTTATAATTTATTTGTTTAATCTTTTTTAATAGAATTTATGTCTTCAAATATATATCAGTATATAAAACTAGTGCATGAATTTGTGCCCAGGTGGGGTCCAGCCAGGACAGCTCCAATTGCGGTGGGTCAGGGATGGAAGGGGCTACAGTCGGACATCCCCAGAGGAGTCCCAGATTGGAAAGGTTGCAGGCTGGGCTGAGGGACACTCTCCACCTCCCCCCCCCCCAGTGCACAAATTTCATGCACTGGGCCTCTAGTACATATATAAAAGCTTAGCAACTGTTACAACTGAATAACCGGAATGACCCAACCACCAGACAATTCTATGATGCACACTGACCCAGACCTTGCTGCTGGGGTCTTAACAGCCCCAAATCTGGTTCACCTGCACCCCAGACCCAGATAGGAGGGAAGAGGGAGCCCAATTCCACAGGGAATTGGCTGTTGGTTAGCTTGCTGCTGGGGCCAACCTCCCGCAGTCTCTCCCTCTGGCCACCCGAACCCCCTATCGGCCCTAATTGCCAGCCAAGCAGAGGGACCCTGCTTGTACATGAATTTGTGCACCAGGCCTCTAGTATTATATAACTAGCTATATATATATATATATATATATATATATCCACTTACAATTAAAACAGAACCTCTAAATGTTCACGTAAGTATTAAGTGGCATTTTATTCCTCAAATTATATGAATTTTCTTTAAGATTATGAAACTTATAGTAACAGCAGCAAATAATTTTCCAACACAATAATTTTTTTCCCAGTAGAAAGGTATCTTGTGATATTATCAGCACCAATGGGAAAAGACCCCCAATTTTCAATTTGACAAAGCTTTTGGAGGAAAACTTTATTCTCAGTAAATAGTAATTTTTATATGTATAACTACAAAAATATGGGAATAATATAACTAATCATTCTTGATGTTAAATCATTTTAAAGCAATGAATTCTTCTTCACCTTAGTAGAAAACTAAAATAATATTTTAGAAATTGATTCATAAGGAGAAAAGATCAATGTACTTTTATTGACAAGTAAAGTCCCTATTAATAAAATACTGCGAGGAAATGTTGAGTCAATCAGCATTATTATTTGTTTACAGTAAATTATTAGGCAACAGACAATGGTATGTGACATATGTTTTTCAGGCTAATTCTGCATTTTACATTTATATGTATCTTTAAACAATTCTAAAATATCTCAGTCAATAATTTTTTTCTCTCCAGAATTGGAAGCTTGAGTAAGCACTACAGTTACAAAAATTAAAATAAGAAAACAGCATTTACTAAATCAACATGTATTGTAAACTTAGCAGCCTATGATTTAGCAATATTTTATCCCAACAACTAATTATGTAGGAGGTGTTAAATTCAAAGTTTTTTGAACTTGGAAAAGTACACAAAATAAATATGCCTTTTTAAAAGTTAGATACAAAATAGTATTTGTCAGAAGTAATTTTATTCTCCAACTGTTTTGAGACATTGTTGAAAGTCAGAGAATATATGGTAATTCAAATTAGAAAGCCAGGATATAAACTAAAAGTCTGTTTATGAAAAAAAATCTAATAAGCAAAATAAATCACATGACCCTAACCGATTTGACTCAGTGGATAAAGCATCGGCCTGTGGACTAAAGGACCCCAGGTTCGATTTCGGTCAAGGGAATGTACCTTGGTTGCGGAATGTACAGCTGATTGATGTTTCTCTCTCATTGATGTTTCTAACTCTCTATCCCTCTCCCTTCTTCTCTGTAAAAACAAAAATCAATAATATATATGTAAATAACATGATTTTTCCTTATAATGTTGTTTCATAACTCTTTTAGAAATTCTAAACTCATAAAAAGAGAATAATGAAAACAAGTTTCACTCCATAAGCCATATATATTCTAGATTCCTTCAAAATTAAAATAGAGTAGTAATTATGTCTGACCCTCTGAAATACTCCATCAATTGTATGAGAATTAGGTGTCTCCTGGAAATCCAGAACACCAAAAATTATGGTTTGAAGCAACTGACGTAATGGGAGAGAATCTAGAGGCAAAGGATATGTGGTCAAGCCCAGATTTTACCCCTTACTAATTGTGTATTGTACTAAACCACTTAACTGTAACTAAGCCTTGGCTCTCTCAACTGAGAACATGGGGATAATATTACCTGCCTTTTTCAAGACTGCTGAGAGGATAAATCTAATAAGATGTGAAAGCATTTGTAAACTGTAAAGAACAAACTATAAAGTATAATACACATGCTACTAAATATATATATACTTACTACTGCATGCTTCCTAACCTTCTTAGACAGAATATGCCGAGTGTAATTTAACCCATAGCCATAATTTGACAAATAGAACACCTGATTCTTGAAAAAATACTTGATCCGCCCAAAAGATGGTAAGGAAGGCCAAAGGGAGGGAGGTACAAAGAGCAAATAAGACAAATCTAAAAATTAAAAGATTACAGATTTTAACCCAAACATTGCCAATCCTATATAATAAAAGCCTAATATGCTAAGTGTCTGACCATTCGACTGTTTGACCAGAAGCTATGACGCACACTGACCACCATGCACTCTTGGGGTCTGGCCAATCAGGACAGGGTAAGATAGGCCAGACAAGCCCTAAAACTCTCTTGCGGTCTCTCCCTGGTCAGCCAACCTCTCGTGGACCTTGCTGGCCAGCCACCTGGCCCTGGTCAGCCCCAACTGGGACTGGACAAGACGGTCCGGACACATGCTGGAGCCCTGCCACATTCCCTCCCAGGCCCCAAATGTGCAACAGTGGGGCCCCTTTGCCTGGTCTGTGCCCTCTCACAATCCAGGACCCCTTGGGGGATGTCGGAGAGTTGGTTTCGGCCCAATCCTCAGAGGCCAGGCAGAGGGACCCCACTGGTGCACAATCCATGCAATGGGCCTCTAGTAATTACAGAAAATGTAAATGAACTAGGGGCTGGGGGAGATGAGATGTTGGTCAAAGAATATAAACTTTCAATTATAAGATGAATTTGGAGTGTATAGTATAGTGACTACAGTTATCAATATTGCATTGTATACCTAAAAGCTGCTAAGAGAGTCAACTTAAAGGTTCTACACACACACACACACACACACACACACACACACACACCCCCCTACACAATGGTAACTATGTGAGATGACAAACTTTAGTGTGCTTATCATTTCACAAAATATATATGTATCAATCATCACATTGTACACCTTAAACTTCCACAATGATATATGCCAGTTATATCTCATTAAAGCTAGTGAGGGTGGGGAGGAATGTAAATGGAATAAACACCACCAATAAAAAGGGTGAGATTGACAGATGGGAGTTTTTTAACCCTAATTATTCACTATATTACAAGAAAACATACTTTAAACATAAAAGAGACAGACTGAAAGGATAGTTAAAAATAAACCATACAAGCACAGTGCATAAAAGCTGGTGTCACTATTTTAATACCTAAGTAGATGCCAAGAAGAGTACTATGAGAAATAGAGAGGGGAATTTTATAATGATCAAAGGTTCAAATTCATGCAGATGAAAATTTTAAATATATATTTACCTAGTCAAAATAAAACCAAATACATTAAAAATTTCAATAGAATTGAAGAAAAAATAGTAAAGTCCACAATCACAAATTGATAAGACAAATTTAAAAAATTTATAATATAGAATATTTGAACAATATATCAATATAACCCAATAGATATTTACAGAACACTATATTCAATAATGGAGTACACAATTTTCAAGTGATTGGAAACATTCACCAAGATAGACCATATACTAAACCATAAAAAAGTTTTAATGAATTCCAACTCTAACAGAATTAAATTAGAAATCAGTAATAGAAAGATCTGAATATTTTCCAACATTTTAAAGTTAAGTAATGTTTTTTCTTAGTAACCCACAGGACAAAGAAAACTATTACAGGAGAAATTTTCAAATATTTTGAACTAAATGATAATGAAAATACACATCAAAATTTGTGCTTCTGGCTTAGAAAAGAAGACAGGTGTACAATCAATAACAATGAAAGTTTCTTCATTAATAAGGTGGAAAAGAGAAGTAGAAGAAAGGATATAACAAAATTAAAAGCGGAAATCAAGAAAAACAGACAAACAATACCAAAAAATCAACAAAGTAAAAGTTAGTTCATGGCAAAGATTAATAAAAGAGATAAACCTCTACCAAGACTGATCAGGAAAAAAAGAAAAAAGAAAAAAAAAGAATGCCAATGTAAAGAATAAAAGGAAAAACATAACTATATACCTTATAGCAATTCAAGAATAACAAGATAGTATGAACATTATGATAATAAATTTAACTTCATAAACTAATGGACAAATTCTTGATAACTATAACTGCCTAGTAAATTCTATTAAACATTTACATAAAAAATTAAGGCAATTTCATACAATCTTTCAGAAAAGAAAGAAAATAGAATAATTCCCCAATTATTTTATGGAACCAGCATATCTGTGATATTATATTTAGGCCTGGACATCATAAATCTAGCCATAAAAATCCTCAACAAAATAACAGCAATTAAAATCCTGCAACATATAAAAACTATAATATTTCATGAATAAGTGAGATTTGTTTATACTAAGAATGCATAAAAGATTTAACATTAAAAAAAATCTATGGAACCTGGATTAAAGGAGGAAATTAATATATGCAAACTTCAATAAATATATTTTTTTAAATCTATCAAAGTTCAATATCCAGTCATGAAAATATAATTGCAAGACACATACAATGTTAAAAAAGTAAAAAGATGAAATCAATTTTGATAATAAATTTCTTTATTTGTGCAAATATAATCATATATATTGTGTTTAAATATGCAAAAGACAATACATCCAAGATATTATCATTTCAATATGTAATCAGCAAAACAATATTAGATTATTTGGGGGGGGGGTTGTACTAATCTTTGAAATCCAATTTGTATTTTATATTTATTTCAGCATATCTGGGTTTGAACTAAGCTACATTTTAAGTGCTCAATAGCAATATGTAGCTAGTAGCTGCTGGATGCTAATGCTGATCACATGAACACTTTTAAGCATTTTACATGATTATTTCATTACTAGTGACCAGGTGCATGAATTCATGCACACTGGGCGGGACTTAATGATGGGCTGGACACACCCTGGATCAACCTCCCGGGTTTGCCAGATGCACCTGGGGTGGTGCCATGGCTCGAAAGGCATCTGCATAGTGAGTGGGGGTCCCTCTAGTAGATGGGGTCCTTCGGCCTGGTATTTGGGTGTCAGGCTGAAACCGGCTCTCCGACATCCCCTAAAGGGTCCTGGAGTGTGAGAGGGCATTCTGCAATATTGCTGTCATACAGGGTATGGCACACAAATCCAAGTGTGCAGTAAACCAGATTAAGGGCCAAATTGCCCCGGCAACAACATAACCCAGAGCGAAAGGTGGAACTGTGCAGCCCAGTGAGGAATCAGACTCACTCCTTTCTGGTTTTAGGGTGCATCACCTAAGAACCGCCACTGCTAAGTCACTGCAGCTCAGCAGCTCCTGCAATGAGCATCTGCCCCAAAGCAACAGGTCAGACATAGGGAGGGATACTTAGCATATTAGCCTTTTATATATATGATACCTCACAGGGGCACATACAGGGGAAAGTAACTTGTCCAAGTTCTCACATTGAGTGGTAGAAACAGAATAACTCAGATTTCCTGCTTCAAATTGCCAATCTATCCCACCTCAAACTAACTTTTTTTTTTTTTTTTTAACAATATGATTGAAACTTTCAACTCACCATATAAATACTATGATTCCTGCTTGAATATCATGTTCATTTTATGGAAAAAAATTTCTGGTCATATAAGAAAAACTAATCTCCCCCTGTCCCTCCCCAATGATTTAAAATCTGAAATAACCAGACTTACCATCAATATGAGTTTTTGATACTTTTGTTTTAGATCAGCCATACTTGCAGATGGGTTTGCTCCCAGAATGCTGTACCAATCCTTTTTTGGTATCTGCCCAAATGCCATCATCCACTGAACATGTGGGCCTTCTCTGATAAGCTGAATAAAAATATTGATTACAATTAATTAAATTCATTACAGTTTGCATGTAGGTATGAAATAAGCAAGAACTGCTTTTCTAAGTTCTTTAAAATTTAGATATTTAATTGACTGAATCATTATTATAATACAAACCTAATGAAGCATATATTTTTGTTTAAAACACCCTCCAGAACCCTGACTGAATGGCTCAGTTTGTTAAAAAGCGCTTTCAAATAAGCCAAGGTTGTAGGTTCGATACCTGGTTAGGGTACATACAAGAATCAACCAATGAATGCACTAATAAGTGGAACAACAAATTGATGTACCTCTCTGTTTCCTCTCTCTACCCCTTTCCTCTCTCTCTAAAAATAAATTTAAAAAATTTTAAACACTCCAAGAATTTCATGTATAACAGTACAGACATGTATGGAAAACTTGTTGGATATTTCATGCTATACCCTTAAGTCTTAAATTAAGGAATACACAACAGCACTGAAAACAACTGAATTCGATAGTGAACCCGAGCGATGGATTACACTGTAAGAAGGTATTTCTGCTGATCTTATGGTATACGTGGCACACAGTAGGTACTCACTAAATACACTAAAGGAGCTTACTAAATGTTTACACAACAAATGTTTGTTTTTAAGCAAAGCAAAAAGACCAAAGAATTATGATGAATTTGGGAGCCTTCCCTCTGAAATGTCCTAGTTCACTTCTTCTCTTCCAAATTATTTTTTAAGACCAAGAGAAACAGCCCATCACCCTTGAGGTAGCAAGCAAGAATAATCCCTCTGCTATTGGGGGAGCCCCCTGAAACCGTACCCCCTGTAGTCTCCAGGCTACAGAGGAGACCCCTCCAGGAGCCCGGAAACCAGGCAACCTCTGCCCACAGCTGTGGACTTAAGGCGACAGCAAGACCTCCTCCAAAATGGGTTTTCGGAATTCACTGAATTCACAGGCGAGTACCCTCCCCAGCTCCACTCGAAATCGAACTTACCAAACTTCATAGAGGCCTCTGAACAGGACCCTCGCAGCCGTTCGGCAAAACTCGGAACCGGCTTCCCTTTCCGCCGGAAGTTATTGCTCTCACGTGACCACGTTCCCAAGTCGAGGCGTAGTGGCCGCGTGGCTACGCGGAAGCGTCGCTCCGCCCTCCAGGACGCGGTGGCTATGGTAACCAGTCGCTGCTATGGTACCCAGTGGATGCTTCTAAGGAGTTTTGGAGCAGCAGCAGCAGTAAGTGCTTGAGCTTTAGGGAAAGGAACCTTTCTCCTTCTTTTAAACTCCCTCTTCTCCCTCGCTTCTCTCTCCTGTCCCAGCGAGCCTGCCCTCATGCCTCCGGCTGCCCCCGCCACCCCCAAAGCGTCCTACCCGGCGCTGCTCCCAGTTTTGTGGTTGGTGAATGCATTATGGCGGGGTGGGGGGTTAAGAATGAGAACTGATTCCTCTCAAGTCCCTATACTTCTCTTAGAATGTTCTCATTCGAACATTAAGAGAAGTAAAACATGTGCCGAATAGTTTGTTTTTTCAGTTAAAAAAATTTTTTTTCTGGAAAAGATGTTAAGCCAAGATGTTTCATTTATATGTTAACGTCTGGCTTAAAAGATAAACACACACACACACACACACACACACACACACACACACACACACTTCCAAGCCCTTTCACATTTAGAAAAATGAAATAAAACCCAAATGTTTGTTGAACTATAGTTTGCAGAATAAATTACGGTAAAAGTGTGGGCAAGAACTCCATTCCTATGTAACTAGCATAAACATAGCAAGGTACATTAAATGTTTGATTTCATGGTGATTGATTAAGTACAATACCTAAAAATAGCTATAGCTATAAATGTAGCAGGGATTTAAGGCCCTGGGTTGTAGTTTTAGTTAAAAAAAAAAAATCACATTCTTATTTAGTCTGTCATTTTAGTACCTGCCTGTCCATAACTAATGTGTTGATGACCACCACACATTAACACGGTTTTAATTTGAGATCATATTAGTAATATTGTGCTTTTAATGGTGGATAACATTTGCAATAGCTACAGCATACTTCTGCTAATTTTTTTCTTATCCTAGGATTATATTTACCTGGCTCTTTTACTGGTTTCTTTGCCAACTATTTTTTTTTTTAATGAAATTTATTGGGGTGACATTGGCTAATAGGATTATATAGATTTCGGGTGTTGATTTCTAAGATGCCAGATTTGTATTGTATATTGCAGTGTGTATCCATTACCCAAAGTCAAATTATCTTCCAAGGCCATAGATTATGTCTCCTTCACCCACATGCTCCTTTACCTCCACCCCTTCCCTCTGGCAAATACCACACTGCTGTTTGTGTCCACAAGTTTCAGTTTTATATCCCACATATGAATGAAATCAAATGGTTCTTAGCTCTTTCTATCTGGCTTGTGTCATTTAGCATAATATTCTTAAGGTCCATCTATGTTGACCCAATGGCAGTGTTTCATTTTCTTCTTATGGTTGAGTAGTTATTCCATTGGGTGTATGTACCACATTTTTATCCAGTCTTCTATCATTGGAAACTTTTATTGTCTCCATACCTTGGTCACCATGAACAATGTTAATGAACATAGGGGTACATATATCATTTCAAAGATATGTTTTTCAGTTTTCTGGTATATACCCAGGAGAGGAATTGCTGGATCATATGGTAACTCTATTCTTAAAATTTTTGAGGAATGGCCAGACTATTTTCCATAGTGGCTGTACCAGTCTACATTCCCACCAGCAGTGAATGAGGGTTCCCTTGTCTCCACAACTTCTCCCTCCTTTGTTATTACTTGTCTTGTTGATAATAGTCATTCTAACAGGTGTGAAGTGGTATCTCATTTTAGTTTTAATTTGCATTTCCCTAATTATTAATAAGATTGAACATCTTTTCATATATCTGTATTACATTTGCATGTCTTCTTGGGAGAAGTGTCTATTCATGCCCTCTGCCCATATTTTAATTGGGTTGTTTGTTCATTTAGCCAACTCTTTTTTAATTCCCTTGATCTTACTTACCTCTGAATTTTTAGGATTTTTATATTACTGACCTAAGCTATATTTAAGTACCACAGAATATTATAGTTATATTCTAAAATTAAATTATTGCCCCTAGAGCAATTTAGAATCTAATGGGAAGACAGAATTAGCTAGTGATGAGATAAAACACACACACACACACACACACACACACACACACACACACACACACACACACAAAATGATATAGTACATACATAGCTTTCATTCACTTTTTCATTCAGTAAATATTTATTGAGTGTTTACTATGTGTCTCACACTCTGTTACAAAAGACACAAAACAGTTGGCTGTAGCCCTCTTAGAAGCTTAGAATTTATCAGTATAGACAACAATTAAATAAAGAACAGAAATACCTGTGGAAAGTACTATGCCAAAAGAAATAAGAGGGACTATGACAGTTAATAACTTACATGAATAGAATAAGCAGATTACTTGAATGATTGAAATTCTTGAATCAAAATTAGGCTAATCCAGGAAGATGTATGAAAGTGTTCATTTAAATTAGGGGTGTCGAACTCAATCAGAGAAGGGGCCAAAATCTAATATCCAGCCTAAATCGCGGGCCGAATGGTTTACTGAACAGTCATAAACTGTCATTGTGATGGAAACGCAGCGGAGTGCAGTGATGACAGCGCAGTGCGGGCCACATTGCAAGGCCTGGCGGGACGGATTTGGCCCGCGGGCCTTGTGTTTGACACATGTGATTTAAATAATGTTTTGAGTGAGGAAAGAGATGAATGGCTAGAATTAGAGAAACTTAGTTTTGTGAGGTGGCAGATTATCATAAAGCTTATTGAGAATCTAATGAACAATCCTGCCTCATCTTTCAGAAATGGTTTTTCATTTTTGCCTTTTTGCTCCTTGCTGGTTGTCTTCATTTGATCTAGTCTCTCACCTTTTCAGCAATAATTCATTGAACATTCATTGCCTTCGAGTAAGGCAATGCACTAAATATGAAAGTCAAAGAGGTAAATAGGTTTTGCTGTCACCCCTGTTGCTGTGTTTTCCTTTTCTTCCTTATTTTTTTTCTTTTCAGTTTTGTCAATGTCTTTCAAGCTTGTTTCTGACCTCTTAAAGGTCTTTTATCTTATCTGAGAATTTTGTTCCTGTCTTCCTAACTTCTTTACATCTGAAGTTTTAATCTTTGCCTGAATCTGTTAAAGATTCTATGTAAAATGCATTTTCTGTGTGTGTTTGTGTGTTTGTTGTGTGTGTGTTTTTGGTTTGTTTTGTTTTTTAGTAATGCCATCTTATGATTTCCCCTATTCAGTTCTTTACCCCTTTTTTATTCTTATGATCACTGTGGCTTTTCTGTGAGCTTTCCAATTACCTCAAAATTTGAAACTTTGTGATGGTCTCTTTGGACCATGTGGTGAAATGCATTTATATGCTATTTTTTTTTTTTTTTTAGAAAGTATTCTTCCATTGTAATTTTTTAAACCTGAATAATTTTTAAAAGTTTATATTATTTTTGTCATGTAATTGACTCACAGAAGAAAGGTTAATCTGAATGATCAAAAGGTGTTAATTTGTGGATTAAAATGTGTTAAATAGTTGATATGAAGTCTGTTTAAGTCAATTAGGGAGTATAATGAAGACGTTTCCAGAGTGTTATGGAACCTTTGAAGTTAGCTTGGAATTCACTGATACATATCATAGCACCAGGCAAGGCATGTCATTGCATTTTGGTTTAAAAATGTGTGTGTATTCCAATGCATATATATAGATATACATATTTAAAAGAAGTTTGACTTTATTACTAAGATTATGTTTTTATAGGAAATAAATACATGATTTAGTTCATTACCAAAATGAAAAACAAAATAAGAGTGCTATCTATGATACTCTCATAATTCTTCTAAAATAAAATGCATTTGGACTATATAGCTAACAAAACATTTCTGGATTATGTTTGTTTATATGCTTATTTGTTTTTTAAACTAGATTCTTGTCATTATCATAGATTTTTAAAATACAGCCACCAAGTATCTCATATAGAATGGTAGCATTAATAAGACATGTAAAATTTGATGTAGATGTTTAAAGAAATTATTTGTCTTTCTCTTTAAAAATATTATGAAACATTTTAGTGTTGGTTAATAACTGAAAAAATTTCAAAGTAGTGATGTCTTTATGCAGAGTTTAAGGTTATGCTTAATTTCAGTAGTTGAATATAATATTTGTATCATGGTAGCATTATTTAAGATGAATGAAGCATTACAACTTCAACAGTACAAATACACAGAGATATGAGGGTAATTTTAAAAATACATCCTTCATTTAGCCTCAGGGTTACCATAGCACTATTTTTTACTTCTTGAGTCAGTTTACTAGTAATAAACACATTTAGCATTTCAGCTTCTTCTTGCAACCTTTCGATTTAATTATTTAGAGACTGATGAATAACAAATCTTATATGCTGAAGCTTTTTTTTTGTAATGATGGATTAGATGCCAAAATAACGAAACCACACAGCTTAAAAAATACAGTGAAGAGTAGATCTTCTCTGATGAATTTCCACAAAAATATTATTTTGAAAATATTTAAAGCAATTCATAGTATTATTTTTTAATCTACTGGAGATGTACCGTAAGTATAGTCTTCCGTAGCTCATTAGCAATTTCTTTAATGAGTTTTTCTGTGTGATAGATAGTTAAAGAAACAGACAAATGACAGATTGTTTGCCTTTAATGATTTCCCTGTTTCAGGCCCATTACAAAGCAATTAGAAATCTGACAGCATTTTCACTCTGCATTACTGATCATCTAAAGTGATGAGGAATGAGAGGTGATGAATATTAATTGTATATTTTCATGTGATTATCATAAATTATTACCTTGTCTGATGTGCTACAGGTAAACCAGGAGCATTAGAGAAAGACAGTAAGACATATTAATTTGAAAGACTCTATGATTTTTTTTTATTGGTAGCATAAATCCTATTCTGCAATGCTAATCTTTATGAATGTTAATTTTATTTAGTTTCTACCTTCATTTAGGGAAAATGAAATACATTTTCTTATTTCAGTACAAGAAAATGAAAAAATTATTCCATGGTACAATGTACATATGCGTATTTAAGTTTGGAATTTTTAAATTCTATTTAGATCTCACATCTTGGGTTAAAGTTGGGTAATCCTGCAAAAGAAGAAGTAAGATAAAAGAAGGTTTAACCATATGTAAAAGGAGATTTTTCTAGGTCCTTTGTAACAGTTTTTTTTTTTTTATCTTAGTGCACAGTATACCTGTTTCCTAGTTTCTTGCTTTAGGTAGATGAGTCTAAGCCTGTTGTCATCAGGACTCAAGTGCAATTTGTACTTGATTCCCAGCCTTGGACTTGAAACTTGATAATAGTTTTCAGTACATGGAGAATTGGCAAACTTGAAAGTATTTGAAGAGATTGAAAATATATTTGGTAAATTAACTTATATTTTAAAATATCTTAATTATAGGTATTAGATGGTAATCAATACATAATGAATTGAGTTGAATTTCATTGCACTAATGAAATTATGTCTTGTTTCAGTTTGCTACAGTTTGCTCTGTTGTTATACCATCTCATACAGAGGTATGCCATCCTAGGTCCATCTACATTTTTGAAGGCATAATCTATATGCTAGTATAATTATGTATGTAATCAAAGTGTAGTATGCAAATTGTCCCCTCAATCCAGAGTTCATTTGCCAGTTTGACCAGGAGGTGGAGTCGGCCAGGGGAAGGGAAGGGAGTACCTGGCAACAGCCAGCAACTGCTGGGGACCCTATTGTTGTGGGTGACCCGCGAATGACGACCACCAGTCAGCCAAATTGGAATTTAGGAAGCCTTTATTACAACTCGAGTCTGGGCTCCTGTCTCAACTGACACAGCAGCGAGCAACGAGAGCCCCGACCCACTCTAAGCATGCTACATTTATCCCTGTTTTAGGGATGCCTGGCAGATTATGATTGGCTAGAAGTTTTCAGCTTAAGCAGTCTCTATTTGACCTGGTTTGGTCTGTTTGTCCTGCCTTGCAGCTACTGGAAACAGGACGTGCCTGCCTGGGGGTTGAGCCTTGTAACAGAACTATGTTATGACTAAAAGTTATGCTATATTCTTTGTTGTGTGTCTGGTTGCTCGTTCCTTCCTTGGCCTGGAGTCCTGCCTCGATAGGGCCTTGCTGGCCATCTGGAGTCCTGCCTTGACCGGGTTTTGCCGGCCACAACATCTACCAGTGCACGAATTTTGTGCACTGAGACTCTAGTAAATCAATAAAAATGGATTGTGTCTGGAAAGTTGTGGAGAGCCATCTAAAATTCTTTATGCTGTTTCAGGAAAAACTCAGATATAATAATGATAAAAGCAAATTATCAATAAAAAGGGTCAAGATCCTAGAAATTATAAATCCACTTTAATAATATTATTATTACTATAAAAATAGGTCTTTGTGTCTCATGACCAACTAAGATGTTATTTCACAGGGACCTCCTTCATCTATAGAGCAGTTTCAACTAGCAGACTTGACAGAATCAGAACAGTGAGTTGCCATGCTCTCAATTCCTTTTCTTTCTCCTCCTCTTCTCTTCCCAGTTTTAACATAACACCAATCAGCATAGCTACATGACTTGTGGACAAAAGTCTGCACTTTTTCCTTGAATGAGATTGGTTTAGAAATCTTACATATCTTCCCGTAACAGAGAACTGATACCCATAACTGAGTTCACAGGAGCCTGGGCTCTCTCTCAAATTTCCATCTAAAATGGGTTTACATTTTGTCCAATGGAGCACCACGTAGTTGAAGCAACAAGTAATTTAAGATCACTAGGGAAAAGAAAGGTCAACAAGTTGGACAGAAAATGAAGGAAACAAATGTTCTTAATTTCAGAGATCTCAGGTGTATGTTGTCATGGAGTAAAAACATAAAGGAGGCCAAAATTCCTGACTAACCATCAATAAAGACATTGACTCAGTTCTGAAACAGGTCCTCAAAGAGAGAGATATATCAACAGCCCTTGGGTAGCACTGAAGCCAGTTTTTAAATGCTTTTCTTCCCAAACCATGTTTTGTCCTATCCTAAATTGGGGTATAGAATAAAAAGGCTTACAACACTGAAATAGATTATACTGTTCACTTTTTACTTGATAATATGACCTATCTTTCTATCAGAAAAGATACTACATTCACCTGGCATATTTGGCTTTTCAAATAACTATGTTGGTTCTTTTCCAGTATTTTATGAGCTTCTAGTTGTTACTAATTGATTGTTTAATTTGTTCCTGCATGTTCCCAGGTTAAACTAAGCTGTCTAATTACCCAACTCATTTTCCCCTTGTTTTAAAACAGGGGTCTTCAAACTTCTCTCATTATGAGAATCACCTGGTGGAGGTGTTAAAACACAGATTCCTGATAGCACTTCTTATAGTTGGGATCCGGGAATCTGTGTTTTAACAACTCCACCAGGTGATTCTCATAATGAGAGAAGTTTGAAGACCCCTGTTTTAAAAGATGGGTATGTTTTTTTTCTCCCTTTTGTAGTCCCCAGGGACATTTTCACATTACTTTAAGATGGTGAAAACAGAAGGAAATAGTTCCAGGGTTTGGAATAAAGATGATATTATTTTTTCCTTTTGAAGTAATTATATCATTCATGTGACCTGTTCCATTTCTACTTTGATAGTCATAAATATTTGACTAACACATTAGGTCATTCTTTGGAGTTCTTATGATTTAAATTTACCATCTCCCTCAGTGGAGTGGGGAACCAACCTTATTTCTTTTCTGTAGAAGTGTAGGATCATGCATAAGCTTGATGAGGATGTTCCTGTTGCAGGCCAGTCAGTCAGTCCTTAGCCATTACAGTGCATGGCTTCTTCATCAAGGCGAGAACACAAGATGAGCTCTGAAGCACTCACTGTTTTGTCACATCATATTTGGCACCCTGCCTAGATGGTGATTTTTTTTTTAATCACTTTGAGAGAGAGAGAGAAAGAGAGAGAAAGAGAGAGAGAGAGGAGAGAGAGAGAGAGAGGATTTGTTGTTCCACTTATTCATGCAATCATTGGTTGATTCTTGTATTTGCCAGGGATATAACCCACAACCTTAGTCTACTGTAGGGGTGTCGAACTCAATCAGAGAAGGGGCCAAAATCTAAAATCCAGCCTAAATCGTGGGCCGAATGGTTTACTGAACAGTCATAAACTGTCATTGTGATGGAAATGCAGCGGAGTGCAGTGATGACAGCGCGGTGCGGGCCACATTGCAAGGCCTGGCAGGACGGATTTGACCCGCGGGCCTTCTGTTTGACACATGTGGTCTACTGGGACAGCTCCAACCAAATGAGCTACCTGGCCAGAGCTAGATGGTGATCTTTTAAAGGTTTTAAATTCTCATTCCACCTAATTGTTGTTATTGTAGCAAACTGGATTTGAAGGATTTGTTTCCCAATAATAGTTGAGCAACTTTCCTGTTCTATTTAGGTTGACTTACCCATACCATTCAATAGATTTCAAACTCCACATCGTGGCTTATAGAACTGCTTCCCTCTCCAGCCTTATAAAATATATGTGAAGCCCTCTTAAGTTGTACGTATAAAATTCAGATTACTTGATCAATGTGTATTCTGTGTCTTCTAGGATGCCTGTAAATAGGAAGATTGTATTTTAATAAAGGGAAGGAAGAATGTACTCTTTGAATTCCACATTTAGCAAACTGGTAAAACGATTTTTCAGGTCATTTATTCAAATAGTAGCTTGTGGTTAGCATTAAATTTCTTGGACTTCTTTGTGATGAAGAGAGCTTTCAGCTTTCCATGGTCGAGTGCTACATTCAATGCATGTGGATAATAAACAACAAAATATAAAGGGGATTTTAATGCTGGTGGTGGTGGTGGTGGTTATTCATTTTTACCCTTACTAAAGAACTTACCATTAAAGTAATGTAGAATGAGAGAGGTTTTTTCCTTTATTGGTTAAAGTAAAGGTAGAAACATCAATGCTGAGAGAGAATAATTGATCAGCTGCCTCCTGCATGCCCCACACTGGGGGTCGAGTCTGCAACCTGAGCATGTGTCCTTGACTGGAATCGAACCGAGGACCCTTCAGTCTGCAGGCCAATGCTCTATCCACTGAGCCAAACAGGCTAAAATGAGAGTTTGCTTTTTTTCCTGTCTTCATTTTGGAAAAATTGACATAAAAAAAACTTAAGATCTTTCATAGAGTATTTAAAGCTTTTTTGAGCCTTTTCATTTCTATGGTAATCTTATTATTTTTTAAACCTCACCCGAGGATATATTTGTATTGATTTTAGAGAGAGATGAAGGGAAGGGAGAGAGAAAGAAACATCAATCAGTTGCATCCCAACACACAAACCAGGGATCCAACCTGCAACCTGGGTATGTGCCCTGACTGGGAATCAAATGCCCAACCTTTCAGTGCATGGGAGAACACTCCAGCCAACTGAGCCACACTGGCCAGGGTGCTAATATTTTATTTCTAAAAAGTTAGGTATTTTTCTTTCTCTAAAAGGGAGCTAAAGCAGGAGTTGAGTAATCCTTGTAGTGCATAAAATATGCATATTTATGAAAAAAGTGAATACAATTGAAAAATTACATGTATTTTTATGCTTCTATTTACTTGCTACTATGGCAACCATCTACTGCCTACTATTTATGTTGTCTAAGATTCAGAGCACCTTTTCAAAAAAAATAAATATGCCAGAACCATGTATTATATATACTTTGGTGTTTAGAAAAATATTTATTCTAATGCACAGTTTTGAAGAAAAATAGCAATAAATAATGTAAATTTCAGCTTGACTTAGAAGGTATCTTTTCCTGTAGTATGTTCTTAAAATAAAAATAATAACATTTTTTGTTTTCCTTGTTATAAAAATTAGAATAAAGAATAGAAAGAATGAATTTTTAAAACTCATAAGTCAATCTTGAAAGGTAGCTCTTGATTTTTTCTGATTTTAAAGACAATATATTTATTCATAACAAATTTCAGAAAACAAACAGCAAAATACTTAATGCTAGCCACATAAATCAGAAAAATGTATGTAGTTTGAATTTCTGTTTATAGATGACTCTTTAACCATATATGAACAAAATATTTATATTTTGTATTTAAAATAAAAGACATGATTGCTATTATTTCTCATAGCTTAATCTTAAAAAATTGTTTTCTGACATGTGTAATACATAAATATAATTTCTTAATGTTAAACATTAGAATGGAAATCATGAAGCATAAAATCAGAGATGTTTCGTGGCACATATTACCTGTTAAGAAAAACTGCAATGCAACATTTAAGTACAACAGAATAGTGAGCATATTGTCTCTGATACTTGTAAACAAGATGGAGCTACAGTTTCACAGTTTATATTGACAGTATCATTGTGGGAAATGTAATTGTCAAATAAATTATAACATATCCTAGTATTGAGATTATTCATAGTAATTTTAATTGCCTTTTTAAAGATAATTGGATATCTTCTTATAAGTATGTGGGAAAGGTAGCATTGGACTAATTAGATATTTTTAACTTGATTATGTTTAAAATATTTAGAAGTTCAACATATATATTCTATATTGCAGGAATTTCTTTTTTTAATGAAATGATTTTATGAGTAATATTAAAATAAATTATAGAATGTTGATGTGATTAAAAAATTAAACAATTTTTTTGAAAAATTAAAATTTTGCTATCAGTTAGAAAATTATTTGAAAATTAGTAAGGTTAAGAATAATGTTTTATTTTAGTGATGGGCGCTGTTAGATGAGACTTCATATACTATTTTCTGATAGTTTTCAAAATTAGTACACTTCTAAAAAGCTATTCAATTTTGAAATACACTGATCAGCCTTAAAAGTATTCATATATTCTGACCCAGGAATTGAACTTCAGCAACTTTCTGGAGATCTCTTCAATTGTTTGTCAAAGGTGTGGAAACAGCTCTTTCGTGGAGCTGCCAAAATAGCACTTTGGGAAGCCACAACTAGGAGGATTAGGTGCCTTGTTAAGATTTAATGGAGCTGGAGCAAAACACAAAGGACTGTCTCTAGGTTCCTGGTTCTCATTGGCGGCCAGGTAGCTTAGCTCCATCTGCTGTGGAATAAGTCCTTGCCCATCAGGATGGTCAAGATCCACAACTTAAAAGCTCTGGTAGTCCAGCATAGTTTCTGCTCCCAGCTGTGCTTCGGCTGGAGCGCCACTGCTCCACCCAGGCCCGTGGAGTGGCCTGTGGAGTGACGCTGGGACCCACAGGGCTGCTATAGAGAGAGAACACAAAACACAGATGCTTTGTTAGGCTTTCATTACCTTGGACTTGGGAAGGGGTAAGCTTTCTTTCAAACTAACCAATATCTTTCCTTGCTTGTGGTGGGCTCTCCCCTATCCAAGTCAATCCTTTTCCCAGTCTAGATTTCTCTTCTTATGGTCCCCATCTTGGCTCCTACTGCTCAAGAGCCTGGTCAGGGAATTTTCCTTATCCCTTCTCAAGGCCAGTTATGCACCCCCTCTACCCTCCATTGGAAAGTTGATCATCCGGGGAGTGGGTATTACATCCTCTATGGCAGAGGATGTGGCTTTCCTTTGGGCAGTGGTTCTCAACCTTTCTAATGCTGTGACCCCTTAATACAGTTCCTCATGTTGTGGTGACCCCCAACTATAAAATTATTTCCGTTGCTACTTCATAACTGTAATTTTGCTACTCTTATGAATCATAATGTAAATATCTGTGTTTTCCGATGGTTTTAGGCAACCCTGTTAGCGGTTCTCAATCTGCAACCCTGTTAGTGGGTCAGTTGAGAACCACTGCTGTAAAGCCTAAGACCATTAAAGGATCACGGCATTAGAAAGGTTGAGAACCACTGCGTTAGGGTGTCTGAAGCCATAACTTACAGATTCAGTGAGGCTCTTCCAGTCTAGTTGTCTTCTCTTTTGTTAACTCCTAGCTGCCTGCCCTAACAGTACTCCAGCTTTATTCACATTTAGAAACATTTGGAACAACTAGCTAGGATGTTAAAAACAAGTAATAAAAAATATGTTCTCAGCAATTATTTAATAACATGAGGATATTTAGTAACATGAGAATATCATTAAGTGAACACAGCTGTATATAAGCTATATATATTAATATGGTCACTTTCATTTAAAGAAAATACTTTATTTCTGTAAAATTATAGGTGAAAGTCTGAAACACATATTCATAAATTATAATAGTGGCTAACTCCAAGGACAGAAGATTATAAGGATTTTTTTATGCTTGTTTGTTCTAATCTTACTATGGGCATTTCCATAATAATTCCAATTATCATCATTCAAATTGGTTTTAATAAGACTAATTAAACTTATTTTTACATTGATTATATTGAAAATTCAGATAGTGGAGGAACCATATTGTCTTGTTCAAGGATCTGGAAATTGACTTGCTTTAAACTGTCCCCATGTGCATGCCCCTTGGAAAGTCTCCAGGTCCTGGTTGTTATTGGTACTTAGTGCCCCAATCTGAAGTCTATCTAGCCTCTCTTCTTCAATAGCTGACACCTGGTACCTATTGTGTGCATAGCCTTAGCACATTAACTTTATGAGGGAGCCACTCTTGTTAACCTCTTTATGTAGAAATTCTACATTGTAGATGAATAAACTAATGCACAAAGAAACTATGTGACTTGTCCAAGTGTCACAACTAGCAAGTGGTTAAGGACATGGTGGCTTCAGAGTCCAGGCACCTAACTACTGTATACTTGAATCCTTTTTTTTTTTTTTTTTTTAAGGGGAGTGAAAGAACAGATCTAGACCTGGCCATGAGAGGAGAGCTTATATTCATGTAAATTATTAAGAGAAGGAAGTAAAGAAAAAGTGTTTTTCCACTGTGGTAGTGAATAGACTATGCCTGGGTTAATAAAGCACCAGGCAGTGCCTTTTTCTGTACTCTACTAGAGTATCATATTACATAGTGTCCATCAAATTAACATTAACATTAATTTCTATTTAACAGTAGTTCTCATTTAATTAGTAACTTACAGGAATATTATCTGAAAACCTATTGTATTCTGCATATTCTGCTTAACCTGTTAACATGTTCTACTTTTAGTGAAGATGACACTGTTTTGATGGTAATATTATAGAAGAAATATTGCATTTAATTATGGTAATGATTTCACACTTATGTAACTTGTTTCACCTAAATGCATCCCGAAACTATTTTACATAAAAAAAGAAAACAAAACCCAAAAAACTATTCCTATCACTAAAATGATTATCACCTTCAGTGACAATTAGGATTGTTATCATGCATAAGTAAAAATTAAAACTATTGCTCTATATCAAGAGATATCTTTGAATAGTTCCAAGCAAATTTTATTTTTGGATTTTAAGTAATTGGATTCCATAATAAACACACCAGGACATTCAAGAGATTCTGTACTTCAAGGTGATTTACTCTCTAATCATATAATTTTGCCTTGCTATACACAGCTGGATTTTTCACTTATAAGCATTCCCCAATTAAGAAGGATGTGATCTATGAAAGAATTGAACAGGCAGTGGTTGTTATGGGAGCCTGAGAAGAGAACCTCAGACCTCCTCTTGTGAGAAGCTTGAAAGGAGAGGGAGAGTGTGAAGGCCAACAGCCCTATGGTCTCCAGTTGGAATACCAGAACAGTGCTGGGTAGAGAAAAGTACTTCTCTTATTAAACTATCTAGAGAGAACTTATCTATTAAACTTATCTTATTTTGATACAGATTCAGATTCATCTAACTTTTTTTTTTCAATATCTACCATGTGCCAAGCACTGTACCAAATGCTTTCAAGTTCACTATTTTATTTAATCCTCATAACCATGAGGATAACCCAGTTTTACAAATGAAAGAACTGAAGCTCAGAAAGGTTATATTATCCAAGGTTAAATAATCAATAAGGGGCAGAGAAAGACATTTTTTCTTACATTTTATAGTTCTCTAAGCCTTCATCATCCGTGTGAGTATAAATTACAGTTCTTTAGCAGCAAGTCTGGCATCATAGTCTTTGAGGTCCCAGTGTCTTGTAAATTATGTACTTAAGACCTGTAGGAGTTAATCACAGTTCAAAAGGGAAATCCTCTAGATGCCCGCCCCCAAATGAGGAAGAGCCCTGGCAGTGGTCAGTGTGTCTGCTGATGCTCTGGAGTTGTTCGTGTTGGGAAGATTGTTACAGGTTCTTGATGACCCACATCATCACTGATAATCTCTTTGCATCCATCATCTGACTGGTTCTATGGGTCTGTACTTAAGGAAGTCTTTATGGCTCCAGTTCTTACCTCCTCTTTATAGATTGACATGATCTTTGATAGGGGAATATTAGGGTTCTACACAGAATCAGAATATTAACAGGAGAAGGGAGAGAGAGAGAGAGAGAGAGAGAGAGAGAGAGAGAGAGAGAGAGAGAGAGAGAGAGAGAGAGAGAGAGACACTACTTAACTTTAAGGTATTTGATTGTGGAATCTTGGTAAGCCCCAAAGGCCTAAAGCCTCAAATTACTGAACTCTCATTAAATTTAGATTCCTAAGTGTTCATCCCATTTCCTTGCTCCAAGCTAACACCATATATTTTAGCTTCTTGAAAGCAATGTAGTTCAAGGGATATCAGGAGTTTCCAGATTAGGTTTGACTGCACACAACAAAGATTCAAATTAACATTGTTTTGAGTAACCCACAAGTTGATTTCTCATGTAAAAGTCTCAAGGCAGGTAGTCCAGGGTTCACATGGTGCTCTGTGTTGTTAGATTCAGACTCCTTCTGTCCTCCTTGGGACATGGCTTTCATTCCCAGCAACATATCAAAGTTAAAGATGACCATCTAGTGTAGAGGTGTCAAACTCAATCAGAGAAGGGGCCAAAATCTAAAATCCAGCCTAAATCGCGGGCCGAATAGTTTACTGAACAGTCATAAACTGTCATTGTGATGGAAATGCAGCGGAGTGCAGTGATGACAGCGCGGTGCGGGCCACATTGCAAGGCCTGGCGGGACGGATTTGGCCCGCGGGCCTTGTGTTTGACACATGTGATCTAGTGCCTGACTTCATGTCTTCATTCTAGTTCAGCAGAAATGAAGGAAAAGAAAAGCAAACTCTTTGCATGGATCATGCCCACTAATATTTCATTGGCCAGACTTGTTCATATGCTCCTACCTGGCTGCAAGAAAGACAAGAAAATAGTCTTTATTTTGGGCAGCCAGATATGCCTCAGTTAAAAATCAGGGATTCCAGTATCATAGAATAAGGAAGGAATGGATATTGGCAGACAGTTGGCAGTCTCTATCACAAAGAATTTATACAAATATTAGAAGATGTTAATATACAGACAAAAACAGGACATTGAAATGCAGTTATTTTGATATATTTGATGTTCTTAACAAAGCAGCCAAAATTTTTCTTTTAAAAAACATTTTTTATTACTCTCCTGCTCCAAACATGCTATGGGCTCTCTAATTCACTCAAAATTTTAATAGTGTCTGGCAAAGACTCATGTTATCTCTACGCCCTCCATGGCCTTTCTGTCCCCATCCCAACTACATTTCCTCTTATTCATCCATTCTCCCTGTAGGATATACCCACTTTAGGGCCTTCTCACTCCTGGATATTGTAAGGCTAACTCCTTACCTGTTTTGTGTCTTTGTGTCAGCAATTAGGCCTATGCTCAAAAACCTATTTAAAAATTGCAATTCCCTCCACCTTCATACTCCCAGTCTGCCTTCTTTGATCAATTTTTTTTTCTGTAGCATTTATCACCTACTATCGTAAGAATTTACTTATTTCTTGTATCTATTACTTATCATCTGCCTACCCTAGAATGTAAATTCCAAAAGGGTAATCTCAGAATATCGGTTAAAAGGTAGAAGTATGTTTTTTATTACCTTACAAGTTATTTATTTCCCTTAGTAGTGGTATGTCATGTAACTTGGGGACTCCAGAGATGAGATTTTGTAGCCATGTTTATCAGCATTGTGATTGGCTGATTATACCCTGGTAAGGAACCTACAATATTCTTTAATATCATTTCTTATGGGCATATTGTTTTGGTCTTAAGAAATTTTAGGTTGGCTGTGGTATGTGTTACTTAAGATTTCTAGGTTGCAAATAAGAGAATCCCAGCCTCTTGCTTAAGAAAAAAAAATTGGCTTACATACACAGTGTATCAAGAGATGTGGTTGTTTTCAGGGATTTAAATGTTGTCATCAGGAATCTCTCTCACTTTTTTAATCTCTCTCCCTTTCTCACTTTTGCTTTCATCTGCTTTGGCTTCATATATTGTTCTTAAGGCTAGCATTCTAAAAAAACAGAGCACTACTTTGTTTTCTTCATGGAGACTCTGAGGTAGCAATTGCTGTATCTGGAGAAGGTGCTTTGGCTAGCCTTGGAAACACTCACTTCTTTGCCTGGGGAGCAAAGCTCCATAATATACATTTCCATGAGAATCAGGAGGAAGCTAGCTTCCAAAGAGGAAAGGATGAAGACAGACCAAAAAAATGTGTTGTACTGCATTTTTCAGTAACATATTCCTCTTGTTGTTTGTTTGTATAATAAGCTATTTTCTAACAAACAAAAATTAAAATATTTTGCAACCAATTATCATATTTCTCTTAAATAGGATTATACCAAATGGCTTAGATCTATAATTTTGTCTCTGTTGGGTTCTCATCTCTGTTCATTCCTAACCAGATTTCACATTTAGCAACTATTGCATAATCTAGAGAAGTAGATTGTGATTAATGTCCAGCCTCAATTTATAACCCTGGAGGATTTTACATTTTATTTATTTTTTATTTATTTATTTTTAAATGGGTAGATTTTTAAAAAATATATTTTATTGATTTTTACAGAGAAGAAGAGAGAGGGACAGAGAGTTAGAAACATCGATGAGAGAGAATCATCGATCAGCTGCCTCTTGCACACCCCTTACTGGGGATGTGCCTGCAACCAAGGTACATGCCCTAGACCGGAATCGAACCGGGGACCCTTTAGTCCGCAGGCAGACGCTCTATCCACTGAGCCAAACAGGTTTCGGCGGATTTTACATTTTAAATTGAATAACATTCTTTCTTATTCTTAGCTGAAAATGGCAAAAATAGAAACAGAAGATCAGAGAGCAGCACTTTCTCATTCTTCATCATCCTTGACTAAAGCCATGAAGAAATCACAGCAAAGAAACTCTGAAGGCACTTTCAATGGGGATACCATTCACTCAATTGACAAATATAGTTCAAATCACTTACCAAGGTAAGAATATTATTTCAGCAGCTTAAACTGAGTTCTGGAGCGGATTTAAAAGTACTTCTAGAGTGTTGTCTTTGTAAATGCTCAAGATTTGGTGGAGATTATGATGGCAATAATAAATTAGAGATATGATGGGCTATGAAGATTGTTGTCTGGGTTAGAGTCCTTCAAATTTTTCTGTTTTATAGGAAGTAAAAGATAGCTGATGCAATTAACACATATTATCATAGGAGTCTGACTAGGACAGGTAGTACAATGGTAATAACAATAATGGCAGGGAAGATAAGATTTACTATGTGCTAGTTAAGTTGAATTATACCTATTTAGTTCTCAAAACAACCCTGGGAGGAATGTAAGACAGATAATATTTTAAACATCTCTATTTTACCTGTGAGGAAACTAAGATCTAGAGAAGTTAGTTAACTTAACCAAGATTACACAACTGGTAAGTAGATCCATACTGATCCAAGTCCACACCAGAGCTCTTAACTATCACTGTATATTCTACCACACTTCTAGGAAATATAAAGCAGAGGAGACAAAAGTATTTTTCCTTTGTTTTTCTCTATTAGAAAGTGAAAAAGCGAAAAAATCTGTCAGGTATTTATAAATTATTGGTTGGCTAACTGTGATGAAATAGTCTTTATGTTAAACGGAAAATATGAACTATAAGAACATTAAAGAAAATGTTCATAAATTAAGATTATGCTAATCTTATAGAAATGCTAGATCATATGTGTATCTTAGAATGGTTTGATTGTTTTTGTGTTTTGTCACTAAGTTTAGATGAAAATGAAATCTAGACTTTCAGCTAATTTTGTTTTGCCTTATTTCTCAGAGCTGTGAGGAATATTTGCAGTATATGAGATTATTTACACAGTGCTTCTACTTCTTTGTCTGAATCCAAACTTCTTTTCTGTCACTATTGCCGATTATCTAGAAAGTGAAGTAACTAACTCTTCTCAGTAATAGAATGGAAAACCAAGGACAAGGCCCATGCGGTCTTCCCCCCTCCCACCCCCCAGCCCCCATAAAAAAGAAAATAATGAATTTCAACCTGAAAAAAGTCAAATTCATAAAAGCTAATAGTAACCTAAGATCTGTTTGTACTAATATGATTATCAGAGAGAGGCAATTTTCTCTATGAGTAAAGAAATTTTCCCCTATTGCAGTCAAAACTTTTCTTGCCTCATCTCTCTCTCTCTCTCTCTCTCTCTCTCTCTCTCTCTCTATATATATATATATATATATATATATATATATATATATATATTTCTTATTGATTTCAGAGAGGAAGAGAGAGGAGAGAGATAGAAACATCAATGATAAGAGAGAATCATTGATTGGCTGCTTCCTGCATGACCCAGAGGAGGGATTAAACCTGCAACCTGGGCATGTACCCTGACTGGGGAATCAACCGCGACCACCTGGTTCATAGGTCAAAGTTCAACCACTGAATCACACCAGCTGGGCTCTTGTCTCATTTTGTTTTCTTTGCCACCTCATTTTCACTATCTTTGTGATATTTTCATGAGAAGTAATTATTAAAATATAGTCCATTTGTTGTCCCTTTACTTATATCATAGATATTGTGCTTTTCTTCACTAATTAACACATTGTACAATTTATAAAAAATGCCCACTTATATTAAATTCACTCGTTGCAACCATACAGTAATCAGTCACTTTACTTTCATGTTATTAGCTGATGCTATTAATTTACTCTTTATTATTATATTTACATCATCCACTTTTCTTTTCTCTTTCTTGTATTCTTCCATTGTTTTTCCTCTATCACTCTCTGCTCATTTATTTGTAACAGTGTGGAAACTGCTGTGCCAAGATTCCTCCACCAAGAAAACTAGTCACCAACACAATAAATGAATTTGAGACACTGTGCCAAAGGTCCGATCTCACCATTTCTGGACTTACCACTAAGAGATTGGTTGACTGGACAAGTCTAGCCTCATTCCTGTGGCAACTTCCAGGAAAGCAGCACAATAGGAAGCTTTTCCTACCCAGCTGTAGTCTAATGTATCCCAAATGGAATACATTATCGATCATTATTGGTCATAGGTATCTAGGGATAATTATGCCATATTTATAGAAAATGTCTCCAAATGATGCGTGGAAGATTTTCAAATAAAGTAGCATTTTAAAATTAAGAGAATGGCTGATTAGTGTGGCTCAGTGTTTGAGCATCGACCTATGAACCAGGAGGTCACATACCCAGATTGTGGGTTCATTCCCTAGTAGGGGGCATGCAGGAGGCAGCCAATCAATGATTCTCTCTTGTCATTGATGTTTCTATCTCTTTTTCCCTCTCCCTTCCACTCTGAAATCAACACAAATATATGAAAAAATAAATTAAATTAAATTAAGAGAATGTTGTAAAAAAAAAATCTCTATCTCACATATAAAATATTTTGTTTTAGCTGATGATAATGCAATTTCATAGATTTTTATCTATTACATCCTATTTTTAAAAAATTATATATATATATATATATATATATATATATATATATATATAATTGATTTCAGACAGGAAGGGAAAAGGAGAGAGAAACATCAATGATCAGAGAGAATTATTGGTCAGCTGCTTCCTGCATGGCCCACAGTGGGGATCCAGCCCACAACCCGGTCAGGGTTAAACCCTGACCTACTTGTTGATAAGTCGATGCTAAATCACTGAACAACGTTGGCCAAGCTCATTACATCCTTTTACTAGTAATCTTGCTTTCAAGAAGACTAACTGTGCCCAATTCATTCACTTACTTTTTATGTCATTTTAGTTATCTTAGATATTTTTAATTGAAATGGGTCTTAGAGTCTTTTTTAAAATGTAAACACTTGGCTATATCACCTAATTTCAGTATTCCAACAATGAGCCGTCAGGTATTTCCATGGAATGTTGTAGCAGAAGGAAATTAAGGGGGACAGCAATAGCGAATGAAGCAAGGCAGCACCTTACCCAACAAATTACGCTTTTTTAGTTTTTACAGATCTAAATATTCATACATTATTTCCTTTTAAAAGTGTCTAAAGACTAATTGTTTCTTTTTGAAAATTATAATTTCCTCTGAAAAAGTGATATGTAATATCAATAACCTCCCCCAGTTTTAAATTTCAGATGTACCTTATTTTTATTCCATTGCACTTTTGCACACACAGATCTATTTTTTTTTCCTGTGGATGGGCTGATTTATGTCCTCACATATCAATTGGGATACCTCTACCAACATTTCTAGGCCAAACTAGAATTATAGTTTCTTCTAGTGTTGAAAATAAAATATGTCAGAATTGGCGAGACCGGTTTGGCTCAATGGATAGAGCGTTGGCTTGGGGACTGAAGGGTCCCGGGTTCGATTCCGGTCAAGGGCATGTACCTTGGTTGCGGGCTTATCCCCAGTAGGGGGTGTGCAGGAGGCAGCTGATCGATGACTCTATCTCATCGATGTTTCTATCTCTCTCCCTTCCTCTCTGTACAAAATCAATAAAATATATTAAAAAAATATCTCGGAATTATTCACTTTTATTATTAACTGTCAATGATGTTTAAAATACATTTTATCTAACAGTTGTAGAATGTTATTTATATCTTTAGAGGTTATTCATTTCATCAAGTTTGGGAAAGGATAGGATGAAGTTTAATGAAATCTCTGTGCTTTATATTCTCCAGAGATTTTATACAAGTTTCCATTCATCACACATATGTGGGGTTATTTCTCTTATTGATTGTATTCCAGTATTTTAAGGTGATGCTTTGTTCTTAAATGTACTTAGGGTCATTTTTCTTTATGTTTACATTTTCTTATTTGTACTTATTGCAATTTAGAGAGTTTAATTATCATTAGAATGATAATAGGATAAAGATAAGTTTTTTAAATGACAGTATTAAAAAATAACTCTTTAGGAAGGTTTAAATGCTATAAAAATATAAAGCGAGAAATACATGCTTGTCAAATATACAGTATAAATAAATAATTTAGATGAAAATGGTTGACTACATTTAACAAAGAGACTACCAAATAATGACGGGCTAAAGAGTGGTTGTTAGATTTGATGTACTTCATTGTATATTGTAAGTAATTGCTATCCATAAAAATTCTATGGCTTCTGTATGAGAAAAAAGAGACACTTTGACAGGCAACCCTGGTATGAAGCGACAGCAAGTACAAATCCTTGGCAACTGTCATTATCCTGCTGTTGCATTCACATCCAAACTGTATGATAACTTAGAGCTGCATGGTTGCTATTGAGCCATGTTCTGTCAAAGTAGCCACACTTTCTACTGATGAATAGAATTATTAGCCCCATGCAGATTACTGTCATAGAAATGTAAACTCACCAAAGATACTTTCTGCTTCAGAAAGGAAGAACATTAACAAAATTCTATATCATTTTATGCTTATTCTGACATTTCTGGTGAGATATTTCTTATTAAATAAGGTAGAATTTTTAGAAAATACCATATTAGTTTGTATTTTAACTCATTATAAAAGTATTCAAAATTCATAGATTTTGAATAAAGCTAAAAGTAAAGCAACCATGATTAGAAAGTTGATTGTATAAGTTAGGCTACTATTAGAAAGTAAAAGGAAACTGAAACTGACTTTTAAAATGAGAAATAGTCATCTCACATAACAGGAACTTCAGAGGCAGGATAATTCTAGGATTAAGTTCAGTGGTTCAGCATGTTATCAAAGAGCATGGCTCTTTGTAACTTTCCCACTGCCATCCTCAGAATATTGGCTAGATCATTGGTTTTGACTGTTCCTACTCACAAGATAGTTCATCACAGGTTCACTCAGCAATGTCCAATAAGATAATCAATGTTTGATCTCTTACATCTCTTTTTCATTATGGCAAAAAACTTTCCCCAGAAGACTTCTCGCATGTCCCACTGGCCAAAATGGAATCACAAGTTGATTACTTAGCCTGCAAGGGAAATGAAATTAACACCATTTGTGTTAGACCATTAAGGACTCCTCCCCTGGAGCTGATCAGGTGGTACTTTTCATGAGCATATAAAGAGGTTAGATACTCAAACGGAAATGACTGTTTTCATCTAAGGAAAAATCAGGGAAATGACTGAGATAAAATGAGCATTACCTGACATAACTCTTGGCGTGAGCTTTAGCATATTTTATTTCATAGATTGCGTTTGCTTCTTGTCAGTTGCATTTTTACACTATGGCATAATTTTCAAAGAATAATTTCTGCATGTCAGTCTGGTTGAGTTCCTGTGGAAGTGAAAAAATATATAAAACAAGGATCTTATTCTTGCAGAATGGGATATGAAATCATCTGAAATCACAAAGCAAACATATCAGTATGCAAATCAGTATATCAGTTCATACACAGGACCTGGGCAGAATGATTTAAAATAAGGATTGATGAGATCTGCTGGGGTTAACTCCTTTTATATGTCTTATCAGCTTGAATAGTTTTGTTAAATCCTTCTCTATACCCCTAAGCCCTGAAATTTTCCCTTAAATTTCAGAACAGATACTTTTCCTTCCCAGTAATTATAAATTTATATGTGTGACCATTTGTTTAATATTTATCTCTTCTACTAGACAATTATGAAAGAGGTTTCTAGAAAACATAAGCACTGAGTTCAGATTAACATTTATTAAATATTTACTTATTGAAAAATGTACAGTAATGGGTACAGATCTGTTGAGTGAACACCATTGGTTATAAGGCATACAGATAAGAACTATGGAAGACGATGAGGCGCAGTTACAGCTGAGGGATATTACAGGGAGCAAGGAGCAGCAGCAATTGGTAGAAGTCCTTGAAGATGAGATCAAAAGTATGACTTCATTAGTTTTCCTCAAATCGCTATAAAAAGCCATTAAGATTCACTAATGCTGTTAAAGCCAAGAAAATGAGAAGAAAAATTGCCCCTGTCAAAATTAGAGGCATACCCTTAAATCTAATCACAGTCTATTTTATCTGCTGTATCTATATTGCTCCCTGAGTATATTTTCTTATGCTTTTAAACCTCACATCTTTACTTGGTTATTGCTTTGTGAAGCAAAAATTATAAATTAGATTAAATAAAAATCAAAGAGAGTAAAGCATAATTAAATACTAGCCTGGGTTATCAAGGGGCTTGTAAATTCCACAATGTATAAGATCTGTCCCTGATAATCTGTTTGGTTACAGTGGAAAGCCAACATGTAGATGAGATACAGTACTGTTTGAGAAAAGACTAAAGGCTTAATTAATTTATTAATATACTTTTATAATTTTGTGATTTATCATATCCATTGTATCATATGTAGAAGTTGTCTAAAAGATTTATTTGCCGCCCTAACCAGTTTGGCTCAGTGGATAGAGCATCAGCCTGAGGACTGAAGGGTTCCAGGTTCGATTCCTGTCAAGGGCATATACCTCGGTTGTGGGTACATCCCCAGTCGGGGATGTGCAGGTTTGGAAGTGCCCAGATGAAACTCAGCTATGAAGCAAGGGAAACTGGTGATGGTGCCAGTCTTGGGCCTTTGATTGATAGGTTTGGGGCTCCCTGACCCAGCTGCAGCTTGTTTGAGAGATTTTAGCCTGAGCAAGGACAGGTCATGAATATGAAAAAGCTGGTGCACACAACTTAGGTGGGGTTGTAAATTGGATAAGGCTGGGTCTTAAGGAATCAGCAGGGCAGAACAAACAGAAATGGCTGCCAGTAAGCCTCGCGACTGGGGAGGTTCCAGCATAGGAACAATGATCCCTGAGCACCTCCATCTGGGAGAAATCCACCCCCAAGTTCCTGCCCTGATGCCAGACAGTCCAGTTCCTACTTGTATGGGTCTGTGTTTCTCAGAGCCTCACCCTGCTGCTGGAGCTCAGAGGAAGTGGGACTTGTAAGTTTAAATCATGGTGCCAGTCTTTTAAGGAGAACAGCCTGGTGTCCAGCAGCCTCTGTCACTGAGCCCCAATCCATATTGGTTTTTACAGCTCATAGTTCTTACTGTCTGTAGGGATTTCTTTCCCCAGTTCTGGGACCCTGAACTGGGGGTCTGGTGTGGGGCTGAGACCCTTTGCTCTTCAACAAAGGAGGTTTTTGCTGTTGTGGTTAAGGTATATATCAGTTGTTTTTTAGTGAACCAAATGGGAGATTATTCTGGATGGGCCTGACCTAGACAGATCAACTCTTAAATGACAATTCAGAGATCAGAGTCAGAAGAGTCAGAGAGGTAAGTGAGTTCCTACTGGCTTAAAAAATGATAGTCACTATGCTTTCTGTAGCAGTAAGGAACTAAAGTCTGACAAAACCTGAAAGAACTTGGAAGACCCTGAGCAGCAGATGAAACTGTAGCCCTACTGGTGCATTGAATTCAGCATTTTGAAATCCCAAGCAAAGGATATAGCTAAGCATTGCCCAGACTTCTGATACATGAAAACTATGCAATAATGAGCAGATGCTGTTTTAATTCACTAAGTTTGTGCTAATTCATTGCATAGCAATAGAAAAGTAATATAAATAGATAGATAGGAAATTGACAGATAATTTTTAAAAGATATATTTTTGAAGTAATGTGATTGATGTTCATGTGTCATCCTATTATATAGTTTTTTGGCATTTAGTTTTCAGGCTGAAAAAGAATGCTTTTACACCAATAACACAGTGATGAATTGGAATATTTAAAAGAAATTAAGGTTTAGCGTTTTATTTCACTTTTTTGAATTTTTATTATTGAGAGTATTATAGATTCTTTTTTCTTCCACTGCATCCCTCCATCTGGTTCCCACCCCACCCCAGTCCTTCACCTACCTTTAGTCTGTGACAACGGGCAGTGCATAAATGCATATAATCTTTTCGGTTAATCAATTCCTATCCCTTGCCCCCTTTCCTCTGAGATTTGTCAGTCTGTTCCATGTTTCCATGCGACTGGTTCTATTTTATTCCTCAGTTTTTTTGTTCATTAGATAATACATAAAAGTGAGATCATGTGATATTTGTCTTTCTCTGATTGGCTTATTTAGCCAGGTCCCTTCATGCTGTTTCAAAGAATAAGTAATCCTTCTTTGTTATAACTGCATAGTATTCCATGGTTTAAATGTATCACAGCTTTTTTTAATCCACTCATGTATTGAAAATCCTAGTTGTTGTAAATAGTGCTGCTATGAACATAAGGGTGCCTAATTCTTTCTGGATGGTGTTTCAGGATTTTAAAATATATTCCTAGAAGTAGGATCACTGAGTCAAATGGCAGTTTTATTTTTTGAGGAAACTCCACACTGTTTTTCATAGTGGCTGCACCAGTTTGCAAAAAATGGGACTACATCAAACTATAAAGCTATTTGCACAGCAAAATAAACCAGCATCACATTGGAAAGGGCCCTACCTGGTGTGGCTCAGTTGATAGAATGTAAGCCTGAAGACTGAAGGGCCCCAGGTTCAATTCCAGTCAAGGCCATGTACCTTGGTTGCAGGCTCCTCCTGGCCCAGGCCTTGGTCAAGGCTTATGCAGAAAGCAAGCAATCAATGTCTTTCCTTATCAATGATATTTTTCTCTATTTCTCCCTCTCTCTTCCACTCTCTATAAAAATAAATGGATAAATATCCGTGGGTGAGGGTTAAGAAAAGGAAAAAGAAAAGGGAGAACATATTTACCAATGATACAGTGATAAGGGGTTAATTTCCAAAATATATAAAATATCATACAACTCAACAAAAGGAAGACACACAATCCAATTAAAAAATGGATAGAGGACCTAAATAGACACTTCTCCAAAGAGGACATACAAATCCCAAGAGGTCCAGCATTTTAGATGGTAGGAAATAATGAATGAGATATAGTGATTCCAGCTATCAGGTCTGCCAGGGCAGATATCAATGCACAGCAAGGAAGTATATTCCTATATGCAAGGGTAGCATAGAAATCTTACTGAGGAAGAAACTACTTGTAATATATATATATATATATATATATATATATATATATGAATTATTTACAGATATAATAGAAGATTTACAGTAGAGACGTAGCATAGACTTGTAGGACAATATAATAAGACTGTAGAATGTTAAAAATAAAATCTTTGTTATAAAATTAGGTCAAATTCCAGCATGTGGTAGAAAACCTCATCAATATGTGAATGCAAAGAGAGGTTATTATTCAAAAATAAATAAATGACCATTTCCTAAAATTATTGGAAATACTGATAGGAAATAATGGAAATATAGGAAGAGGAAGAGGTGAGGTTTCTGAGCCAAAAATGTGGCAGTCTACTAGAGTTGTTCTTATGTGACTAGAGTATCTTAGGAAGCAATGAAAGGTTTTCTGGTTCTCTTTGTGCCGTTCTGGAGTAGATTTACTTTCCTAACTTTCTGAGTATTCTGGTAATAAGCTGTATTACCTGAAGCCCTGAGGATGTGTGACTTTCAGTACCAAACCAGGATGAGTTAGTCACCTTAATCTTAGGTCTGCTGTGAAACTTTTCCCGACTTTATTCCAGCCTACATAAGTTTGTCTTCAAGGAGTTTAAGCAGTTTATTTAGCATATATTCTCTCTTTATTAGAGTTTAGTTTGCAACTTTCTCAAAGGTAGGGACCACACCTCCTTAACGTTTGTATTTCCTAATACTTAGCAGACTGCTAGTGTTTAAGAAATTAATCTAAGAATTTAAAAATTTTACTTACATTGTTTCAAGGGTTACACAGCTTTCTGCTTTAAGTATATAAGTACATTTAATGGTTATGCATATGAGTGTTTTCTTTTTAATCCTCACCAGAGGATATTTTCCCATTGATTTTTAGAGAGAGTAGCAGGGAGGGAGGTGGTAGAGAGAGAGAGAGAAAAGGAGAGAGAGAAAAGGAGAGAGAGAGAGAGAGAGAGAGAGAGAGAGAGAGAGAGAGAGAGAGAGAGAGAGAGATCAATGTGTTGGTTGCCTCCTGCCTGCAACCCAGGTATGTGCCCTTTACTAGAAATCAAACTGGAGACTTTGGTTAGCGGGCAAATGCTTTAACCACTGAACACACTGGCCAAGGTTGAATGTGGATTTGTCCAAGTATCCACTTGGGTTCAATTTCTCCCTGCCAACTAAATAATTATTTGCGCTTAGGCGAATTAATTAGCCTCTCAGAGCCACAATTTCTTAAATCTAGAAAACAGGGATAAAAATAGTAACTATTTTCCAGAGATATTGTAAGGATTACGGTAAGCAAAATAATGGCTAAGTGTGTAGTATGTTGTCTAGCACATAGCACAAAAACTAGTTATGATGAGGTAGTTGTTAATAAGCGAATATAAATCACTTCACTATATTTTTCCACGCATTGTTTCTTCCAGGGAGTTTATGTTATCCCAGGCAAAAGCAGTTATTAAAACTACTGAAGATTACTTGCAGCCTCAGTTTGGCCCCAACAGACTGTTGCTTTCAGCAGCAATATCAGAAGGGTCAGGACTTCAAAATTGCTCCACACATCAAACAGTATCAGATCATAGCCATGGTGAAATATCAGACCCGGATAGCTACAAATCAAACAGGAACAACAATTCCTGTTTTATATCAGCATCCAAGAGAAACAGACCTGTCAGTGCTCCAGCGGGTCAACCGAGGTAATCAAAGCTGTGCTCTTTTCTTTTTAACCAACTGTTGAAGCTTTTCCCTTTGAGCAGAATTCATAATGCTTCAACTGGTTATTTCAGACATTAAAATGTAGCACATCCCTAGCGCTAGGGTTTTGTTTCTGTGTTGTTGTTTTTCTTTGAAAGCAGAGGGGTAGGAAGTTGTTCGTTACACTTGTGGAAAACATGAAATACACTTCAACCAGGATACTATGAAACTCTGAAAAAATATTTAAAACAAAATCAGTCTAGGACCGCCATAGATCTTTGCTTACCAGGTATTTGTTTAAAAATAGAAACGCATGCTTTTGGTATTGAACCAATATTCCAAAATAAAATTAAATTGTAATGAACTTATTTTAAAACTATCTTGTGTATTTTACATAGTTTGCAATAAACTTTTAATGTAAGAGTTTATGGATAGGATAACATGTTGTTAAAATAAAAATAAAATCAAGAAACTGATGTTACCATTATTTTCATATGTTTGAATAGGGGAATATATTGTTATTTTAATTTCCCTAAAGTTTTATTTTAAAATGTTTCATTGCCTTCTATAGCACTAAGAATTAGCAGTTACAGAACTCTGAAGCAAAAAATTTGACATTTTAGTCAATTACATGCTTTTGCTGAGAAAATAATAAGATTGATATTGGTTTTGACTGAAGACAAAACTTAGAAATCTTCTTTTACTTCCTCCAAACAATTTGAAATAAAAGCAATTATAATTAACTTTAGATTTAAAAATGTTGTCATGATCTACTTAAATTTGAAATCTTTTAACATAAATCAAAGAACTTTGATAAATATGAACACTTAAAAGGAAAATTTTGCCACTAAGTATTTTATGATATTAAGACCATTTTGCTATTTTATGCTTTCTATCAGAACATAATTAATATAAAAAATAATTTTTAAAAACAAGTGTTGTGATGTTTCATAAGCAAAATGATAGGAATTATTTATTTTGAGATAAACTGTCCCATGAACAGTTTTGGCAAACTTATCCTGTATTAAGTATTTTTAAATATTTAAGTATTTATATACAGCTATATACTATAAAACATTTTTGAAGAATACTTACAGTCATTAGAGCTTAAAAAATATCCAGGAAAATATGGTTTTGAATGTTTTTACTAGTTAGCATGCATCTGTTTTTACTTGTGTTTTTCTCTTCAGAGTTGCAGAGTTCTCTTCTTTAAACTTTCGTTCGACCCAGAATTGGCACAGAATCTCTCAACGACATAAGCTTCCACCCAGAGTGATTAGAGTAACAGCTTACAAAAATGGATCTAGAACAGTCTTTGCCAAAGTTGCTGTACCAACCATCTCCTTGGTAACTAGTGTTCAAAAATTTCCTTGCTTCATTCCTTCCCTTGCTCTCTTTAAAATGTAAAAGTGGAGAAAAATAACATTTATTCTGTCAAAATGTTCTTTTTAGTAATACGAATCTGTAAATTACTTATGTATCCTGTACATGAAATGCACAGACATGTCTTTCCTGTTTCACCAACATATAAATATTGAAACATATTTAATGAAACACATGTGATGCTTTACACCTTGCAGAGTTATAAAAACATTTAACCAGACAGGATATTTAAGGACTAAAATTAAACAATCATTAGATATTCTTAGTGCTGTCATTTATCTTTTATTTGTATATTTTCAACTGCCAGAAAATATACTGGTGGAGTTGTTCACGTTAACTCTGGCCTCAAGTTTCTGTTTTGATTGGAAGCATGTTTTGTCCCAGGGAAACGTGTAACTCTCCTTTTGTGAGTCACTCTCTCTTACCTCTTGCTTTCTCCCAGTTGCTGGAGGACTGCACGGAGAAGCTGCGTCTGAACATGGCCGCACGACGCGTGTTCTTGGCAGACGGCTCTGAAGCCCTCAGACCTGAAGACATACCCCATGAAGCCGACGTTTATGTTTCAATGGGAGAGCCCTTTTTAGATCCATTCAAAAAAATTAAAGGTAAAAAAGAAAAGAAAATCCTACCCCCACATACAGTAAACGGTTTGAGGGATGCAATTAAAAAATGATTTTCATCCTGTCTTTTTTGCATGGTTTAACAAAACTAATGTTTACGCATTTACAGCTCAGTAAGAGGATAATGTGGTTAATGAAAGAAAAATCCACTGACAGCCACGTTTATTGCCCTTCATTAGCATTGGTGCTTAATTTAATATAGATCTGAATAGACATTAGGGAGCCTGCAGGAGGTTAAATGGTGAAAATATAATAAATTAAATCAGAGATTATTGAATTTACTGTTTAGTTTCTGTGACAACCAACAGACGTAATTCATTAGACTTATTCTCTTAGAAAATAGTTCACGGTTTCAAGTATCACTTATTTATTTATACTCTTGGTCTTTCTTCAGATGGCATTAACATAATTATGAAAGTGTGGCCAGTAATGAACACATAATTCTTATAATTTTCCTAATAACATTTTTCATAAGGTAAATGCTACAGCTTGACTTTTTTTTTTACCTTGAAATGTATATATGCTTATATACATAATAGAAATTATAATAATAGAAATTATATATAAAATATAAACAGAAACAATATTTTAGAGCTATTTGTAGATCAGATCTTTTTCAAAAATGTGCATTTAGATTTTCTAAACTGAAAACATTTTTTCTTCTTTAATGGTAAAAAATACGTTTTAAGATATAAATATAAGTACTGCTATCTAAGAATATTCTTCCAGATAGTCCATATCCAAATACCATATCCAAGTCTGATATCAAGTCCTATATGTGGTAATCACATTTAAATGACACAGCTTTGCCATACAAATTCAATGTATCTAACTGCTTGCTGTGCTCCCTTATGCTTTTTCTATCTTATTAAAAGTTGTGGTGTATATATTTTTTTCTTGCAACTGCTAAAAAGCTGGTGAGCCAAAGGAAAGTCTAGACAGTAATAGCATAAGTAGAAGAAACGTAACTCTGGAGTTGATTATAGATGAAGTGGTGAAAATTCTTTCTCTATTAATGTTATCATATAAAATAATATTATACTAAGATTTCTGTCTCTTTCATAATGCTTGATCATCAGGAAATAATTTATTGAATTCAATAGAAAGTTCAAGGTAATTTGGTTCTTGTAAAGAAACTTGTTGCTACAATACGCAGTAAAAATTACCTATACAGTAGTGGAGACCCATATCATTTTCTAATTTTGTTTTAACTTTAAATATGGCCGCCTTTATTTTGTATTCATTAATCATCTGCTTGCATATAAGCATTAGTCTTTGTAAGTAAATGTTTCTGAGTTTTTTATATTCAAGTATTTATATAATTTATATGGGATCTTTCTTAAGATCCTTGATTATTTTTATTAAGAAAAATACTTGCCTTTCTTATAATAATAGTATTGCGTAAGAGATATATAAAAAAAAAATTACTTACATCTAAGCTTCTTAGAAAATTTCCTGGACATGTATGCTTAAAATACCAATGTTACACACATGACTAAGCTTGGTGGATGATTTTTAAATGTACAAACTAATTTCCCCCTACTTTTTGTTTTCTCTTTTATTCTTTAAAAAGCCAAGTCCAGAACAAAAACTTCTCTGCTTTGTCTGCATATCTTTGGCTGTGTTTCACTGTGACATGCACTGCTGTTCTTTTAGCACCAAAATGTTGGCACACACTCCTGAAAATTTCACACCATCTCTTGCTGGATCAGCAAGCTTAACCCACCAAAATCTGGTGTTGTGCAATGGTTTTTGACTGATAATCAATCTTTATGCTGCTCGACAGTTGTTGCTGGGACACGGAGTAGAGCAGGTGGCAGATGTGCCTTGTCTTTTGAGAAAAGAAATGGTAGGTGAGCTTGGACACAGACTAGCATATCACATGTCCATTAAAAAGTCTTAGGATAAGTAGAATGGGGAAAAAAACACTCTAAGTTCACAGATAAGCCTAAAGACCAGCATTTGATTTCTTTCAGAACATTAAGAATATAAACGTATGTGAGTATATATGTATGATAATGTATATGTATATCTTGATTTAGATAATTTGAGAGAGGTGTGGAGAGATTTCATATATATGTATATATGCCATACACATACACACACACACACACACACACACACACATATATATATATATATACATATTTCATGTCACATACACTTTCTCAAATCAAGTTAAATTACCTTTCTTGCATGTGTCTTATAGATAAATCTTATAATTTGCCAACTTGTTGTCCTGAATGTACCATAAAAAATAAAACATGCGTGGTTAGTTTTGAAGGTGATAGATGAATTTAGGGTAAGGGGATATTCTCAGAAGTTGGAAAAGCACACATTCTAAAGGTAAACAGGGGTAAAACAGTTAGCAGAACTGGATGTTACTCTTTTATCTTTCTAAATGAGCATGGGTAGTTTATATACAATTAATAAAAAACATTAGAGTCAGAAACTGGTCATTATTATTTCAATATACCGAGTTTCAATCATTCAGCCAACATTCATTGATAGCATACTATGTGCCAGGTACTAGGGTAGATCAGAGACAGGTGGAAAGAAGAGTTTATAGTCTGATTTCTTTTTTTATGATTATTCTTTAATCTTCAATTTTGAATTTAATTGAATCTAAGTTTAATATTTATTAAATATCTATTATCTGTAGAGTCCTGGCACAGGGATAGAAACCCTGGTCTTTAAAGACCGCAAACTGGGTAAGTAAGTTATAAATCCTTAAAACTGAGAACATTATTCAACAAAGTGATAGGAAAGGAACATTTACTTCATTTCTGGCAGAGGAAGGCCAAATAAGCCTAGGTACCGTATTTTTCGGACCATAAGACACTCTGGACCATAAGACGCACCAGTTTTTAGAGAAGGAAAATGAAGAAAAAAAGATTCTGAAACAAATAGTGTCCTAAAATATTTTATGTGCATTAAAACCCAACATCACAGTCATAAACACATGTAATCAACCCTGTAAAGTAAACAGCAGCATTTAGAACCATTTTAGAGCTGGGCAAGCACACAGAGACCACACAGAGCCGGGCATGTAAAAAAACTTTTTTTAAAAAGTATATGTGTAGGCTATATTTGGACCATAAGACGCAGGGACTTTTTCCCCCCACTTCTGGGGGGAAAAAAGTGCATCTTATGGTCCGAAAAATACGGTATATTTTGGCAATTATATTGCTATACTTTGTTGTTGTTTTTTTAAAACAAAGTATAGCAATACAATTTGGAAAAGCAATGTAGATAATGAAAATTGCCTTCCTTCAACCTATTTCCAGATTTGCTAAGGTAGAAAAATATGTACAGAACATCTATGATTTTTTTTTTTTGCCTAGATGTAATATTTAATTAGCGCACTTAGAGAACAGCTCTGATTTTTAAACTACTTTACTACTTCTTTTGAGCATCACTGTTGACAACCAGTGGCACTGGATTTAATAGAGAGCTATTCATCACATACCTCAAAACACAAAGCTTGTATATAGAGGTCAGGCCAAGGTCAAAACTGACAGGAAGGGTTCCCTGTTGAAATGCAATATTCGAATAATTCTTGCATTTTGGAGTTGAATACCTGAGCAGAAAGATTAGTTACGTATGGGGAAAAATAGAAATATTTTATAAAGAAAGTTGATGATAATAAACTGTCTTATGAGGTCTTAACAATTCTGGCATTTGGAGAATCTAAAATTTACTAAAGATTCTGCTAGAATTGTGAAGATGTAGTTAATGAATTGTTTGAAAAGACACTTAAAAGTTTTCAGATTTATGGGCATGCAGGTTAGGTATTCCGTTTCTTGAATCTTCTGCTTAATGGAACACAGTGAAAATTCTTGCGTCAGATTCATGGGGTTTATAAGAGTTCAGCTGCTTTATAACTGCTAGGCAGTGCAAACCTAGCATAAGAAATGGTACATGCCCTGAAGCTGCTTAAATGTCTTAATGAAGATGAGGGGGGGGAAACCAGCTTAGACTTAATCCATTGAGTCTAACTTCCAATGTATAGAGCACTGATTGTTTAGAAATTATTTTTTTTTAGTTTTATATTTTTATTCTTTTTAAAAATCTATTTTGTTGTTTAAAGTATTGCAAATAGTAGTACATATGTCTCCTTTCCCCCCCATTTCATTCTCTCTTACCTGTTCAATCCTACCATTTGGCTTTAGAGTTATCACTTAAAGTGATTCATTTAAGTCCTAAGTTTTGTTAACCAGAAGTGTAACTGAGTATTATGAATAACATTTTACATCTTTTACGTACTGTATTGTGAAAATGTAGTCACAGGGGGGAAAAAATCCATGAAAAAAGTTCTAGATATTACACCTAAGATCTAAATTTAAACTGAGAGATTTTTTGTTGTCATGTGATCTACAAAGTGAAATAATTTGCTGTGACAGCTTGTGATTGACAAGAATATGTGTGAGCACATTTAAAACAGGCCATCTTTTCATGTAGAAGTAAATGTCAGTGAAATGATGGATTCTCATCATTTTAATTATTGATGATTTGGAAATAGTTCAATTCCATGACACACAGGACACATTATAAATAGCAGCATAACACTTTTTCCTCATATCTGCGACAATAATGAAATGTTCTGTCATATTTTATTTTTCAAAAAAATGCATTAGTTTAATGAACCTGGATTCACACATTATATTCTTTCCTGTCTCCTGGATGTGTTGATTTTTAAATGGTTGTCTTAAAAGCACAAGTTTCACCCTATCTGGTTTGGTTTAGTGGATAGAGCATTGGCTTGCAGACCAAAGGGTCCCAGGTTTGATTCCAGTCAAAGACATGTACCTTAGTTGCAGGCTCCTCCCCAGCTCTGGCCCTAGTCAGAGTGTGTGCAGGAGGCAACCAATCAATGTGTTTCTCTCACATCAGTATTTCTGTCTATCTTTTCCTCTCTAAAAATCAATGGAAAAATAACCTTGGGTGAGGATTGGGGAAAAAAAAAAGCACCAATTTCAAGAAGTGCCCACTATCCACATTACATAGTCAAATGCTGTTATTGCTATTAGTCTTAAAACAATGCCACAGTGCTACCGACACCTGTGGCTGCTTTTGTCCTGTGAAAGCTGGTATTGGCCTTCCTGGTGCCCACCTGGAAAGTGACTACTGCTTAATTTGAGCAGACACAGCAGGAGGCTTTCTCGAATTTTCTGTTATCATGTTGCTTGCTTGAACAGCATATGGATTAGGTGAGGTTATTTGTCAGTCCATTTTATTTGCCACTTAATTGCATATACTCTAAAGCAGGAAAGTGACATTATATAGAGAAAACACTTTCTTCTGAGATAGCAAATGCTTCTATTATTTCTACAAATGAGGGTAAAAGTATAGGTGTATATTTTTGTATTTCCTGATTTCAAAAGTTTTAAATCTGTATATAAGTATGTGGAGTATCCTTATTATAATAGATATGGATCTAAAGATAATGAAAAAAAATAGACCCCACCCCTTCCAAAAAAATGTCTTTAGATAATAGGAAAGTCTAGAACATACATGAGGTAGCATCTCCTTATAGTGTTAAAATATCAAATCATTGGAAAATATCTACATTTTTAATATATTCATCTATTTAATTATGGGCTGCTATCGTGGACCTTGCTGGGATTATTACATAATATATTATATTTACACCATTAGGATATATGCACCGCATGAACTTTTTTTAAATCCAAAAATTTCTATTCATAGAACCACACATCTGATTTAGGATTTGGGGTAAGGTCTTGCTGTCACAGCTGTAAAGAAACCTGATAAATTTTAATTCTCACTATGATATTAACTCAGAAGGATTATAAATATCTATTATCTTGAATTGTTTGCCGCATGGGTAAGAGTGGACAGAGAGAATATCTCCCTGTCTAGAGCTGAAAGATTGTGAGATTTTTAAAAAATTATGCTTCCATGTCCAAGGAGGCAGAAGAATAGTTAGAGCTCAATTATTTATTCAATCATTTCCTCAACAAACATTTATTGAGTTCCTATAATGTGCCTGATGTTGCACCAAACCTATGGATTATGGTGTGAACACAACAAAAGTCTCTTAGAGCTCAGCTTTTAGTGAGGTGAAAAGAGCGAGCAGTAGACAGTATATAAAGAACTATGTAAGGTATTTACTGATAGTGGAAAGTGTTATAAAGGAATTAAAAAGGGTGCTATCATGAGAGCAAGCAATGCCATAGAAACAAGGAGGCATTTTTAAAAAATGAAGCAGACATTTGCAGTAACCTTTAAGTAAAATCTTTTACAGCATTGTCTGTCTACCCTGCTAGTTACTTTACCTGGGAATTCATTTATATATATATTTACAGTTACTGTTTCAGAGGGTTTTGCCTTTCCAACTCTTTGTTTTTGATATTTTCAGACATCTTTTAGGAGAAAAATGAGAAATGCATTATTGTTTAGTGCAAAGAGCACTAGACTTGAAAATCTCACAAGATTCTAGTATCTGTTATGTGACCCTGAATAGGTTGGTCTATGCTTCAATGTCCTGTAAAACAGAGATAATTAAAGGACTATTGGATATTGTCTTGTTTTTCTAAAAAAAATATATAAATTATTTGAAAATGAAATGTCTCTAAATCCCTTTGTCTGAAGAAAATATGGACAATAGCATTTTATAAGCATATTAAGGTCCCAAGGCCATTAATCAGAATCTTTTGTTCACTCTGACCTTTCCAGAATGGCTGGCAGGTTCAGGAAAAAACAACAGTGAACAGCATTTGTCTCTACTTTCTTCATCACTGCCAAGAAAGCAAACTACAGTGAGAAGCTGGGCAATTCACGTGACATCTCTAGGCCTCAGTTTTCTCATCCAGAGATTGATGTAATGCTATACACCTCAATGAATTATTATGAAGAGTAAATAAGATGATGTATGTAGAAGCTTACCATGTATAATAAGTATCTGCAACCATTGTATTTCCATTAGAGTTTCATACACATTGTCACAAGTACCTATTTTCACTACCAAAGATATTTGGTTCGGCTGAGATTTTAAAAATATATACAACTCAATTAAAATGTCTGCTAAGCACGTGTGTATACAGCATAGTATGAAAATCTGAATCAGAGCCTTTGAACTCTCAATGTATTGTGGCTTTTTGCCTTGGTAATTTTTTGTGGGGTAAAAGGCAGAATCAAGTCCTTTTATAAAAGGAACCCCAAATGCCCTTGCTCTGCTCTATTCCACGAGTTTTTTGTGTTTTTTTTTTTTAAATCCTCTCCTGGGGATATGTTTATTGATTTAAGAGAGAGAGGGCAGAGAGAGAGAGACATCAATGTGAGAGAGGAACATCCATCATATGTTTCTTGTATGTGCCACAACCAGGATTGAACTGACAACCTTTGTGGTATACGGGATAACACTCCAACCAACTGAGCCACCCAGTCAAAGCTCCAAGAGTTATATTTTAAAAAATGTTTATGGCCCAAGGTTAACCTTAACTTTTAGCTGCCATACTTATTTCAAGCAAGTTCATAGAAAAGTTCAGCAGAAGATTGACAACATTTTGATTGGCACAATAGATAGAACATTTGTAATTTTAATCAAATTTAAATTGAAGACATACTTCAAATGATATGTCAGACTAGTGTTACTGGGTTAAAATCTAATGACAACCACTGTCATTATTACTTAAATATAGCCATCATGCCTATAGCAATAAATGATGACACTTAAGAACATGCAGAAACGAAGAACACAAGTATTTAGAGAAAAGGGAGTGACTAGAAACTCAGTTGAACACAGGAATGTGACTTGGATTTAATCTATTTACCAAACATAGGAGCAATTATACTTTGAGCAGATGATATAATTGAATATAGCAGTATGTTTTCTTACTGTCAGAGCATTTATCTTTTATATGTTCATCTTGCACCCATGAAATGACCGGCTTGTTCATATTTAATGTCATTAAAGCTACTTGACAGTCAGCATGAATGTGTTTATCCAACTACCAGAGAATACATTTTAAAAAATAAGATTTTTAAAAAGCTCATTGATTTGGACTTGCAACTTTGCTGCTGTTTTGTGTGCCAGAAGAAAGCAACATTTCCTTCCTTCCTTCCTTTTTTTTTTTTTTTTTTTTTTTTTGGCCTGATACATGCAAAATAGAAACTTACGAATCAAGGAGCACCCAGATTTATTTAATTTTATAAGAGGCTTTTTTTTTTTTGAAGTAGACTAAGGAAATGTAATTGTATTTTAAAAGACCTACTAACACAGAAGCAAGTTGCAAGGTACTTTATCTTTTCCATGACTTGGTTGTAAACAAAACCATGAAAGTAAACTGGGATGTGGAATTTTCTTTTTTTTTTTAATTATTATTTTTTTAAAATATATTTTTTATTGATTTTTATACAGAGAGGAAGGAAGAAAGATAGTTAGAAACATCGATGAGAGAGTCATTGATCTGCTGCCTCTTGCACACCCCCTACTGGGGATATGCCTGCAACCAAGGTACATGCCCTTGACCGGAATTGAACCCGGGACCCTTCAGTCCCCAAGCCGACGCTCTATCCATTGAGCCAAACCATTCCCAGCTATTCTATTCTATTATGAAAGGAATTTTCATAATAGAATATAATTATGGTTGGAGCCTGGCATTCTCTGTGTGCTGTAGGAGAGGAAGCTTGTGAACAGGCAAGGGAACTTGGCAGTCCCTGAGCAGCTGGGATGCAACCGAGTGGGGATGGTATTGGAAATGCATGGACTGACTTTCTCCATTGCTAGTGGAAATGGGGTCCTTGGGTTATCTTAAGAAAAAGAATTTTCTGAGACTCCCATGGGAGGATGAGTCATTTTTATTTGCATGGAATTACATCCCTGGATTTGTGAAGTCCCATTTCTCTTAAACCAGTCCTCAAAGAGGTGCAGCCGAGGATTCCGGAGAGCTAGAAGCAAATCTAGTTTCCAGAGTTGCTGTTTTATAGTGAAGCTGGGTCTGGTCTGGCATTAGGCTAGGTTCAGTCTGCCAGTCCATTATGTGTGGTACACATGGTTGTGAACCATGTAGGCAAACGCAAAAGAGCAGAAGCGTGAGAGTCTCATAGGTCAGGAGTCAAATGCCAAGAAGAGAGAGAACTCCTGTGTTTAGGAGATTAAGGATCTAAAGTCTGCCCAGCCAGTGTGTTTCATGGTTGAACTTTTTTTTTGTTTTTTTAATTTTTAGTCTGATTCAGGATAGATATTGGTCTTATTGCTTTTTAGAAAAATATATCTTTTATTGATTTTTTATAGAGAGGAAGGGAGAAGGATAAAGAGCTAGAAACATAGATGAGAGAAACATCGACCAGCTGTCTCCTGCACACCCCCCACAGGGGATGTGCCGGCAACCAATGCACATGCCCTTGACCGTAATTGAACCTGGAACCCGTCAGTCAGCAGACCTACGTTCCATCCACTGAGCCAAACTGGTTTCTGCTTCTTTGGAAATTGGATGTGTAAGGATAGATAGAACATTTGCTTAGAGTACTGTCAATGAGGTAGAAATTCAAGAATTCTCCAAAGGGGAAGAAACTCCAAGCTTCCTGTTGTTGAGATTCATGCCCAGGTAGGCACTGTATTTGGTCCCACTGTCTCTGGAAGCTCCCACTAATAAGGATAAGCACCCCTTGCATTCTCAGTGTCCCTTTTTGTAATCAGATTGGTAATTGCTGGTGAAATAAATGTCCCTTGTTTCCTCTAGACCAAGTTTGCTTAGGAAAGAAACCATAGCTGCCTTATTCACGATCATTTTCCAGTGCAGGGCCTGGCAGTTCATAGACGCCCAACTAATGTTCAATGGATGAATGAAGAACCAAATGAAATAGTACCATGGTGAACCAACCATATCCCAAGGAGTTGGTGGTGAGAGGGGAGGGGATAGACCTCATTAGAGCAGCCTGCTGGCCTGCAAACAGTGAGTGGACTTTTAGGAGTATATTAAATATCCCCTACCCCAAATTCATATGTAGATTTGTGAATGTTTTCCTTTGGCAGGAGGCCAGAGTAAGCCAGCCCAAGAATAATTACATTGCAGAGAGGCTAATGGTTATGCTAATGCTTGTCTGAGACCAGACAATGGTCAGAAGGGGAGTGCTGGTATAAATGATTCTCCCAGGAACCTATAGATCTGGAGATTTTTAGCCTTCCCACATCCTCTCAGGAATGCCTTTTCTTGCCCATTCTCTCCCCTCAATCTTTGCATAGAGTAGATGCTTATTAAGTATTATTGGAAGCGAGGGTGGGCCGTAACAAAGGAGACCCTGTGACCTTGGGGAAGGCTCAGGGCACTGCTCACTGTAGTTAACAGCTGAGGGGTGTGGAGCTCATGTGGGGCATTTTTTGGGAGGCTGTAATTCTTACAAAAGTACCAGATAGTTTCAGTCCTGGGAGGGAAGCCAGGGTTTCAAGATTTGAAAGTTAAGGAAACACAGAGGTGTAGAAAGCATTTGTTAGCTATGGCTAGTATGCTTTCCTAGAAGATCAAAGTGCACTTAGATGATCCCATTTCTTTTTTAATACTCAGCCTGCCTCACTGCCCCACATACCCTACAGTCCCCACATTTGATTACTCTACCTTCCTCCCTCTCCCAGCTTCTGAGATTACTCACCGGGACTAAAACCTATTCAGGTCTTTGCTGAGCATCCTAAGGCTCTCAGTGTTGGCATGGAAGTATCAGATTCTGTTTTTCTCCTCATCTTTGGAGGTAATCATGCTTACCCTTGTTGTCTGCCCTCAACCACATTTCTTCATATGAAGGTGAAGTCCTTAGAGCTGTGATGTGCACAACAGTCTTCTGGTATCCTGGTTCTCCAGCAGATCAATACATGCTGCTGTAATAGACCTGTCCTTTTCCTTACTGTTCCCAATAGTTTTGTTTCATAGGGAAATGGATTTTGCCCCAACATAAGGAAGATTTTTCCAATACCCTCACTTGTCCAAAAGATGTAATGGCCTGCTTAGGGAGGTGTGGGACTTCCCAGCATTGTTCACATGGCTTTGATCTGGCTACTTCCCACCTTCCTTGCTCCACGGCCACTGTGAGGAAGGGGGGAAATTTCACTTTCCCTCTGGTTCTTTATGGCTGGCTGAATAATTAAGTCAACAGGAGGCAGATTAATAAGAGAAAAATCAAATTTGATATTATGCACATGGGAAACCCACATATTTAAGAGAGTCAGAGGTTCATACACCTTGCATACATAAGAGGTTCTGAGATAGAAAGGGGGATTGAGGTATATATAAGACATCCTGAACTAGGAATGAGGTACTGTATATGGGGCTTCAAAAGATCTTTAAATGATAACAGACATTTAGTAAATAGAAGGTTGCCCTCCCCTTAGATATGTCAAAAGAAGTTATCTCTGATAATCTCTTATTATGAGCAAAGCATTTTATTCAAATTCTTTTAAATAGTTAAAGGCGGGCACACAGACATTTCTCCTGAGCCTGAAGCTAAAATTGCCTTTAGCTCAAAGTAATCTGTATACCACTGAGGCACATTTTGGGGTGGTGCATTTTGGACCCCTACATGTCATTCTGTGTCATCTCCCCTCAATGTTCCATGATACTTCACCTACCTAGTATCCTCTACCTTGAATATGCTCTCTTTCTCTCTTGCCCACTCCATGCATCCTTCAAGTCCTACCTCATGTTCTTCCTCTGGAGAACCTTTTTTGACCACCTCAGGTGCCTCTACTCCATGCTCCCCCAGTACCCTGGGCACACCTCTGATTTAGCACAGGCCATATTGTGTGTTCTTTTTCTTTTCTGTCTTTTCAAACAGGCCAAGAGCACTCTGGGGTCTTCTCTGGGCAGTGTATCTAGCAGGGAATATGTGATGGGCACTCAGAACTTATTTGTTGAATGAATAAACAGTAAATGAAATGGGTGGTTAGAGTTAATAATTTTAAGGTCTTTTTCAGTCCCAAATTTCTACAATTCTGAAGCCAATGCATGATAATGCACTAAGCCTATGGCTTTTTGCTTATTTTTACTCTGAGCTGTCCTCCATGATACCAGGTTTATGAGTAAATTCAATGAGGGAGATGATAATGAAAAGGCTAATTAATCATGAATATAAAAATGTAATCTTACTCCAAAATGCAGAGAATCCATAAAGTCAGGTTAATGCCTGAGACATCTTTGGTTGTCCCAACTGGGAAAATGCTACTGGCATCTATAGGGTAGAGGCCAGGGATGCTGGTAAACATTCCACAATGTCCATGACATTTCCACAACAAAGAACAAAGGAACAGCAATACTTACTGAGGTTGAAAAACCCTGTTCTACTGCCTCAGACTATTCTGGTTGGCCACAGACACAAAGATTTGTAAACAGAGTCACAGCAGTTTCATAAGGACATTTGGAGAAAAATATGAGCCCTAAGGGCAGCTGCTTTTTAGATGTTGCTAAGGTAGGACTATGTGGGAGGTGGGAAAATATTAAGAAGCATCGAGTCTCCAGGCATTTTAAATTAAGAGAAATTTTTGGTTACTTTTTAGGCACATGAGGTATTATATAGTATCATGATTAAGGAAACTGGCACTGGAATCATTCAGTCTGGGTCTTACCTCTGATACAACTAGTGCATGTTGGGTAGGGATGTAATTGCTTCATTTCTCCAGGTCTCATTTTCCTTGTCAATAACATAGAAATGATAATGTGATAAAATTCCAAGGTTGTGGGAATAAAATGGGTTAGTGCATAGAAAGTATTTAACACACTGCGTTATCTATTCTAAGTTCTTGATGAAAATCATGAGGATAATCATGTCACCAATATTACTGTGATCCATACTTACACATAAGTGTTTTATTTGTACAAATTTCTTTCTTCCACACAACAAATAAGAGAATTACTATTATTGTTCCTGTTTTTACGATCAGAGGCAAATGAAATTGACTTAATTTTCTAAGGTGACAGAGCTATAAAAAGGCAAATTTTAGATTCAGATCTAGAGAATTTGGCTTCAGAGCCCATGTTCTTTCTTAACAAGTGGGCTATCTACCTATCTAGTATATTAATTAATACATTTTAGTCATTATTGGTATTATTTTATTAGGCTGTTTTACAGGTTAGTTTTAAAATAATCATTCATATGAAAAGTTTTATATCTTTTAAATGGTGTTTCTGTGTCGGTCAATAGCAACAAAGATCTGGAAAGTAGGAGTACCTTTAAAAATTTATGTTATAAATAGTTTCTAATTTGTTTTAAAATTTACTTTAAAAATTTAAAGGGAGAGGTAGGGAATATAGATGCTAGGTACATATACATGAGCAATAAAGTATTTTCAACAATTGGTATGTTATGAAACCTAAAATAAAATTAAATTGCTATCAATGGAACATTTAAATGCACAGGAAGAGTTAACATCTAATAACAATATTATGTGTAGAGAACTTGTTTATACCTGGAGCAAAGTAATAAGAAATACAAGCTTTATTCCTACCTTCTAAAAGTTTAAGTATTGAAGCAGAAATGGGATATATACCTATACAACATTTACATAAAATTCCAGATAGTTTATGCTCTTTCTTAGCACCAGAACAGTGCCAGGCATATGGGAGATTCTCAAACATTATCAAGTAAATGAATGTATTCATGGGTAGTACAGGCTGCAAATGCTCTAAGGATTCAGAGTGATGATATTGTGGGCTGGAATAATAAGGGAAGATCTGAAACTGGATTTTGAGAAGGACTTGAGTCTGAATAGGTGAAGAATGGGGTTAAAATGAACTTGGCATACCGAAGGGACAATGAACAGATTGGCTTTAAATGAGTATAAGATAAAATCAGAAACTTTGGGTATTGTCAAATTGTTGGCACACTCTTTTGTTAGACACAAGTTTAAGGGACTGTGTACCTTTCATATTCCTTGCACAAGGTTCTCACACGTAGGATGGCCTCAAATATTTGTTGACTACCTGACAGACACAGACAGACAGGCTTACTGATTCATTAGTGGAAAGCTTCAAAAGCTAGCTCCAATATCTTAGTCTTCAGGAAATGACAAAATTGATGTTTAGGAGCACTCAGTTGTAATCGGAGTATAGAATGCCAGATGCAATGGGGGAAGATCAAATATGATAGGAGACTGAGAAAGAAATGAGCCAGCTGGGAATGAAAAGGAACGAAGCTTTTAATAGTACTATGGAGAACAAATAGCTGAGAATTCCGATTCCCTTTTTAACTCTGTCTAGGGTCAGGTTCCCTAGAAGCAGAGCCTAAGGAGGGGAGTTTTGTGCAAAAGACTTAGTGCGGGAATACTCTTAGGTGAAAGCTGGAAGTGAGTGAGGGAAGCAGCATACAGTAGAGGAAGAAGCCTGGCCAAGCACTGTTTTGAGCTGAGGTCTAGCCCTAGCCTGGAATGGGAAACACACTACAGAGTGGGGAACATGCCACCAAGAGTTGCCCCTCCTTGAGGCAAGGAGACTGGTTGTTGTGTCCCCAGTCAGTCAGTCATTGGCTGGGGAAAGAAGTCATCACTCACAGGCAGTTCCTGGCTAGGTGACTGGTTCCTCTCAGCCAAGGGTAGCTCTCAGGAGAAGGATGCAGCTATGAGGTGTCAGTGGCTGGGACTCATCACAGCAGCGGAATTTAACCCAAAGTAAAAAGAATGTGAGGGGCGAGGGGCACCACCACAGTCTACGCTTTGCCATAGTTTCTTCTTCATACAGTGCCCTGCTGAGAACCTTCGAGAATAAAATCTGAAGCCTGTGTCCTGGCCTCCACAATCTGGCCACTTTCTACATACAAATGTACTTGATCCATTTACAAGCTTTATTTTTCTTTTTCAAACACTCCAAGCTCATTCTCACCTCAGAGACTTTGTGCTTGTGTTTCACTCGGCCTGGAATGACTTTCCCCCGGATTTTCATGACCAGCTTCTCATCATAGAGGCCTTCCCACCCAGATGTCACCTCTTTAGAGAGGCTGTTCGGTCTGTCTCTCCCCCAGTGGCTGAAATCTGCACATGCTTTTCTGTCCTGTTCACAGCTACCACCCTGGTACATTGATGAGTGGGCACCCAACAAGTATCATTGAATTAATAAACAATTGGCTGAAGAGATGCGAATAGTAGGTAAGGATTGAAGATCTCTCTGAGACAGTGGATAGAAATAGGAAATGTGAAGTGTGCATACATTTGTGTGGAAAGATGTTAAATTTTGCTTTAGATATATTGAATTTGAGATAACGACAGAAAAATATATGGTAGAGACAGAATAGTATAATGACTAGGGGCACAGTTTCTAGAATGAAATTCACAGTCCAGCTGCAAGATCCCTGGGAAAATGATTGAACTTCTCTGTACCTCAATTTTTTCACCTATAAATGAGAATAATGATATTATCTACCTCATAAAATTGCTGAGAGGACTATGTGGGTCAATGCCTATAAATTGTACAAATGAGCATTTTGCTAATAGTAAGAATTATTTTAATGGAATTTAAGGAGTTTTATGTATAAAAGAGATAGTCAGGGCCAGGGCTGGTACCAGGGTGAGAGAAGCACCTATGAGACAGAATTAAGGAAGTGCTCACTTTAAGATCTGTGTCCTTGCACCACCCTGAGTATGCACTCTTAAATGTTGCATTTTGGGCCCTTCATTTACCTCACTCTAATCCTGCCTCTTTTCTAAATAATCAAAAGAGGAAACCCTTTATTGGTAAGATTCTATAAATCACCTCCTCCCTCTGGTTTTGGCTTCTTGCTGTTGGTAATCTTGGGGTTGCCTCACTGTCCATTGGTTGCTTCTTGGTATTTTCCATCACTTACACAATCACTTCTCTGCAGTCAGTTCCCTTGGCTCAAATGCTCTGGGTAGATTCTGTTTTCCTGGTTGGACCCTGACTGATGTAATGAGTAATATACTTTAATGCTCCGTACTAAGCATATGATTTCAGGGATATGGGGAAAGAAGCAAACACAATGTAATGTCAATGTGTTAGGTTCTTTAACCTATAAAATATTTAAGCTTCATCAGGTGGTGGAATGGTACTCACTAGATACTCTGTCGATGAGAAATCAGGGATGCAGGGTGGGATAACTCATCTAGGGTCACTAAGTAACCAAGCTGAGATTCAAACCTAGTGTTAAGGTTTATAACCTTTCCACCATTCAAACATTTAGGAGGCATTCAGGTTCTTGGTAAACTATTAAACCACAAAAATTTATTAACTTTTATTCCCCAGTGAGAGATTTTTAAATTTTATTTTCAGAGATACTATTAGTTTTCTGTAAAAAAAAAAAAAAAAAAAAAAAAAAAAAAAATACGTTTTCTTGAAGGCTTAAGCATAACTATAGTTTAATTTATTCTGCAAGTTTTGCTCATATTTCTGCCTTTTGGATATGTCTGTATGTCTGGGTGTATGAGAGAACATAAAAGAGGTTGAGAGAGAAATCAAGAAGGAAGTAGAGAAAGAAAAGTGTTTTTTTTTAATATCTAATGCAGCCCTTCTGGGACTTAGAAGTTTATTTATAATGACTTGCTCATATTTCATATCAATAATAGTAGATTTTATGTAAAATACTGCTTCTGGGTCAAAGAGGCCATGCTTTCTGCAAGGTGAATTACAATAGAGAAGTGTTAATTGGGAGTGTGGGCGAACAAATGCAGCTATATTCAGTTACATGCAAATACACTTTATTTCTCTCATTAGGACATATAAAGATCAGATGAAAGAGGGATCATTGCACTTTTGTATTTATGTGAAAATAAAACATTATCTAAAATAAATTGAATGCACAAATAAAATACTCAGGTGAGTATTTATTTATTTATGAAATGTAGCCTCTTGAAAAGAAAGAAATGCTGACAACTATTTAGTATGTGATACTACTGTTCTCAGTACTCTTATATTTTCAAAGCCATACATAGTAATTTATTTAGTTGCACTCCCATTAATATTAGTAGGAGTCCTGATACTTAAATTTCTGTATGCATCTTTGAAAATGTCTAGGTCAAAGTAAACTGTTAATGCAAACTGGTTTTCATTTTTAGTGAAATAGTTTGAATTTCTCATCAAGAATGTCCTAAAAGGCACCTTCATTCTAGTCAATCACAAGGGGAGTATTACTTATGAAGTTACTGTTTGGAGGTCATCATCTTTAAAGCAACATGGATAATAAATCATATTAAAGAGAAAAACAGTGTTTGCCCAACCCTAAAGAATACAAAAGTTCAGGACCCGTGCTGTTGAATAGTAAGCAAAGGACCTTGGACCCTTCCAGCCCAGTTTATCTGATCAGTGATAGAGGCATGCTAAGGTGAATTTTAATTAGGACTAAATAGTGGTATTACTCTTTCATACCCTGAACATCTGTTCCCTTCAGAAATGATGATTTATGCAGGCTATCAGAGCAGACAGCTTGCTACAGCTTATGTCACGGTTAGTGGGAAGCTGGTGGTAGCATTTCAAAAAACGAGCTTCTAAATGAAGACTGGCCAGTGTATATGATATAGGTAATAGGGGGAGGGGAATCGCAATGTGTCCATTTTTAATTTTGAAGCCAAATATTGACTTAAAATTTTTTTCTTCTAGACCATCTGCTGTTAATGAAGAAAGTAACTTGGACAATGAATGGGCTGATGCTTCCTAATGGAGCCAAGAGACAGAAAACCAAGCCTGTTCTTTCTACTAGAATGAAGAAACTTTCTGGGAAGACCTCAGTCCGAATTCTGGTCTTTAAGAATGGCATGGGGCAAGATGGGCATGAGGTTATAGTGGGAAAGGAAACAATGAAAAAGGTAATTTTGTATCAAATATTGAAATATAAATTTCAAAGCTTTCGAAATGTGTTTTTTCCTTCTAAATATCAATGTCAACTAAAAATTAAATATTAAGAGGGTGTTACATAGAATGCAAACATTCAACTGTTTAACAGGGAGTATGCTTATTGTGTTAACAATATAAATTACTTTGGTAAAGAAACTATATTTCAAGAAATTGTTTGGCTAGCATAGTTGGTAATTTACCTATAGTAAAAGTTATGTTTATTTGATGAAACAGTCTAGTTAATTACAATATTTCATAGAATATGTAGATTGAAGCCAGTCCAACCTAGCTTCAAAACTCAAATCTGCGCCTTTACATTTAGTATAGAATTAAGACCTAGAAACACCTCTGGTCCTCAAGAGAATAAATAAAGTACAGAATAACTAAGATTTAGTTAAAGTATCCATATACATTTTTAAAAGCAAATTTGATGGGCCTAAGACAAATCCTGTTACTATCAAGCAAACTTTAAAAAACAAGTTTTAAAATTTTAAAGTATTATTACATAATTGCATGTTTTTCAAAAGATGCTTATTCCTTCCAGATCATCTTTTATATTAAAACAAAAAGGAGGAACTAATGGAAATTTGAAAAAAAAAATTTTTTGCAGATATTCTCAACTAACCTTAAAGCAGCTTAATAATAATCCTATATAATAAAGAGGTAATATGCAAATTGACCCTCATGCCCTTACATCACAAGATGTTCCCCCATGTTGTCTCAAGATGGCTGCCTCACATTGTCACAAGATTGCAGCCCATGTTGTCACAAGATGGCCATCCCCACATTGTCACAAGATGGCCAGCCGGGGTGGGGGGGAAGGGCAGTTGGGAGAAACCAGGTCTGCAGGGGAGGGCGGTTCGGGGTGATCAGGCCAGCAGGGGAGCAGTGAGGTGTCAATCATGAGGCAGGAGCAGTTAGATGTCAGGCAGAGTGGCTTAGGGGCAATGAGGCAGCCAGCAGGCAAGTGGTTAGGAGCCAGTAGGATTGTGAGAGGGATGTTCAACTGCCAGTTTAGGCTCAATCCCAAGACATCAGGTCTAAACCATCTGTTGGACATCCCCTGAGGAGTCCCAGATTGGAGAGAGTGCAGGCTGGACTGAGGGACACCCCTCTAGTGCACGAATTTCATGCACTGGACCTCTAGTAACAATAATAATAATATTAGTAAATATATATGAGAGATTAAAATATAATAAAACTGTCTAGGCTTTAATCTTCATCATTCGTTATTTATGAGACCTTGGACAACTAACCTTCCCTGAGCCACAATTTCTTCATCTAAAAAAATGGTATAATAATAATGATACCTCATAAAATTGATAGGAGGATTCAATATGATATTATTTATGGACTGCAATGCCTGGCACCCAGACAGTTCCCAATAAATATTTGACATTCTTATATTTACAACTTATAAATATACTGTAGTACATCTAATAGAAATTATTTTTCTTACTAATGGGAAATATTTATTATGAAATCAAGATAGATATAAATCATTTTGTTATTTTAATTATTTCTAAAGTAATTATTGCTTGAAACAGATGAGTAGTGTCTTTTTCACTTGCCTACTTATTTTTGTGATTGTGTTATAACCACAACTGGGTAAGAACATTTACTGAGAAGCTGGGAAACCAGGTTTTATTTCTTTCTTATCCACAGATTTGGATTATGAGTAAAACAAGGGATATTATGCACCAGAGCAAATTGCAAAGGCAGATTGTAACATCTTCCCTGGAGATTTTGAAAAATAGAGAAGATGGACATGTCTCTTGGATTGTTAAATTGCAGTCATTCTTGGAGATAGAAGCTAGTATAGATAACCTCTTGACTTCAGTTCAGTCTCTGTAATTCTATGCCTTCATGGTAAAATTGGGGTAATGGCCACAGATTACATGTTCTTAGATGAAAGGTTGGGTGTAAATAAAAATGTCACTTCTATTTTGCTCTTTGGCTATAGAGAGCAATTTACTTAAAACTGGATGATCAAGAAATTCTTCAGCTTCTTTTCCTTTTTACCATTTGTAGAGTTTAAAATAAAGAGTTGTTTCAATTTATAAAACTCAGGGAATGATTCAATGATAACTATATCCTATATAATAAAAGGCTAATATGCAAATTGTCCCCATGGGCGGGAGTTTGTTTAACTGGGAGTTAGATGTGCACTGACCACCAGGGGGAGGCATAGAACATGGTGGGCATTGGTGATGTGGCACTGGAGGCGCTGCAGACCCCAATGGGCCCTGACAAGAGAGGGACCGCAGCAGGATGGTGGAGCAGGTGAGCAGGCGGTGCCAGGCCAATGTGGGTCCGAGCAGGGGCCCCCGATGTCCAGCTAGTTACCCCAAGGATGGCGATCGGCGGTAGTGGCCCAATCCCCACAGGCCACTCCTAGGGACCCCACTCATGCATGAATTCATGCACTAGGCCTCTAGTTTGTAAATCCTTTTCTGATGATCATTTTTAAAAATGAGGTAAGGGAGATAAGGTAACAGAATGTTGGTCTTGGATGTCAATAGAACCTTTTAGAGGGGAAAAATAAGGGTAGCTAATTATTTGTTAAATAAAAATTTAAATTTTTAAAGCTTTGTTGATAATCACAGAATAATCCCCTATTTATAGATTTAATACCAAATCAATAATATGAACAAGTTGGCATACTCAGGAGAATGATAAATGATTTTCTCTTTTATGACAATACATTAGGAATATTGGAACTAATAATTTTTTTTAGATCACTAAAATTTTTAAACCGTAATTTAAATTACTTAGAAATTTTATATTATCTATATATTAGAGGCCCAGTGTACAAACTCATGCATGGGTGGGATCCCTTGGGGTGATCTGCTGGGATTGGGCCCCAGCTTGCGTCCCCAGCCTTGCAGCCCCAGAGCCCCACCTGGCACCTCACCTTGGCCTGGTGCCCCCCTTTACCTGCTCCACCATTATGCCTGCAGGGCAATTGCCATCTGTGGGGTGACTGGTAGGGTGATTGGGGGTCCCACTTGCACCTACCTTGGTCTGTTGCCGCCCACTCACCTGCTGCATCATCCCACTGCAGTCCTGCTCTTGTGAGGGCCTGTTGGGGCCAGCAGTGCCTCCACTGCCACCTTCTGCTAACATCGCATCACTGAGCCCCCCGTGTTTCTCACCATGCCCTGGTGATCAAAGCATGTCTAATTCCCCGTCAATTGAACTCCTGCATATTAGCCTTTAATTATTTATACTAATAAAAGGGTAACATGTTAATTAGATTGGGTCAACTGGCCATCTTCTGGATGTCTGACTTCCTTCTGGACAAAGCCATGGTGGTGGGGCCTGAGGCAGAGGCAGTTAGGATCTATCAGGCTGGCAGTGGAGGGCAGTTGGGGATGAGATGAGACCGGCAGGGGATTAAGGGCAATCAGGCTGGCAAGGGAGAGCAGTTGGGGGCAACCAGGCCAGCACGGGAGGGCCATTGGGGGCAGGCAGGCAGGCAGGCAGGCAGAGGCATTTAGAGATGATCAGATAGGCAGGCAGAGGCAGTTAGGGGTGATCTGGCAGGCAGACAGGCAGGCGAGTGGTTATGAGTCAGTGGTTTTATGTTAATGATTACTTATTTATTTTAGCCTTTTGTATTCAACCTGTCTCTATCAAAATAAACCTATGTTTGATTTTTTTTTTTTTTTTTTTTTTTGCAGCCCACATAAACTTAAATCTTGGTTATTTGACCCATGTTAGCCTTTGAGTTTGCCATGCTTGTTATAGGAATGACTAGTGAAAATGGAAGACAAAGTACTTTCAGTTCAGATTTGGAATATATTATGTGCTTTTAAATGAATAGGGCGAGTTTTATGTTTCGGGAGTCACTCCCAAAATACTAATGAAACCTGCCCAGATAACCGGATACTTTCTTTACACCCTCTCTGTTACTTTAATTTTTCTCACTTGTGAGTAAAACTTTCTAACGTTTGCTTGTTTAAGTCTTCCCTGATCTTGGAAAGGTGATTGTCTGACCTTTACAAGGGCTACATGGAGACATTAAAATATTAAGGAAAGAGCTTTAGCAAATTAGAGACTATGAAAAGTGAGGTTCTTGAGACCCAGGCTGATAGAAAACCTTGAATGTGGTTTATTAATTTCATATTTTAGTACCCAAACAACATAAATTACAAGGTGAACTGTGATCAGACTATATTTGTAATTTATTTTAGGACACTTAGAAAGAATTTACACTAAAGAGAGTACCTTAAAACCTAATTTAAAAAGTAATATGCTAACCTTGTCAAACAAATGGAAAATATAGAAAATAGTAAGAATAATAGAAAAACCCTCCCCAGACTTTTTCCATTTATTAAGTAGTATGTAACCACTTTTTAATACTGGCTGCATCTCCCTTCTCTTTTTTACTAGTACTTGTGTGTTTTTAAAAAAAATAGTTTTAACTCTCTTTTTATTTCATATATTAGAAATATTTTATAAATCATTAAATTTCATTTTATAATATAATTGTTAATTACCACGAGTATAGAAATGACTCTAAATGTGTATTTAATTTAGCTAGAGTTCACTGTGATAAATTATTTATAGTATTTTTTTTTCCTGTTTAGGTTTTAGATACTTGCACAGTGAGAATGAAACTAAATTCACCAGCCAGATACCTTTTTGATTTGTATGGCAGAAAAATTAAAGATATTTCAAAAGGTAAGTGGCAAAGATTTTGTAAACTAGAAGCTAATGTTAGGAAAGGCATTTATATAATTTGTTTTTACTTTATACTTTTAAAAGGAAAACATATAATAAAACAGTTTAATTATTACATGAATAATATATCTTTCTTGTACAAAGGGAAATCATGAAAGGGTATTATGATTTGGGAAATCTTTTATTTTGGCATGTTTTAGTTCACTTGAGGTACTATAATAAAAATACCATAGACTGGGTGGCTTAAACAGCAAATATTTATTTCTCACAGTTAAGGAAAATGGTACCAATATTAAGGTCCCAGTAGATTCATTGTCTGTTGAGGGGCCCATTTCCTCATTCTTCTCACTGTGTCTTTGTGTTGGATGGGGCAAAAGGGTGATTTCTGGGATCTCTTGTATAAGGACACTATTCCATTCAAGATGGCTTCAACCTCATGACCTAGTCACTTCCAAATACCATCTTATTGGGGATTAAGTTTTAATATATGAATTTGCGGTGCAGGACACAAACATTCACTCTGTACAACAGACATATGTAATAGAAGAAATTCTTTCTTATTTTTTTTTCTTTTTAGAGGTGGGGAGAGTATCATTATTAAAGTTGATTTCTTGTTTTTTGGGGGGTGGTGTCTTTTTTTTTTTCTTCTTGCATTTTTATTCCTCCCCTTCATCATTCTGGCTAACATTTTCTTTGTGATCAACTATATTTTATACTCTTAAACGTTCATTGATAAAAATAAATAATAAATAAATAATTGTGTTAAGACCCTATCTAGTTTGAATTATTTCCAACTATCCCAAAATTTTAGATTTGAGTTCATTGCTAGAATTGAAACTAACAGGAACTCTGGTTAAGATGAAAGATTTATATTTAGAAAGTTGATTTTCCCCCCTCTCCAAATGTGGTATAATAAAATTGCTAAATCTCTGACTCTGAGGCATGATACTTTATGGATGCCAGAGGCATTCGGATTCATGCCTCATGCTCCCATGTCCCAGAAGTGTGATATTATTACATTTTAATGCATGCCTTGCCCTGTGTTTTTGCATACTTATAAAAGCTTATGCCAGCTGAAATTAGCCTATGCAGCTACTAACATGTGGAAGCATAACAAATTCGCTGGACTTAAAATACTTAAAAAAGCTAATCCTGTTGGAGGAACTTCCAGTCTGTAGCACCCTAGTCACTTAACATTAGATTTTTGCATTTCTTTCTTCTTTGTTTGTTAGTATGATTTTGTGCATCAAATGATTGAGTTACCTAAACTTTTATGTTTGATGGTCTTCTGAACTTCAACTTGTAAAAGGTCAAGTGTTAGTTGAAAGTTATCTCTTAATTTAAATAAATAAATGCTAATACTCTGATTTGATGTATAACCTTTTTTATTTTTATTTTTTGCTTGTTCTGTTTTGGATCAGTAAAAGTCATTTAATAATGTGCAATGTTGCCCTAACCAGTTTGGCTCAGTGGATAGAGCATCCGCCTGCAGACTCAAGGGTCCCAGGTTTGATTCCAGTACGAGGATGTTTGATTGATGTTTCTCTCTCATCAATATTTCTAACTCTCTCTCTCCCTTTCTCTCTGTAAAAAAAAAAAACCAATAAAATATATTTCAATAATGTGTAAGATTATAGCAATTTTTATTTATAAGCATAGATTAGAAGCGTAATTGTATCAAAGACTAAAAGTAATGGATACACATTTAAAAAATCTTCTATTTGTTGCTTTATTTTTGCAAGTTTTCCTCATATACTATGAGAAATGAGCACATTTGATATGATATTACTCTACCTTATTCTATTAAGTCTAGTAAAACCTTTAACACTCCATGGAATTTTAAAATTACTAGTGCTTCTATTTAGATTTCTAAATAGAAGATTTTAACAAAGAAATTTATTTTGTTACATGTGGAAAAGTTCTTTGTCTGGGGCTTCTTTATAGAACTATTCTTTCTATAGTAGAAGACAACTACCATTGGGTAAAGATGCCATATTACTATATATGATTAACATGCTAGTATAACATTTCTCCCGGGACATAGTAAATGCGTGAAAAATGCATTCTGCAAAATGACTCTCACCAAAAAAATAGGGTTTTGGGGAAAATGGAATTGAGGAAGACCAAAACCTGTGCATCTTTAAAACCAGAATACTAACTAAAAATAATAATTATTAACTTAGAAGGTAATATAGACAGCCTTGGTTTAAACAGAGTGCTGCTTCAAGAGGATATTAAAGCTGCACAGAAGCAATAGTTGAGTGCGAGACAGGCAGATGGAAATCTACTTCAACGTTTGAGCCAGTGGGGCTTCCCTTAAGGAAGTCACAGAGGAAGTCAAGCTCCCATGGAGGCATGTAGGGCCAGGAACGCACCTTTCCATGAAGGGAACCCCAGAGCAGCATTCAAACTAAGGCCTGTTTTTTCTGCCAGAGTATAAAATTCTACTCCTACTTTCCTGTCCTTTGCCAAAGAAAAGCGCATATTCACCAACTGAATTTTCACTTAGCACTGACATCATTTCCCCATTTACCAATCATACATGAGCTATCTGGTGTTATTGCAGCACAGTGACCATGGAGAACACATGTAGCTAATGTCAGATTCAGATGGAGTTGTGTAATGACACTCTCCTTATCCCTAACATCACCCCAAGTTTTGTTCTCCTAACTTCTTTGGCTTAAATGTAAGGTATGGTGCACTTTAAGAGGCTGCTGTTCCAATAACCAAACCCTGCTCCTTGTGGATCCTTCTAGAGTGTGGTGGGCAATATGGAATTTACCTTAGAATATACTGTTAGAATAGTACAGTAATTAAATTAGCTTTAAGGTCATACTATTAAACATCAAACGCTCATTTCTTATTCCATTTTCCACACCAGTTATGCCAAGCAACAATATCCAAAATAGCTATATATTCTCTGACAAATTCTTCAGATCCTGCAATGAGATCAAATGACAGGATTAACATGTTTCAATCACAAAATTTCAATAATATGGAGATACCCTGAATTTGAGTGTTAACTCTTTCCCATTATCATTTCTTATGTGAAGAAATTAAATTCCAAGAATTAAAATTCCCAAGAAATTAAAATACAAATTTTAAAAGTCTACACAGAAGTGAATGACAAAGTCAAATAATCTTACCTTTGTAAGTTAAAATCCAATAAAAGTTCAAACTCCGTAGGTTAAAATTCAAAGAAATTAAGTTCCTGTCTACTTTTTATTCTTCCCAGTGTCAGCCAGATGGTTTCTAGATGCCTGGTTTGAGCTGGAATTTCTCCAGTTGCTACCGTCTGGTCTCCTGCTGTGGGTGTCATCCCTGGGGACCTGAGAAGTTGTGTTGGGTCTACACCAGTTTTATCACGTGCCCTTCTTCCAACTGAACCGAAAGATAATCACATCAGAACCACACCCAGCACATTCAGAACAGCAATCCTCAATTTCTAATGTGGCCAATCCTAGCAAAATGATGTTTCCAAAACCCCATGTTTGGCATGATCCTGAACCCTGGCACTACTGACAAAGACCATAGTAGAGACTAAAGGAAGGAAGGCAAAGAAGAGAAAACATTCTTTATGTCAGTCTTTTCAAGAAGCTAGTTGATTTATGCTGTTGAGCAGGGCCTGTGACCTGTGACTGGGAAGCAATCTCTCATTAAGGCATTAATTATAATACTATGTATTTATGATGCCTTGAGGGGGAAACTGACCAGGGCACCCTGTCTCCTCTCTCTAAGAGGCTGCCCGAAGTGTTGGTTAAGTGCTCTGATTTTGGAGCCAGAGTTCATATTCCAGTTATGTCACTTATTGTGTGACCTTGGACAGATTTGTTTCTCTGAGAGTCAGTGTTCTTGTCTGAAAATTAGAGATTATAGTACTTATCTTAATATAATAGGTTGTTATAAGGCCTAACTGAATCCTATGTGAAGTCCTTACAACAAGTGCCGGGTACTTGGTAAGCATTATAACATCGTTATTATTGCTGCTAATATTGTTTTTCTTCTTAAAGAGGGCACTGAGGACGCAGCATCCTTGCGACTTTGGAAATTTATATTGGTGGCCGGCTGAGTCACAAAGTCTTGTTTGAGCTACTGTTTTTTCCTTTTGAAAGGTGTCCTAAACATCCTCGTGTCCTTTCCCCTCTGAGTTCCATGTTTCCAGACCCCGTGCTGAAATGGCTGTGGGCCCTGTCTTGTGTGGCACAGCTTTACCATGTCCTCGGGGCACTATTTTCAATCCTGGGTCACAGTGGCTGCTGTAACAGCCTATGGTGAGAGAATTATTTAAGCCTAAGAAACATTACTTCACGGACTCAGCTTTCCCTTCATCTCCACATCGGTTTCAATGAGAGAATAGCTTTTGGTGAGTTTCTGAATTGCATTGGCTGTTCATATTGTTGAGTCTCCTTTTCTTAGGAGGCCAGTGAGGACCAACACTACTGCCATTTCTTCCTGAAGACATGGCTTTCCTCAGTTTTTGAATGTTTCTGGTCCCGAGTTAATGATTTTGTCCCTCTTTCCTGCAGTTTGTAGGATTTGCCTCTACTGTACTCTTGTTCCTTTTAGGGAAGTTTCCTTCTCTGACAGGCTCAGGGCTGCATTGTTTGCTGCAGTGGAGTTATTTTTTTTCCCCCTTTTACTTTCCCTTTACTTTATGATCCACACTTGTGTTTTTCTAACATCTTCCTCTAGATATTTTTCTTGCCTGGCCTCTCATAGTGAGAGATATCAAGTCGATAAGTTCCAAGTTTGTCAATAGCATTCTTTGTTCAAACCAGTCTTACCCATTTTCACCTCCCGAGTTAAATAATCATACCCAGGATGTATTTTCCCACCATCCAACATCTAATTTGATCTGGACTCTGATCTATTATTGTTCTGCCTGGATCCCTGTAATATAATTCATCCCACCATTGCCTTTTCTTAATCTTAGACCCATTCAATTTTAGATTTCACTAAATACTTTTTCTTTTTAGTACTTTATGCAAATCTCCCTACTATCCCTTCTCCAATTTGTTCATATTTTATATGCATTTTGTGTAATCATCCCACCCTCAAAAGAGATTATCTAATTGATACTGCTTATCTGTAACAATAATGCCACCTCTTGACAGTATTTGGATTCTGGCTCCTCTAGGGGATTATTATGAATTTGTTCTCCAAGATCTTATTTTTATACCTGTTAGGTTTCACTGGGCCCCTTCATTGTTTCTGATTTTGTAAGAATTAGAACATTTACTCTTTTTGTAAGGACTTTTTTAAGAGCTGTTAGAGTTGGGTATGTCTATTAGACCCTTATACCTGATCCTCAAGACCTCAATTTCTCTTTTGCATATATGTCAGGTGTGTGTGCCAAGATCCAATACTGTCTTTTTCCTAAGGCAGTCTCTCTTTCACCAGGTAAATAAGCCTGTCTTTTATTTGTTTCCAAGCATACACTGCTGTTTCTTATCATTACATTGAAGAATATTTTATTTTATTCTTTAAACATTTTATAAAATTATAGTTGACTTACAACATTATGTGAGTTTTAGTTGTAAAACAGTTATTCAGCATTTATATACCTAAGGAAGTGATCACTGCAATACATCCAGTAACCACTGTCACCATATTATTGCAATACTAGAGTCATGATGCACAAAGATTCATGCAAGAATAGACCTTCCTTCCCCTGGTTGCCAGCACTAGCTTCCTTCCAGCACCCAGGACCCGGGCCTTCTCTCTGGCTGCTGCCTTCCTCCTTTGCTCCGGCTGGAGCTTCCTTCCACCTTCGCTCCAGCCATACTTCTGCCTTTGCTCTAGCCCTGCTGCCCTCCTGTAGCTCCCTCTACCTGCCCCCTGCCCTCCCCCCCCACCTCATAACAGGCATCCCACTCCACCCCGGCCACTCTGTGCATGTGACTCAAGCATCCCAGCCACCGCCATCTTTGTCACATCAATTTGCATATTCCCTCCTGATTGGCTGTGGGCGCTGACATATTTGTTGCAAAGTGACAGTCAATTTCCATATTAGATAGGACTATTGAGTATTTTCCCTACACTGTACATTCTCCCTGTGGATTATGAATTTTATAACTGGAAGTTTGTACCTCTTATTCCCCTTCACCTTTTTCATCCATGTCCTCCCTGGCAACCATCAGTTTGTTTTCTGTATCTGTGTGTCTGTAAGATTTAAACAAAGTTTTAAATCACTTTACTTTCTTCTTGATTCCTTTAGCAAATCTTATCCCTAAATTTGTAATACTCCCATAAAAATTTTCTCGAACTTAACTGAAGAAGACAGAGTATTCTTTTTATAATAAACCTGCCAACTTTTTGTGGGTAAAGCTGAAGTGTGGGTTTCTGAAATTTAAATGCAGGCTTTGTGAAGCTAAGGTTAGCTCACCCATAGTTTCTTTTTGGCCCAGAATGCAGTTTGAAATAACACAATAAAGACTAGGATCTGAGGCAGGGACCCTAGTGCTGCCTATTGGCCTGGCATTGGCAATTTAAAGATAGAACCTCATTGCAGCACATGCAGAACTCAGCCGCCATTATACTACAAAGTCTTGGCCTGCAGATTGGGCTACAAAACAGAAAAGCAGCAAATGTTGCTCCTTCCAATGCCTAAAATGATCTAATCTCAATCTCATACTTACTCTCAGTTCACCGTGTGGTTTAAGAGTAAGCTGTAGCAGCCTTCCCAGTAAGACAAGCATGACCAGCTAGAGGTGCTAGGGGTTCCACTCTTTGGTATACTAAAGCCATCATCCATTCCTCCCTGACTGGCATTTTCTGAAGGCCAAGACTGTTGGAAAACAATTACAGCTGTATTTAGTTGCTTATGACCCATCATGCTTAAACTTCTACATAGCCCTTGTCTATTATAAAATTTCTAGTCAACCTTGCTATTTTTTCATATGACCCTTTGGCAAAAAAAGAAAAAAAAATGATAAAACTGTACATTTATCTGCCTAATCTATCGATAGTGTAAGGTACCAGATACCACCAAGGTTAAAAAGCAAACATTAAACTCACAGGTCCTTGCCTTGTTTTGCTTGTTTGGGTTATTAAGTGACATATTTCTCTGCCACTTATAAATGGAAACATTCAAAAACAAGGTCTCATAAATTTTATGGGACTTACCCAGGAGGTTTGCAGACCCTGGATGTTTTCCTAGTTTATGCAGTTTATACACCCATTTACCTGGGAAGAGGCACACAGATTTAGCAGTACTTTGCTAGAGGACAGTAGGTGTTAGCCACAATCGATTGGGACCTGCTTCCCATTGGAAAAAATAAGTTATATACCACATTTTCTGGCATATAAGACTACTTTTGAACCGAAAAAAAGCCTGCTCAGATTGGCCAGAGTCAGAGAGGTGGTCTATTAAAAAAAGAACTGGTGTTGCCTCTGAAGTGGGGGGTAGTCTTATACAGTGAATATAGGCATAAACCTATGTTTTAACTGTAAAATTAGGGGGTCGTCTTATACGCCGGAAAATACGGTACTGTTATTGGAGATCTCAAGACCCATGTAGGGAATTTTCCCAAGAGTTTCTCTCCATGCTCATTAAATATTCCTTTAATATGTAAATTACCCCATGTTGGGTCCCAGTGATTACTGTTTATTTTTCTAAGAGTTCACAAACCATTCATTTTATAATCTGTTCTAGAACTTTGCAGGGAAGATCAAACTTATGGATAAACACATTCTTTAAAATTAAGTATATTTACCTCCCTTGGGTCCCTTTCCCATATACATTTATTCCTCAAATATTGTGAAATGTAAGCATGTATGTCTCTTGCTGAAGAAAGATGCCAAGTGCTTGTGATTATTAATCAACCCTTAAGTCTCTCCAGGACGAATTGCTATATACAAAGGCAGCCAGTTAAGAGCACTTTTGTGTAGAAAAGATGCTGTTCAGAGGTCTTCAGACTCTCCTTGAGACTGTACACCCTCTGACCTTGCCTTGGTTTCGTGCTTCCTTAGACATGGAGTTCAGTGTCTTAGTGATTTCCAGGCATAAGATTTGAAGTTCACTTGTTGCTTGGGCAGAACAGAAAATGCTAAGTAATCAGTGATTTATATTTCCATTATTTGATCTGTAGAGAATGTTAAGACTTTTGTTAAGGATTGATTTTGAAAGATTTTTTTAGTGGTAGTTAGAGAATCCACTATAATTGGATCACTGTCATCTTTTATTAAATATGTGAGTGCTGAATTGTGTGATATGAACATTCAGAGTTTAATCTCATAAATGCTTTAATATCTGTTAGAAATTCCCAATTGAAGTTTTTAAAACATAGATTCTCTTTTATATTCATGAAGTTATGCCTATCACTCCTAGGTTTTGTTGGGTTACACTTGTTTCAGGATTTATGTAATTAAAAAAATCAAATTGTTGCTTTTTGTCTTTTCTCTCTGAGTTTCTCTTATTACTTTCTGGTTTTTATATCTCTTCTTTCTGAGTCTTTGAACTCTAATATCAAAAATTTTACTCTGAATCTAATGACTTCTCTCTGGCTCTAGAAGTTAATTGTAAAAATTATTAAAATAAGCATAATTGACAGTGAAAACAAATAAGCTAAGTATTACTACCTGTTAATAAACATTATTTTTTACAAAGTTTTCCACCTAAAAGAACATGATTCAGCAGAGATTTGTTTTCTTCATCCTAAGAGTTTTTAGAAGAAAGATGGAATCATAGACAACAATATGTAAAATTATAGAAAATTCTTTTGAGAAACTAACATGGAGAAATAAATGTCAAAGGGAACCCTTGATTTTAATTGCTGAAACTATTAAGACTTTCTAAGTTTATTACATTTAAAATATAAATTTTATGATATATATGTATATTTTATATCCTACATAAAATGTTTAAATTCAAGTAATCTATTTCCTTAACATTTGCATTCAAGGAGACAAAAACATTTTTGTAAACCATATTATCCATCTCCTAAGTCTCTGGGGGAGGAGAAGGGAAGAAAGAAAAGAGAAAGAAGGGGATCTAGGTATATATATTTTATTTTTTAGATTGGTATTAATTTGGACTTTACAACATAATAGTAAAAATTTGAGACATTTTACAATTAGATTGCTTTGGACTGCTACTCACTTGTACATGTGTAAGTGCTCTGTATATTTGATTTTGTTCCTGTTTTACTATATTTTCTATTACATTATTTCCTATTGGGTCAAAAGTTAATTGGTGACTCAGTTAACACACTTTGGGTTAAGATTTTCTGAATAGTAATTAAAATTATAATGCAAAAAATGTGTCATTTATTATAGCAAGCAATTATAAAAGGACATTTCTAAAGGCCTTTACTTCTAATTTTTGTTGGTTTTATTTATTAAGTTTTATGCACTGTACTTTCCAAGACTAACTCTAAGATACTTCACATTTCTTTAAATTTTCCAAAAGTCGGTAATATGTATTCAATTATTATGTATTGGTATAGACTATAGACACACAAAAACAGATTAGGTGCAGTTAATTCTGAACATTCCTTAAGCAACCTTAAGGTTATACATATACCTTTTTTTTTTTACATTATTACTACATCTTAAATATTTTAAATGTCCAAGAAATTAAGTTCACAAAATACTTGTATTTTCAAAGGCACACACACACTATTATTTTCATTGAGGGGAAAGGCAAGACTTAGACAATAGAATCCTAGCTCATTTCTACTTGTATAAATCAAGTTATTTAAATAAATGAATTGTGTATGCTGACCTGTTCCACCAATGTGCTACTGGGGGTGTATGAAAAAAAGATGTGCATGGTGGTGGAAGTAGAAAGAGGCATAAAGCGTATTGGAAAACTACCAAATGTCCCCTGCAAATGGGCCCTATTCAGAATCAGTAAGCGTATGATGAGTGAAGTGGTTTTGAATATCGCCTTTAGATTCCATGCTGTTACAAGGCCAGCCCTGAACATGGCAACTCTTATTTCCACACACAGTACCTCTTCACTCTCAATTTAACCCCAAAATCTGATGAACCCATTACTCCATACTTGATTTCATGGAACAAGGAGTAGATATAGTTACAAATGATCAATCACAAGCCGTGAACCAAAGCAGCAAGGCATTAACAATTCACACCATTTCGGTCCACTTGCTCAAGCAGAAGATGTGCCAGCATATTTAATGCACAGCTACTTCGTTCAGTCTAAGAAAAGACATGACTCAGGCTGCATTTTCAAAATAGAGGAGACTTCCTAAGACTTCATACTGCCTCAGCCCCAGTGCAACATCCACCCACACATCAGCAATTAAAATAACCAGGTGTTCTGTAAAGGTCGCAATGTCTAAATTAAATTTTACTCAGATAAGAACAATATGACCTACAAAATCCCTCTCCCCAGTGCATCTCTGTTCTGTTTGATCCTATCCTACAAATCAATGTCTCTTATGTCAATATTATAACACTGTAGACCCCACAGGCAATATGCCGTCAGTTTGGTAGGATCACTGAAAAACTAAAGCAGCTGTGAAAGATTGCTCTAAGTATAGCAATCGTGTGCTTGTCATTTTGTTCAGTGGAGGAAAAATCCAAATTTGTGTAGGCATTGGTATTTAAGAAAACCACTGCTAAGTCTTTTCTCATAAGTACCTCAGGGACAATAAGATTTGACATATAGCATAGAAACAAAGTACACAGCAGCTGTTAGTTTAGTTGTGTTTGAATGAAAACATACTGATATAAATCAAGCAACAATAGGAGACAGTATGCTCTCCATCCTTCAATCTTCCCAGCAGACCATGCTTGTGAGTGGCATCTATTGGTTGCTTTCGGACCCAGAGTTTTCCAACTATGACCTTAAGCTGGATAAGGAGCATTGAAACACACACATAGCTTGACACCTGCTCAGATTCCCTCTAGACATAGTTTCAGGATGGGAAGCACTCAAGTCTTAGTATCTTTTAAAAACTCACTTTGCTTCATTCAAAAAAGAATTTTTAGATAAACTTCTTTTAAAAATACATTCCAATGGGATTGGTGGGAAATTTCCAAATGACATCCTATTAACAATAGCTTTGTATTTTTGAGACTGAGATTTCAAACTTGCTGCCAAAGAGCATATATAAATTTCTTTGTAGATAATTGTCCTCTGGGCAGTGCTCTTTTATTTCTCTCCCATAGTCTCATGTATCTGACTGAAATGTGAAAATTATAATATTATGTAAATTATGATTCTGGATATTTAATTGGCATTAATTTTAATTTATAACTGGAAGCAGGTTATTAATGACTGACAATTTCCAATGCCTTTTGAAACTATATTAATAAAAATAATCATTTTAGCTTTCCATGGTAGATTCAAATGTACTAGATATAGTGTCTCTCTTCAAGTGAGATGTTGACAAGAGTTATTTGTTCGCTATGCGTAGAAACTGGTAGATCATTCAAGTCTGTATCTGTTTGGTAAATTCCATTAGCTTTGTGGTTCTCTTTAGAGGGATTTTTGGCTCCTTGTCAAAAATCCTTGTTCTCTTCCCATTATAAACCCAAATAAATTCAAGCATCTTATCAGTGATGAAATGGTTTTAATATAAAGTCCTCTTGAAGGTTGAACAGTTTATTTTCTTATGAATAGCATTTGAACTCATTAAGTTTGGAGTTCTTAGAGGGAGTAACCTTTATTATTTAAAATAGCTATTTTAACCTTAAATATTAATTCTATGTTATTTAAGTTTCATTGTGCGTCTTTTCCCATGGTAGCATGATTTATGACAGGGTAGGCTAAAAGACATAAAGATTTCCCAAGGACTTTTAAAATACCCACCTCTGGCTTTCTCCTGTCTAGTTAATGCTTCATTACCAAATCAAATTGTTTTCTTCTTATATTTATTTTCCTCCTAATCTTCACAATAATTTTAAATGGAAAATTAAAATAAAGCCATCATAGATACATACCTTAAATTTGCTTCAAAATTCTGATATATTTACATTTATTTATCAAATTTGATAATATTTTATTCTCCAAAAAGTTATCTAAAAGACTTTCCATAGTATATTTCTAAAGTATAATTCTAAAGTATATTTCTACAGTATATTTATCCATCCAGTAATCATTTATTGAGCATTGCTTTTATAAAACTGAAAATTATGAACACCTAAAACCACAAAGGGTTCATGAGTTACTGGAGGATGAAATTAGAAGAGGATAAGTAAAGACTAATACAAATCAATAAGGGAAAAGTAAAAGTGTAAACAAAGCTCTGGGAATCAGATGGGGTAGGAATTAATTGTGCCTAAAGTTCTTGGGACTTTTAAATATATATATTGCAATATATTGATTTCAGAGAAAAAGGGAGAGGGAGAGAGAGATAGAAACATCAATGATGAGAGTGAATCATTGATCAGCTACATCCTGCACACCCCCTACTGGAGATTGAGCCTACAACCTGGGCATGTGTCCTTGACAGAAATCGAACCTGTGACCCTTCCGTCTGCAGGCCTATGCTCTATCCACTGAGACAAACTAGCTATGGCTCTTGGGATGTTTTGCCATGGACAAAACGTTTTATATGAGCCTTGAAGGATGAGAATATATTAACAGGTAGAAAAAAAAAAGAGGAGGAAATGCAAAGGAAATAGAAAATCATGAGTGAGAAAAGTATAGGTTGATGGTTATGAAATTGACATAACTACTGCTTTTAATCAAATGATCTATTTAACTAATATGCTCAGTACTAACTCTAGCTAGTGAAGTTACTCTTTTTGGTCACATGATTTTATTTACCCAGCATTGTCAATTTCAACTCCAAACCATTTGGAACTATCAGGTTAATTTCAAAGTGCCCTATAGTGGTAACATTGCATAAATGTATAAACACAATGTATAAAAAGTGATCATCCATATAACTTTTCACCTTTCCAGTGGTAGAAATTATCTCAATGAAATGATCACATTTGACTGATCTATACATGTTAATAAATTTAATGAGTGATTCATTTCTAACCACTTATCTAATAAAAATGATAAGGATTTGCTTAATGAAAATCTTGAAATTATAGAGAAGCAAAATTCTTGTCACAGTCATGTAAATGGGAGAAAATAGGGAGAACACCCATGAAAAAGATTTCAACCATAAGGGAAATGCTATAAGTAGCTATGCACACCAATCTTGATGGAACATAGGATAATAGGAGCCAGCTAACCTTCTTGAATGAAGCATTATTTCTGAGTAGCAGTTTGAAGGAGACCTTCATGGCTTGACAGGATATACAAAATAATATCCTGGTGTTCATTTTCTGGGAAAGACATTTTTTTTTTCATTATGTATATATTGTAGGTTTTGCTAGCCCATAGAAACATCTAGGTTTACCCTCTTTCCAAGGTCGTAAAGTATTTATGACAGAGGCCCAGTACATGAAAATTCATGCCATGGGAGGGGGGCGGTCCCCCGCCCAGCCTGCCCCCTCTCACAGTCCAGGAGCTCTTAGGGGTGGGAGGCGACCAGCAATTAGGGGAAGGCGATGCCCCATCACACCTCTGCTGCTGCCACTGCTGGAAGCACAAGCCTCGGCTGGCCCTGGTTACCTGAGCCTTGGGTGGCCCTGGGCTGCTGGGCAGCCGACATTGGAGACTTGTTTGTGCCTTGGTCTAGTTCTGGGTAGCTGGGAGACTGAGGGAACTGGGGGACTCTGAAAGCAGGTGTGGAGAGCGGCTGGACCCACCTGTGTGTGGGCCCAGCCTTGCTGCATGCTTGTCGCCCTGGCAGGGCTCTGGGGACTGGGTGCCACCATCTTGTGTCTGTGGGCACCACCATATTTGAGGGTGTGGCAACAATTAGCATATTCCCTTCTTATTGACTGTGATGCCTCCATCTTTGTGAGGGCATGATGGTCAATTAGCATATTCCCTCTTTATTAGATAGGATAATGTTGCAGAATACTGAGAAAAAATTAAGCAATGCTTTGAGAGTTTGGAGTCACACTTTAATATACACCAGTTGGCTTAGAAAAAAATGAATTGAAATTCTAAGCAGAGCAACAAGCAGAATTTTTCTTTTCATTAAAACTCCAGTCCTATGTTTGCTTAGTGGTTATCTCGCTGGAAGCTTGTGTCCTTGAAAACAACACAGTTCTATCCAATTAAAAAATATATCTGGCATGGCATGAGAGTACGGGTGTATCTAGTCTCTAGCCTATAAGGTCAGACAGCTAAGTTTATCTTCCTTATTATTTAAGCAGGCTAGAAAACAAAGTTATTTTTACAAAATAAGGGACTATTTAAATAGCAGAGAATTTCAAACAGTAGTTTTACAAAATAGGGGTTAGCCTTCTCAATTATTTTTTCTAAACCCTTGCTCTTATTTCTTGCAAATCCTTATGCAATCGTCTTCTGTCTTCTTTAACAGAATTAAATTTTTTGCTTTAGAAACAGAGTAAAGGAAAATTCTATGTGAAAGAAATAAAACTATTGGTTAAGAACACTCATGAGTCTTCTTTGGTATAGAATTATATAAATATCAATTAAAATGCTTAAAAATAATTCTTACCTTAAAAACTATAGTTGGGATTGAAAAGTAAAGTTTTTAAATCAATTTTTCTATTATGTTTTATAACTATCCTGTTAGGCAAATTTTTTATTATGTTTTATAACTATCCTGTTAGGACAATGCTTTTTTTTTTTTATGGAGAGTTCTTTAAATGGTTAATACATTTTATTTTATTTATTTTTTCAGTATATTAAGATTTATACTTCCTTTCTAGTACTTAGGCATATCATTTTCTTATGTTTTCTGTACCTTCCTAGTTAGTAGAAACATTGTTTGTTCTTGGAGTGTGCTTTGTCTTCCTTTTCAAGAAGATCATCAAAGTTACTAGTTTGCAGCTTCCAAAAAGAAAGAGCCTCCTAATCCCTAGTTCAGAGGCTAACCTTTATTAGCACTCTCGTGGTTATAATGAGGACCCTGCTTCCAGCCGGGAGATTCTGGAATACTGAACAGATTATTCAACAAGTTCAGAGCAGATTCTGAAGTCCCTTATAAAACCTGCTTGTGAATACTGCTTTCTTTGCTTTACTGTTTCTGGTTTCCATAGTATTCCTAATTATATAAATCATGTGGAGCATGGGAGCTATTTCCCATCCGATATCAATTCTTACACAGCGTGCATTTGGATATAATTTGTGTGGTGTGTTTTTTTCTAAGCTGTATTCTTTTTCTTAAATTCTTATGGAGGTTTCGAACTCTGAAAAAAGCAGTTTTGTGTTAGAAAACCTATGAATTTTTTCTTTGGAATCTGACTTAAAGAATTTATAAGTTATTTTGTGACAAGCATAGATGAATAAGGCTAACAGGATAGAGAATCTGATAAATTTTCTCAGGTTTAAATTCAATATTAAATCTAGGATGTAAATTATTCAAGTTTGTACCTATTTCTTGTTTAACTTAATTAACAGCTACTCAGGTATGCCTTTCCATGCTCAAAACTGTGCTATGATCAATGACTGTACCAATTAAAAGTATATAAATTAAAATATAATAATATGCAGTAATATATGAATGTGTAGCAGTTCTGAGCACTGATATTTCTGAGGCTAGGTTTCTTTAGGAAAAATTGGAATTAAGATGGATTTATATTATACATTTTTGAAAGATTAAAGAGTTATGATCCCGAAAATAAGTTTCTCTTTTACATTTTATTTCTAAATAATATGTGTGATCTTATATATTTTTAAAAGTTTGAGGTATTTGTTTTGATAAAATTTATAGAGAAATTCAGTTGCTCTAAGAGTATAAAGTAGTTTCAATATGTGATTTTTAGGAATTTATTGTTAGGCTAGGTAAGTGAATTTCATGCTCATATCTGAAGATGTCTCAATAGTCATTGGCTCATAATTTCCTTTTAACTTTATTTATAGTAGTTTTAGAAAAATCTTTTTCCAATGTTCTGTTTAGTATTGAATATATCAGAAAGAATTTAAATCGTACCTTGGCCGAGTGTTGTAGAACTTAGTGTCATCAAATGCAGAATTTTTCTAAGAACAAAATTCAGCAGAATCCCAGTAGCAAAGGCCATTTGCATAACTCAGTTGCTCAGCAGCTCAACTGAACCTAATTGTAATTCAATTTCCAGATTGCTAGCTCAGCCTCTCTGCATAAAATATGCAACATATAACATAACCAATGGCATGGACCTGTCTTCTTTGCTGATGATCCATTCAAATTCTTTTTGAGTAAAAACATGTATCAGAATAAGGAAGCCAAGCCATATCGTTATTTTATATGTTTATGTTGCATAAACATGTATACACCAGTAAAGTTCAAGTAAAAGAAAAAAATATATGTGTATTTCTCTGGGTTCCCAAATGTGCCTAAAATATATATTTTTTTATTTCTTTATTTCTGCTTTTCTAGAGGGAAATTAAATCCTGAAAAATGTTAGCTAGCTGCCATGTTATTTGACTATTTCACACTAGAAAGACTTCATAAGCTAATCGTGTGAAAAAGTGTATAAACATGTCTGTTATGTCCTTACGGATGTTGCAATACAGACCCACAAGTAAATATCTTCTGTTTACAAAGCACATACTGGAATAGCTTCCCCAAATCTTTTGCCAGCTTCTATACCCCAAACTTAGAAAGAAAAAGCTATGGTAGACTGCTGGCTTAAGAGTCTCCCTTTAACTTTTAAACAGCCTTGCCTCCTTGTATTATGGGTTATTTAAGCAATAGCAATGAGGAGTTGAATAGGGTGGCTTATAAAGGTATGAATTAGGTTTTATGAATAATTTCCAGATGTGATGTTTTAGGGATATAGACTCCTCTACGGGAAGCTGTACACAGAAACAACATGGATCTTACCATTTTATCAGGACAATGCAAGTAGATTTCAGCAAGGTTGGTTCCAACTCATCTGTGATAAATGAGAAGATAAGGCAATCAGTGCACACCATGACACTCGGTGCAGCTAGTTAGGCACACTTCAGAACTATTCAGGTGTGCTCACACGCTTGAGTCTTGCATGGGGGTGTCTCAATATAAGTACATCCTTCATGTTGGCCACTAGTTAGGCAGGAATTGCCTCTCTAAGACTTAACCTAGGTCAGATATAAATAACAGATGTTAAGAGTTAGTTCTGCTCTTGGGGCTATGTGTTCCAGGCAGTGTATTTCTGTCTGGTCAAAAGAATTTATTTTCCCTTATTTTCTTGCATAGCTCCTCTGCTTGAGAAATGCTTGCAAAATTCCATCACACCTTTGCGGGGACCAGTTTGGGTCTCTAAGGGAGAAGGTTTCAGCCCCTCAGGAGCTAAGATATACATCCAAGGAGTCCTTTTGGCCTTGTACCAACGCTTAAAGTCTGCAAAAAAATACTGTAAACAGGTGAGTCATCCCTCTTTAAAAACTGCTTAATTCTGTGTTTTAAAATGTCCTTGATTGTATAGAAGCAATGATTGGCATTGCATCATAAAAGAACTGTGACATGTATTTTGTGAGCTCAGTGCCCGTTAGGGAGCCAAAATGCTTCTTCTGTAATATCGAAGCCAGCAATAATGGGGCTAATTGTATCTGTCTTTTGGTATGGGATGTCATATGCCTCATCTTTTCTTGCTACATACTGTGCAAAGCAAAGGCAGCTTCTTATGTGGAAATTCTATAGCCAGTTACTTTAAATAAGAAAATGAATAGCTCCTAAATCATTTGAAGGTTTAAATGTTCAGCTTTTTTTTTTTTTTTTTCTTTCCTCTTCTGGTATGCAATTAGAATTGCTGTTATAGAAGTTGGGCTAAAATATTACTAATTATATTCTGGGAAATAAAATTGTAAATTAATGTCTTGTCAAGAGTAACTTAACTCCTTTATGCTTATTTAATTTGTATGTTTCTGAAGCTAAAAGTATAGAAATAGAATTAATGTATTTGAATAAGTTTAAGGTAAATTTTCTCTAATTTCTAAATACCCATTCCATAATTGTGTGTGGGTGAAGACTTTGATATTTTTATAACTATTTATAGAGACTCCGATTGATTTCAAAGTAGAATTCAAGTCGCAAAGCAGAATGATTGATGACAATTAAAAAATAAAAATGGAGTTGCCATTTTAGAATCCTTTTTGCATTTAATCTTAAGTTAAGCATACATTTTACCACGTTAAAAAAGAGCCGGATTTTACATTTCTAACTGGGAGGTTTCAGTTTAGAACTGGGCTCATTTTCTCAGCTCACAGGCTGCTGAAAAATGAGTATTTTGAAAGCATCATGCTATTATTCTCTGTGTACAGGGGGAGGAGAGGTGGGAATAAGATCCCGTGGCAGTGTTCACACAGCACCTCCTGCTGTCTGGTGGGGGAAAGAACAACTTGTATTGATTGGAGGAAATTCTTGAACTAAAGTATCCAGAACTAGCAAGAAACAGCTTCCCGTGAGAAACTTTTATTCTCAAAATTCAACTGGTTTGCCTGGTTAATAAATTTCAACGACTCCATAAGTGAGATGAATAATTATAATGGATAAGACTATTTATTATAATAAATATGAAAAAGTAAAAATCTGATCTTAATTTTAATACTTTGTTAAGGTGATATATATAAAAACTAGTGTAAAATATATTTGATTGTATTTAGATTAAATTACTTTCATTAAGGTTTAATTAACTTTAATTATACAATATTTTAAAATGGATTTGACCAATTTAATTACAGTCACTTATTTGGTATTAAGTGGTTTGATTTCATTAATCAGTTTAAAATTATTTAATGTTAAAGAAAGCAGGAGCAAGAAAAGCACTGTTTACATCAAACTTAAAAAGAACTTAAACATTTTCTAAATTTAATTAAAATGAGAATGTTAGATATTAAAAAAACACACACACCCAAAAAAACCAACACAACAGCTCAGAAAGTACATATGGGTGCTTTTTCTCCCACTGTCCTCAATATTTAAAATTAAATAGAGATAAACATTTTATGAGATTGAGAAGATTTCTGTGTATTGTAAGAAAATGCTTTAAAACTTGCTGTTTTAAATGTAAAGGTTTCATTACTACTAAAAATTGATGAAAATATATTTATTAAAATAAATATTAAATGTAAATATGGACAAAATTAACATTTTAGCACCTCTGAAATTGTTTATATTATCAACATTATGCCAAATTTAGAAATATTTAAAACCTTAGGTTCTTTCTATTCATAAATAAACTTTTTTTCACTAAATTGTTATAACAAAGCTTTGCACTCAATAGTTTTAGTATGATATTTGTTTAAATTGTATTTTTAAATATAAAACTGGGGGGAAAGAAATAGATATCTGCATAGTATGCATTACATGCACATTTCTATTTTTTTTTTTTTTAGATATTCTCAATTGTATGTATTCTTGAACCTCTTTTCTTTTGTATTGTTATGTTATGACTTACTTTAAAATTTTGCAGTTTAGAAAAGTTACTGTAGTAGGACCATTATCAGATCATCAGTGGTGAAGTGTTAAGCCAGACCACAGTTTTGTCAGTGGACTTAGCAAATATTCCTCTCAGCATTAATGAACTTTATTTGAACTGCATTTACTTCATTTGACCTTAGGGACAGCCTTTTCTATTTAGCTTTATAGAAGATTGTGTTAAGGAATCCCTAGATAGAGAAAATGGAGATGGATGATGGTTCCGATTTCCCTTAATGAATCTAAGCTTATAAATTTTAAGGTTATATGAACACTTAATATAATTCCCATTTATTCCACTTCTGAGATCATATATGAAAACAACAATCTTGTTTTGCTAGGATTCTCTTAAAAGATAGTAGGCTTTAAATTGCTGTTTTAGAATCAGGAAATTTCTGCTAAGTAAACTCTTATACTATAGCTTTAAAAGAAAAGCCAGAAGTAGTGTATTTATGTTTATAAACTTAGCCATGTTTTAATATTTAACTTTAACTTGGCTATTATAGCATGCAACCGAATTAAGCCCATTTGTGTGGTCTTAAATATATACGGATTCGTGCATATAAAATGCAATAAATTTAGGACAGCATAAAGTCAATTACACATTTTCACATTTATTTTCTTAAAAGTGGAAACATCTTAGAAATTGCTCAGAGCTAAGCAGAATCTATGTAATTGGTAATTTTTGAAGTAGCACAAACGAGTTGATATAAAATGCAGTTAACACTTTCGGAGACAGGGCCGCTTCATCTCATTAGCATTCTTGTTATGTAGTGGTGCTGTTGGTGGGGGTGTTGAAGTAGGAATGCCATTGTGTCGAGTTCCAGTGTTTGGGGACAAACACTGCTGTGGAAGGAACGTGTGAAAAGGCCACAGTCCTGTCAGTGAATGAGGAAGGCTGTGCTTTCTGTGTGCTTCAAGCAGGGAAGCTGTCATTCATAGGCCTAACACAGCTAAACAGAGGCCAAAACACAAGCCTGCTTTACCTTTTAAAATGATATTAGTGATTTTTAAACATGATCTTCTTTATTTATGATCCTACATAGAGCTTTTAGTCGCTGTCAGTAAACAAAATATGTGTCAGTCTGTTCAGAAACATGGTACAGATGCATAACAGTCCATGGAACTGTGCCAGGAGGCTATATAAATAATGATTCGGAGTGGCTGATCTTTAGTACAAATGTGATTTGGGGGAAACATTCATTTCAGGGAATGTCTACCCTATTTTGATACTGCTTTTATTTTTATTTTTATTTTTATTTTTGCTCCTGCAACCAACAAAATTCTTAGAGACTTTTGTGTAATGAATGCATAGCACCCTTCTTTTAAAATACCAGTTTTTACAAGAGCTCATAAACATACAATTCTAATTATTTAAAGCGTTTATCGAATAGCTTAACAGTTGTTATAGATTGCATAGTAATTTCTGAAATTCACAAAAAAACAAGGAATAGCAAATTATAATATCATAACAATCACAATCTTAATTATGAAAACACCACACACATGCGCGCACACACACACACACACACACACACACACACACGAAAACCATGGTCTCTTTAGTAGCTAAGACATGAAAAAAACTTGAAGAGATTTTTAATCCTACTCCTTATTTCCAGCTCTTTGGAAAGAAATAACCAACTTTGAAATTAAATTTTAGCTTGTTTGATTACATAAACAGTAAGACACCCTCAAATATTTCTTACAATCTTAGGGCATTTTCTAAACTTTAGTGTTATATAGAAAAAAACCTGACAACTTCTATTTATATCCAGAGCGTTAGTTTTATTTTTATAATTTTAATTCAGAAGTGTGAACCTGGGTTATTTGTAATAGATCATTACTTAATGAAGTTTGTTAAATAGTATAATTTTTTGTCTACCTGATTTAAGTTTTTGTGTATATGGTACTTTTAAAAATTAATTTAAGTAGTTTTTTTAATGCCATTATGCACTATTTCTAAATTCTCCATATTTGATGCTTTGAGTTTAAAAATCTCAGACTGTAAATGAATTTCAAAATTAGGTTTCACTTTTAAAACTGTAACTGTACTATAATTTTATAATTAGCTGAAGAAATGACCATCCAACTTCAGCATATATTGATTTTGCAGTTTAAAACTGAAATTTACTTTATTATTACATGAAACTAACCTCTGCCAAAAACCTTATATTTTGTTTAAAAATTTTAAATTAGTGTTAGTTCACTTTTAACTACACTTTTAGTAAATTTGATACTTAGATATCAAAACAATAACAAAATATAATTCTATTCGCAATAGAATTACTATGCAGAATATGCTTGAATTGCATTAAGTGCTAACAGAATTTGTTTATGGCAAAATATCTTTTTTAAGGAATCTTAGTATTTTAACTTTCTATAAAAAAGTATTGAAAGTTTGTCTTTTCAGATCATCTTTTCAGTTTGTCTTGTGTCTTGATCAATCAAAATCATTTATTGGTCTTTACATTAATAGAAAGAATAACTTTCTATTTTATATCATAGATATACTTTTTTTTTCTAAGAACAAAAAGTTTTTTCCAGGTTTATTGAGATATATAGTGATGAACTATAATGATGTGTGAGTTCAAGGTGTACAATGTATGTAATGATTTGATACACATATACTGTAAAATTATTACCACAGTAGGATTAGTTAACAACTCTACCACATTTCAAAATTACTATTTTTTGTGATGAGAACATTTGAATCACTCTCTTAGCAACCTACAAGTACGTAATATAGTACTTTGCTCTGCACGCGATCCCCATCTGTATGTACATTAAAATTTGTGCTTTTTTCTTGATTTACCCTTCCTGTCTCAATACCCCAAATGTTTCAATTTTGGACTTCTTTATGTTCTTTGAAACCTTGGGACAAAATTGATAATGTATAAATATAACTTACTATTAAAAAGATTAAAGTTGTATTGCAAATGTTTCAAAATGAAAACTGCTTCTGCAGGTTCTGAGGAGTAATTTTTTAGAATATTAGGTTGTTTTGTAGATCTGTGTGGTGCATTTCCCCGTGAAACCAAGCTGCATTCTAGTTACTTGAAGTATTTTAAGAACCTTAAACTTGTGTCTTTTTCTAAGTGTCATGCTTTGAGCAGGCCTAACATCAGTTAAATGAAGTGAAAATTGCATTCTTGTCTTGATAGAGATGAAAATGGATTTCTGGTCATGAAATAGATGTAGTTGTCACTTTTTAAAAAAGGTGTCAGCAGTTTGCTTCAGCGAGTAAGGTGCCAATTCAGTATGGCAGTAAACTTGTGATCTGAGCAATCAATAAAATGCTTCAATAACTTCTGCTTCATTACACTTATAATAAGAGGCTATAGATCTATGGCACATAAAATGTTGATAAAGAGGCTATGTGGGGACCGACTGTGACAATTTTCTTGAAAGTACAGTAAGTGCAATATTGCCATCTAGAGTTTGTGCATAGGTAATTATTGCAAAGGGGGAAAAATGAGATAAAATAAGAAATGATAATAAAATACTGCTTATTTTTCATTATTTATCTATAACACATTTATCTTTATGGAGTATTTTATTTGATTTGTACTAAAATTTTTAAATTTGTACTTTTCTCTAATTTTTTTAGGATTATACTACCAAATATCATCTATGTATCTCTGGCTCAAAATTGAACTTCTTGTCATGAAAACCATTTGTTACATAAGTCATTTAGTAAAAAGATTGGACTTAAAAGTTTTCCTTTCTTACATCATAAATAAGTTATGTAACATAGGGAGCTTATTTACATTGCAGTTGAATATCTTTTAATTCAAAACATTATATTTGTTAATATTAAACAATCCCTGAAAAAATAAGAGCCAACTTCTAAAATGGTATTTTAAAATAATTACATAGGAAGATATACTTTCATAATGTGATTATAAATATTTTAGTGAGTAAATTTCATTTGGGGATTATCTAAGAATATGTTTTCATCCTTAAATAAAGGAAATTTATTAAATTTTACAATATTTTGAATGAACAAGTATTGAAAATATTTTATTTCTTTTAAAATTTTAATTTATTAATTTATTTTAGAACGATTGGAAGGGATAAGGGAAGGAGGGAGGAAGAGAGGGACAATAAGAAGGAGAAAGAGAGAGTGAGTGAAAGAGAGAGAGAGAGAGAACATATATTTGTTGTTCTACTTATTTATCCATTCATTGGTTGCTTCTTATATTTGCCCTGACCAGGGATCAAACCCGCAACTTTGGTGTATGGGAACAAGCTATAAACAACTGAGTTACCTGGACAGGGCAGAAATTACATTTTTAATCTAAGCATTATTGATTTCTTTCTTCATCTGAACTTGTGCTTGTAAATGCCAATTATATAATAGAAAAAAAATTGTTTTAAATCTACATTTAAGTGTTTTATGAAACAATATAAAGTAAACTTAATATTGATATAGATAATTTAGTAAGAAAGTTAACTAATCTGGAAAAGTTATTACTTTTATTTTTCCGAAATTTTCAACTCGAATAGATAGCTTTTATAAGTTTATAGACCTCAGCCTTCAGGTTTATCTGAGAACAAAAATGTTGCATTAATATATTAGTAATGCATTTTTCCTATTATTATGCTATTTAGGTATTTTCTGTCTCATATGACTTCTATAATTGTAAAAAATGGGAACAATTATAAAATTTATTTTCCTTTTTTGATTAAAGTTTTGTCCTCAGACATCCTAATAGTACATTATCTCTATGTGTTAAGACAACTCTTTAACTAGATGAAGTGACCTTACATTTAAAATTTTAATCATACTGGGTAGAAAATGTTGCATTTTAAAGCCTCCAAGTAAATTTAGAATTGTTCTGGTAAAGTAAGTGAAAGTAGACCTGACAAATTTTCTTTAAATTACTCAACCGCCTACAGGTATTTTTGCCTAGGACTCTTTTGAAATGAGAATAAATTTTATAGAGTTACAGCAACAAAGTGAAAGAGTGTGTTTGATAGATTCCCTGAACAGTTTCAACACTCACAGGTATTATTTGTAAGAAAACAATCATGCCGAGTCTTCAGCTGGTTAGAGAGGGCATAGCATTCTATCTTCACCTGACATCCTATCTGTTCCGTCAACATCCTGGGCACCCTGCCTGCCACCCCCTCCTCCCAAAACAATAATGTTCACTGAGAGGTTTGTGTGAATGGACAGGAATATGAATGTTTTTCCCCCTTTCCCTTGAAGAACTGAAACAGTATTAGAGGGATGTTCTTAGGGACAGGAAAACCAACTATCTTGAGAATTGACTCATATTTTCTAATTTTCTATTCAAATTGATCAATGTTGTCAGTGATTGTTAATTAAAATCTTTGACTATTAAGGCTGACTACTGATTGATGAAAGGAAGACTCTTAAGTGTAAATGCTTTTGGAAACTGTTGCTTTGCTTTATTTTATTAAGAAACATAAAGTGGTTTCCTCTCACCTGTTGTTGATACCATTAGTTTGTATACATTAATCATAACAACAAATTGCTGATTTTCAAATAATATAACTCATTATTTGCTTATATTTTATATATGTAACAAAAGATGGAAATGGCATGTATCAGAAAATCAATTCTACATGATTTCCTAAAAAATAGTCAGCATCCTATTATATTTTAAAAAGATTTTAACTTTTTAAACAAAGCCAACAATGCATAGAAAAAGGTTATGACAAGAGTCTATTTATCAACACTTACTGTGTATCACTGGGAAGTAAAAGTAGAAAGTTCCAGAGAAGAGAATGGTAGCAGAAATAACAAATGCTGGGAAGATCCTGGTCTGAATTCAGCCTTGGCAAGCCACAGTGGAGTTAAATATTCTTGTTATACTGTCCAATATACCATTCTATGTGGTTTTTAAATTAAATTAATTATAATAAAATAAAATAAAATTAGTTTCTCTGTTTCACTATCCATATTTTAAATACTCATTGAAAATTCTATTGGACAGTGCTATTCTAGAAGGAAGAAATTCAATCTGGAGACCATAGTTATACTTCTGGCATTGGGTTCCACATTCTATGACTAACAAAATAACAAAGATTCTATTAACATAATCTGGGTTTAATTCAGTGATGACTAGATAAGGTGCTCTAATCTTAACACACATACACAGAAAATAAACACAGAAAATAGTGGCAAAATAACCAAACTCTCATAGATCACAATCTATTTGCCATCTAACTACCAGGTTAACTGATTTAACCTTATCTTGTTTGGTGAGAAAAGATCCACCTCCCTGAAAAAAAAAAAAAATAGAGAACTAAAGAAAACCAACTCTCAAGATGAAGTGTTGAATGTGCCCAGTCTATGTATTAACCAGGATTGAGGATACAGGAGAACAATGCAAGACATTGCTCTTAGGAAGCTTACATTTTTTTTGAGACAAAACATACATACACAAAACTTAGAAAATATACTTTGCAGTATATAATTAGGTGCTAAAATATATAGTACAGTCTATGTTGTATGGAACTTAAAAGAAAGATTAAAAATAGAATGAAAGCATTTTACAGTTGAACTTTAGGGGCAATCTAATTCAGTCCTCTAATTTTATAGATAATATAACAACAACAATAATAATACTTACCTCATTGGGTTTTTGTGAGGATTAAATAGTTAATGTGTATAAAACAACACAGTATCTGGGACATAGTAAACAGTCTGTAAGTATTAGCTTTCTTCTTCTTCTTCTCCTTCTCCTTCATTTTTATAATTATTTCTCAGCTTTAATGAGGAATAATTGACAAAATTGTGATATTTAAGTTATATATAATGGTGATTATATATATGTATATATATATGTATATATATAGGATTCCCATCATCTGATTAATTAGCATACATTATCACGTGAGAACAATAAAGTTCTCTTCTTTTAGCAAGTTTCAATTATGTGGTAGAGTGTTATCAACTATAGTCATCATTTTAATTTTAGAATCCCAGACCTTATTCTTCTTACAGCTGAAAGTTTCTATCCTCTTCATTTTGTTTTAAGTGTTTATATAGCTAGCTTCTACACTTCTATATGTTGTTGTTCTAGGATGTATGACATACATATTTAACTTCTTATAGCCTATATTTGAATAATACTTATTACTTTTTTATAATCTAAGAAATTGGACAAATTCGTTAACCCCGGCTTTTCAGTTTTCTCATCTATAAAATGGGGACTATAATAGGGTTGTTGTAAGATAATACTTGTAAACACCTAAAATGAGGTAATAACTAAAACTAGCACTATTTATATGTGCTTAGAACAGTGCCTAGCACATAGAAAATACTGAATAAATGTCAGCTGCTATTATTGTATCATCTCTTTTCTCAGATTCTTTTTTTTTTTTTAATATATTTTATTGATTTTTACAGAGGGGAAGGGAGAGAGATAGAGAGCTAGAAATGTCAACGAGAGAGAAACATCGACCAGCCGCCTCCTGCACACTCCCCACCGGGGATGTGCCCTTGACCAGAATCGAACCTGGGACCCTTCAGTCTGCAGACCGACTCTCTACCACTGAGCCAAACCGGCTTTGGCTCTTTTCTCAGATTCTTTATTGAGCAATAGTGCCTCGTTCTTAGCTGGCACTTGTTGATAAACCAATGAAAAAGTGAAAATTCTTGTTCACATTTTCTTTTAGAATCAGTCTGATTCTTTAACTAAATTTAACTCTTTAGCCACCCTTCTCTGAGTGATCTATTTCTGTGCATTCATTATGCCTTCAGTACTCTTTTAAGTAGTTTCCAAGCTTGAACATCATAATCACATAGGTTTCACCTCTGTTCCATTCATATTTACCCAATCTGGGGCAGGAGGAGTTTAGCTTATTAAAAATGTTCTGACGACTATTTTGATACCTAATTTGAAATGTCATAAGTCTTCTCTATTTTCTTGAAAATGTTTTGAGCTTAGTTTAAAAAATATTTTAAACACCACTTTATCCCCTCTACCATCTTTCAACAGATTATGTATTTTTTTGCAGATTAATTTCACATACAAATAATTTTTAAATCTAAATTAATGCTAAAATTTTTCCTCTATTTTTTTTCATGCTAAAGCACTTGTTTCTAATGTGGGCTGTGTGTGTGTGTGTGTGTGTGTGTGTGTGTGTGTGTGTGTGATTGGGTTCTTTAGCACCACGTCAGGCCTTGGGTCTGGTCAGCTGGTGGAGCACTGTGGCTCCAGGTTAAAGCTTGTGTAGACTTGTCCTTATAATCACTCCTTCCCTGCTTCTTCAAACCATGCATGAGAATCAGCCTTATTACTTTAAAGTGGTAATTCATCTGCTCAAAAAACTGCCACTCAACTAACATAACATTCAGCAATGTTATCTATCTACCAAGCAAATTCTGAAAATCAGGACCCTGCCATAAAATTGGCAAGTTGTCCAGGTTTGGTGCACAATTCATATACCAAATGATGTGAATGGGGACGGGGAGGATGAAGTGGAAAACTTTAAGTTAAAAGTGAGGTTATAGGTTTGAAATACTTCTGAAATGTAATTCAAAGTTATACTTTGAATTTTCAATCCTTTCCCACCTCTCATCTGTTCCATCTTATTGTGACCCTTTTTTCTTTTTATAACAATACTAGAAGCCCAGTGCATGGATTCATGCACTGGTGGGGTCCCTCAGCCTAGCCTTTGGGGATAGGGCCAAAACTGATTCTCTGACATCCCCTAAGAGGTCCCAGATTGTGAGAGGGTGGTTCTCCCACGTTGCACCCTGGAATCCGGCTTCCTCCCCTCTGGTTCCCAGTGCATCACCAGAGATCTGCAGCTGCCAAGTTACTGCTGTCCCCTGATGGTCAGTGCGTGTCATAGCTACCAAATGGTCGATTGGTTGGGTGGTCTCTTAGGCTTTTATGACCACCCTATCAGTACTTTGTTGGGCCACCTTTTGCCTTCAATAATACGGCGATTCTTCTTGGCATTGACTCCACGAGATGTTGAAAGGTGATGCAAGGAATCTGACACCATGCCTGATGACTAGCACTGTCTAGTTCTATGAGATTTGATGGTTGTGCAACCAGCTGCCTAGTGGCTCTTTTAACTTCATCCCACAAATGCTCAATTGGATTGAGATAAAATGATTCTGGGGGGTACCTAAGCAAGGTAAAGTCTCCCTCATGTTCTTGCACAATATGAGCATCGTGGCATAGCTCATTGTCTTGTTAGAAGAAGCCATCTCCATTGGGATATGCCATCAACATGATAGGATAAACTTGATCAGCAACAATACTTAGGTATATTGTGCTATTTAGACATAGTTCCACATGAATTAAAGGGCCCAAATCATGCCAGGAAAACATGCCCCAAACCTAACACTGCTCCCACCAGCTTGAAGGGCTGTACTCGTGCATGTGAGGTGCATGCTTTCATGCTGTTTCTGTGAAATTCTCACTCTGCCATCTGTATGATGCAATTGGAAACATGATTCATTGGATCACATGACTTTTTTCCAATGCTCAACTATCCAATCCTTGTTTTCTTGGGCGAATTGGAGACATTTTATCTTGAACTGCTGACAGCAAAGGTGTTCCAACAGGGCTTCAGCTTCCATATCCCATACGATGCAGTGTACGGCTAATTTGCCTACAAACGTCAGGTGGTCATAATAATCTGGCCACTCAGTGTATATCTGGTATATAGATATTTATGCTAATATCATAAAATATAGAATTTAGTTCTTGAAGCTCTCTGCAAATTTCATTGGACACTGGACAGTAAATGTAGCCCAAATAACCTGAAGTCAGAAAATATAAAAATCAAGGCAACATTCTAAATACAATAGCTTTTAAAAAAGTGATGTCTGAGAAAAATAGTCTTTTGCTACAGTTAGGTAGTGACTGGAAATTAAAAACAGAGAGAATAGGACTTAAAAAGAAAGCAATTCTTTAAACTTTTTTTCTTTAAACATTTCTTCTTAGAGTATTAAGAGAAAAGGTTTTAGGGAGAACAATAAAAATGGTTCTTATATATATTTTTTTACAAATGTGCATATCAATTGCATTAATTTCCTGGTGTTTTTGGCTTTTGTGAGAACTTTACTATACATTAGAAATGCTTTCTCTTCCTATGTCCTCATTAATAAAAAATTATATTTTTATAATCAAATCTGTATATTTTCTGCTTTGGCAATATTTATATCATGACTTTTTTTCTAAGTAAAATACTAAGAGACAAAAATGCAATATGAAAACTTTCTCCATTTAATGGGCATATATTTTATAGAGGATTTATTTCTGCATCTTGTAATGCTTATATTTCTTCAAAATAGGTAACATAGATTTTGAAATAATGGTCAATTGATAAATACAAGTTGAATATCCAGTCTTTGTTAGTCGACATGGGTAGCTTCATCAAACCACAAATAAGATTGTGTGACAGTTTTCTCCTGGAACATTACTGCCTATTTTCCCTAGGTTTGTGAAATTAATAAGGGCCACTATGGAGCTTCTTTCCAGAATGAAAAAGACTTGCTCTAAAGAGATTTGGTGCCTTAATTTTTAGGCAGAAAAGTAGCTGACAAGCTTAAAATGGCAGCTAAAATAAAATCAAAACATTTTGGCTAATGAAACTTTGTGAGTACACATACCAAACATATATATGTTATGTATATATATTTTATCTATATATACAAAATCACATATAATGATCTCCAGAACAAAAATTTATATTTTAGTTGTTTGGACATGCTTGAAATTCCTTTAGACAAATTTAGTCTTTAGTTCACTATTTTATGTCTCATCACCAAAGTTTCTTATAGTTAAAATATTTACCATTGTTCCAGGATTTTCACCTTGGAAAATCCATGGGCAAATGACCTTATTCTGTAATAGTCTAGGGGAATATATATACATTTCTAGTTATGGAGACATACCGTTTATAACTGTAAAACAGAATCAAGGCCCATGTGGTAACCTGGTCACCTGTTTTCATGAAAACAGCTCTTCTTTATCATAGTTAATTGATATTTTCATTTAGTTTTTAAATGTAGGAGTTGTCCAATAAATGAATAAATTATCTTCTATAAAATTGCAGAAATTTGTAAGACATAAAATGAAAATATCCCAGCCAAAACCACCCCAAAGATAACTGCTATTAATAACTTTTACTAGGCATATTCTATAAAGACATATATCTACATATAAATATACACACAAAAATAGAAATTCTATACACTTTTCTTTTTGTATTGTTTAAAGTACCCTATATGTCTCCTTCCCCATCCCCTCCAGCCACTCCCACACCTGAGAGTAAGCACCCATCGCCCCAGTGTCTGTGTCTATTGGTCATGTTAATATGCACACATACAAGTCCTTTAGTTGATCTCTAACCACCCCCTGCCCAGCCATATGTCTCTGGATCTATTTTTGTTCATTAGTTTATGTTGATTATTATATTCCACATATGGGTGAGATCACATGGTATTTATATTTAAAACTGGCTTATTTTCCTTAGCATAATGCTTTCCAGTTCCCTCCATGCTGTTGCAAATGGTAAAATTTCCTTCTTTTTATAGTGATGTAGTATTCAATTGTGTAGATGTACCACTGTTTTTTAATCCACTCATCTGCTGTGGGCACTTAGGCTGTTTCCAAATCTTAGCTATTGTACATTTCCCTTTTTTGACAAATACTATTTTGTAATTTGTTTTACTATTCACTATACCATGGATCTCTTTCCATATAACTACAGAGAGACCACTTTTCTTTCTTCTTTTTAAAATATGTTTTTATTGACTTCAGAGAGAGGAAGGGAGAAGGAGAGAAATAAACATCGATGAGAGAGAAACATCCATCAGCTGCCTTCTGTATGCCCCTACGGGGATTAAACACACACTGGGGCGTGTGCCCTGACTGGTAATCAAACTGACAACATCCTGGTGCAGGGGGTGAAGCTCAACCAACTGAGCCACACCGCCTGGGCTAGACCACTTTCCACGGCTATATGTATTCCACTGTGTTAGGCTTTGAGGATCTAACAACTCTTTTAGATGTTCATAAATAGATAAATAGTTACCTTGATAAATAGAATCAGAATTATTGGAAGAAATAATATCCACATTTAGTTTTTTGCCAACAATGCCTAATAGCTCAACAAGAAGTTTGAGCCTATTTGCATTGTACCCAAAGATGTATTAATGTTCCATTTCCTTGCGTCTTTATTTTTATTAACCTGTGCTAGCCTCAGAGAATAAAAATTAAACTCATTTTAAAATATCTAAATATTGATTGTTAGTGAAGTTAAATATATTTCTGTTTATTGGTCACTTGTATTTCTTTTATAATTCATCTGTTCAAAATTTTGCCATTAGCTATGTTCTTCTTCTCTTAGTTGTGAACATTCTTTATAGGTTAAGTGTTTTTTAAAATGATCTGTCATAAAAATGTAATACATTTTTTTCTAAATTTGTCATTAAAATTTTCTAGTGTCATTGACATATAGTAATTAAATTTTTATTTAATCACCTCTGTCACTTTAAAAAAAATAGCTTCTTAGTTTTGTAGAATTTTCACTTTCTAGGAGTATAAGAATAATTTCCCCTAGTACTTTTATTTTTTGCCTTTAAATTTTTAATTATTTGTAATTTATTTTTGTAATAAAATTAATTTATTTGTGCTGTAGAACTTTTAAAATTATTAACTGTCATCTTTTATTTAAAAAGTGTTATAGAACTTTTTAAAAAATTAATTAACAGATTAGTTCATAAATGAATATTCTGAAAGTTTAAGTATTCCATAACATCTTAGATTGAATTTTAACTGTGACTAAATATAGATTATACATTATGACTTTCTGTAGAAGAAAATACAAAAGGGAAAATCATTGATAGCTTGTATGCAGGAGGCCTTCAAAATATTGAATGCAATTATTCCATTTAGATTTTTTCTGATTAAAGAACAAATTATTTAACTCATCTAATCTTTTTTTAAATTCTTTATTGTTATAAGTATTACATATGTCCCTTTTCTCCCCATTGTCCTCTCCCAGCTTGCCCTCACCCCCAGTTCCAGCCTTTACCCTCCCCCCATTGTCTGTATCCATTGGTTATGCTTATATGCATATAAGCTCTTTAATTGACCTCTTACCCCACCTACCCCCACCCACCCTGCCTTTCCTCTGAGATTTGATGGTCTGCCTGATGATCCTGTGTCTCTGGATCTATTTTTGTTCATCAGTTTATGTTGTTTATTATATTCCACAAATGACTGAGACATGTGATATTTATCTTTCTCTGACTGGCTTATTTTGCTTAGCATAATGTTTTCCATGTCCATCCATGCTGTTCAAATGGTAAGAGTTCTTTCTTTTTTATAGCAGTGTAGTATTCCGTTGTGTAGATGTATCACAGGTTTTTAGTCCACTCATCTGCTGATGGGTACTTAGGCAGTTTCCAAATCTTAGCTAATGTAAATTGTGCTGCTATGAACATAGAGGTGCATATGTTCTTTCTGATTGATGTTTCTGATTTTTTAAAATCTATTCCTAGAAGTGGGGTTATTGGGTCAAATGGGAGTTCCACTTTCAATTTTTTTTAAGGAAACTCCATTCTGTTTTCATCAGAGGCTACCCTAGTCTGCATTCCCACCATCAGTGTACGAGGGTTTTAAACTCATCTAATCTTGATCTAAGCAGCCTGTTTAATTCATCTTATATTGGAATTACTTTCAAATACCAAGGCCTCAAACTTAAAACAGTAGGATGGGGAAATAGGGCAACTAATTAAAAACCAATTTAGGTAATAGCCAGTGGATAGTAGCCACTGGTTCCAGGGACCCAATTGTGTGCATAAAGATATTTTTGTGAATAAATATAGATTATCCTAAATAAATAGAAGAATGAGTAAACACTAGCCTAGCCAGATGGGACATATACTCTTTATCATAATAAATTATTACACTTTGGTAGATTTTTATTGTTATGACAGTTTGAATCATGTCTTGTGAGAAATACAGAATCTTGAATATGTGAGGACAATCTAGCTCTGAACCCTAACCTCAGTTTATTTTGTTGTGGCTCATGGTCAAACATTTGAAATTTTTGACACTGTCATACACTATGGAGGCAGATTCAAAATTTACATTTCCTGTATTTTCTGACCTATATCAAAATGAAGCAAACTTGAAATCTAAAAATTATTTCTTTAAAACCATATAACATTTATACTTTATGGCGCACAAGAAGAAAAAAAGCCCTGAGAAGCATAAAAAAGCATAAAAATTTTATTATATGCTGATTCAACTATTTTATTTTTAAATTATATTTTATTGATTTTTTTTAACAGAAAGGAAGCTAGCTCTGACATATCCCCTCTCAGGACGCTGAGTTGCAGTCTTTTAAGGGTTTAAGGGCTTAAAAAACTGAAATGAATGGCTTGCTAATTTGTTCTCTTCATTTTCATTTTTTTCCTACCAACTATCTTATTTTTACCTCACCTGCCTTACTGTTGCAAATGTCAGTCTTATTTTTCTTAATTTGGCCAAACCCTGATTTATTACCTCATCATTTTATTTTCCTTCTTCTCCTCCTCATTGTCTTGCCTTTTAGTTTGGATACTACTTTTTAATCTATTTTTAATTAATGATGATTTTAGACAAGATACATAGGAAAAAGGGTACTGGGTGAAAATGACACAGGCCACTAGACTTTAAGAACCTATTCTGGGTGGGTGTGGTAATTGTGGATATAGTGAAACTTTCTAATCTGAATATCACATTTTCTAGGCTTGATATCTTTAAATACAAGCAATACTTTATTCATTTATTTATTGAATTTATTGGAGTGACATTGGTTCACAAAACCATACAGGTTTCAAGTGTACAACTCAGCATCATCTGCATCAAGCACTCATTGCCCAAAGCAAAGTCTCTTTCTGTCCCCATTTATTCTCTCTTTGCCCACTTCCACCTCCACCTCCCTCATTCCTCTCTCCCTCTGCTTTTACCATACTCTGTCTTTGTGTCCATGTGTCATATGTATATGCATAATCCTTTCAAATACTTTCTTAAAATAGTCAAGTTATCAGTGGGTAATCAGAGTGTCCTTAAAAGATCATAAAAGTATTATTACAAAAAAATTGTCACTGTGTAATTAATATGACAGAGATTCAACTTTTATAAAATAACCAGTTAAAAAATATATATAGTTGGTACATATTATTTATTAATAATATCAATATATTATTTAATTTTAAGAGCACATGAATTTTAACTTCATATTCAATATATCATATATTTTATATACATATTCAAAAAGTACTTGAGCCCTAACCGGTTTGGCTCAGTGGATAGAGCATCAGCCTGCGGACTCAAGGGTCCCAGGTTCAATTCTGGTCAAGGGCATGTACCTTCATTGCAGGCACATATCCAGTAGGGAGTGTGCAGGAGGCAGCTGATTAAAGTTTCTCTCTCATCGATGTTTTTAACTCTCTATCCCTCGCCCTTCCTTTCTGTTAAAAAAAATCAATAAAATATAATTTAAAAATAAAATAGTTGAATCAGCATATAATAAAATACAGACACAAAGAAACCATTGAAATAAGAAATAAACTAGTAGGTTTATATTCAGTCATTTATTCATTGGGCATTTAGCAAGTACTCTCTAAATCCAGATATATAAAATAAAGATGATAGGCTTGAAGTTATAATGTAATGAAGCCAAGTGACGGTCATCTGATTTTGCAGAGTGCATAAAGTGCTTTAATAGGGATATGTAAGGAGAGCCTGATTGGAGTAGATTAGATTTAGGGGCTCTTTCTGTTAAGAGTAAGTGGTGCTCAACTTGGTAGTAATCATATGATTTCTAGAGTCATGGGAACATGTCATGTCATGAAAAGTAATATGTAAAATTTTAAATAATTAAATATTGTTATAAGGTAATAATAGAAACCAACCAATTTAAGTTGCTATTAGTAATCAATGATACTATACTGTCAATAATTTTTACTTTTTATATGAATTTGTCACCTTATTTCTTGAAATAGCAGATGAGGAATAAAAAATTATAAAGCAGTCTATCTAAACAAAATTATCACAGCTTTTTAAAAACAATAATGCTCTTTTTTTAAATTATTATTTCAAAGAGGAAGAGAGAGGGAAAGAGAGAAATAGAAACATCAATGATCAATGAGAGAGAATCATTGATTGGTTGCTGCCTCCATGCCCCACACTGGGGATCTAGCTTGCAACCTGAGCACATGCCCTGACCAGAAATCGAACCATGACCTCCTGGTTCATAGGTTGATGCTTAACCACTGAACCACACTGTCCAGATAACAATGCTTTTTTAATGCGAAAATTAGATATTTGCTTGAATAGATGAAAATATCTAACCTTATTAATTTTTACATTAATTATTGTGCTAGTAATTAAATTGACTTTTTTTTTAACTTGTTGAATTTCTAATTATTATTACCTAAAGCAGAATTTTTTTCCTTACTGAATAATTTTTATTGACTATGGTACTTTTCCCTGGCTTGCAAAAATTCTTACTTTTTTCATTTAAAATTACTAAATATATTCTCTAATGCTTGTCACACATTAATGCCAATGACTCTAAGCTATGTTTAAGTTATCCACTGGCATCTACTAATTATCCAGAGCCATGAAATGCAGGCAGTATCTCCTGATGTGTAAAATTTCAATCCTGAAGAGAATCCCTTAATTTAAGACACATCTTTAGACAGTTTTAATTTAAACTTCTTTACATTTAAAAATGATATACTTTCCTTAATTAAAGTTCTCCTTTTATAGTTTACTGGGATCTTGTGTATGCAAACGTATTATAAGTTATTAGAGATATGGCATAAGTATTCACAGTGTCGTTTCATATCATTTTTAAAGGTCTCAGATTTCTAAGCAAAATTTCCCATTTCCCATAAGACACCAGATTCCTTATACCATAAAAGGTGGTCAACAGTACATGTTAAAAGTATTCACTCAGAGCAAATAATCTCATATGGAATTTGTTTTAGTAATTTTAAAAAACATGCATTCCTCCTAATTATTGAAAGAACATTATAATAACTGTTTTGTCATGATAACTTTTTAGCTAAATTTTATTTTTAGTTTTGTTTTGGACTAACATTAAAAAACCCAAACATTCAAACCTGATAATTGTGTTGGTACCAGAGTATGTGAAGTCTGATACCTTTTCATCACTTGTACACTAGGAATTCTATTTTTTAAATGATATCCTGCCAGCTTTTTCACAATCCATTAATTCCTGGATCAACATCAGAAGGAATGTCAGAGCAGAGTGAAATTCTTGTAAGACACAGATGTCAGGATCAAAAGTTAGAGACATTCTCAGAGCAGCAGGGAAGCAAGCTTGTTAGACCTTAATCGGAACAATTAGTATCTGCTATGTGACAGTCTCGATGCGCTGCCTTATATTTCTGTTAAGTTGAAGGCATGCTGAAAAGACAGTCCTCTTCCAACTTTGTTGGAAAGTTTCATGAGCTTTTGGTCTGATTATTTCTGCCCAAGATTCTTACATTTTGCTGATCCTCTCCAAATTTCCTTAAGTGGTAAATTATTGATACACTTAGACAAACTAGGGCCCAGCATATTATAAAGACACATCTTCTCTGAAGGAATGTAATACAAAGTGACTTGCTTTATGGGTGTTTGTGACTGTTAGTGCTCAGGAGGCTTTTCTAGCTATTTTATAATTTCTCTCTGAGTTTTTACAGTCTGGTCCAGATTGCTCTCATGGATGCTCAATAAAAGTGAATCATTGATGAAGGAAAAAGTAATTAAAATTGGATGTTGAGATTTTTTAATTATTTCTTTGAAATTACCTATTATAGTGTAATCATCTTTATGAAACCAAAATAATCTCCAATCAAGTAACTGTTTCATTATGTTATCCATACATTCATGTGATTTATTTATTAGCAATAAGTTGCTCTGATTTTTGCAGTCATTACTTGTAAAAAATTTATAACAACAATTTATGTATTCAGAGGTCAGCTTTGGGACAAGCTCAAACATTAGGAACTGTAAGTTAAAAGGCGTGTCTGGCAGTGAGAAATAGTCCTTAAGGTTTGAGCATTAAAAAATTGTGGAGAAGACATAATAATCTAAATAATCCTCGTTGTAATAGAATTGATCAACTATTGGTAGAAAAGGGCTTCTCTAATTGGCCAATGATAGCTATAAAACAAGCCAAACACCAAGGGAAAGGGTATGAATTAAAGTACAGAGAGTAGAGAGGAGGCCAAGAGCATGATGACAGAAACAGGGGCAGGAATATTAAGGGTGATAGGGCTGGCAAGTGGTGGGCATTTCCGTGGCAGGGGCTGGGCCTCATGCTATCTCCATGAGTCTCCCAAATAATAACATATTATATTTTGATGTGACCTGCTGATATTTTCTCAATATTGTTCAGTATAAAAAAAGCATCTTTAGAATTTACTAGTATTCTATTACTAGAGACCCAGTGCATTAATTCATGCATGGGTGGGATCCCTTGGCCTGGCTGGCAATTGGTACCTATTGGAGCTATCTCACCCAGTGGGGTGGAGGGGGGTGGTGAGGGACTGCGGGAAGTTGGCTGAGGGAACCCACTGACCACCAGGGGACAGCTCCTGAATTGAGTGTCTGCTCCCTGGTGGCCAGTGTATGTCCTAGCAACCAGTGGACCAGTTGTTTGGTAGACTGGTTGTAATGGTCACTTGGACTGTTATATATACTCAGTATAGTAGAGGCCTGGAGCACAAAATTTGTGCACAGGGCATGTGTGTGAGGGTCCCTCAGCCCAGCCTACACCCACTTGCAATCCAGGACCTTTTGGAAATCCCTCTTGTGATCCAGAGCCACTGGCTCCTAACTGCTTGCCTAATTGCCCCTAACCATTCACCTGCCTATCTCATCGCCCCTAACCACTCTGCCTGCCTGCCTCATTGCCCTTAACCACTCGCATGCCTGCTGCCTGATAGCTCTGGTCTCTGATTGTTCCACTGTTTTGGTCAGTGAGCTTTTATTATTGATATATAGGATACTAGAGGCCTTATACATGAAATTCATGCAAGAGTAGACCTTCTTTACCATGGCTGCCAGCACCGGCTTCCCTCTGGCACCCGGAACCTGGGCTTCCCTCACAGCCCTAGCTTCGTCCAGAAGGTTTTCTGGTCTGATTAGCATATTATGCTTTTATTATTATAGATATAAATTGTTCTATAACATATCTAAGTAAAATAGTCATATGCTAGCCAAAAACTGCCTTTAAGGAAATACCATGATTACCCCTTTTCTAAAATTGTTTCCTTAGACATTTTTTATGTAAAATTCTGGAACTACCATTGAGACACTCTTATCAGAGAGTGAAAGAAAAATTAGGTAAAACTGTAATGGATGATCAACTCCATGATAACCCTTGTATATGTATTATTTAGGAGTAGAGGCAGATTATTGCATAACTTTCTTGAGTGGGAAATAGTAACATTTGCCTCTCAATAATAATAACGGCCTTATTTATATTAATTTTTATAGTGATGATGACAAAAATAGTTGTAGGATTCACAGTTGCATACTTCATCAAATATTTGCACATAATATCGTATAGATTAGTCCTCGTAACAACAGTGAAGTAAGCATTATTCAATGTGAGAGATGGTGAAATAGATTCAAAGTAGCTTAGTAAAGTATCCAAAGACACTTAACTAGCAAGTGCTGAGGCTGGTTTTGAACTCTACACTTTTCCATTACATCATCCCATCCTCATATGATCCAAGTGAGGCAGAAAAGGCAAAATGACCATCAAAATATGTATTCCATGAGTAAAGGAAAGACTAAATAATTGGTTGTACATGCATCTGATGCAATTGTACAGTCATTAAAATAATACTTATGGAACTATTTTAATGATGTACTAAAGCTCACAGTATAACATTTAAAAGTAAAGATTTAGAATTAAATAAAATATATGGTCTCAATTATACATATAAAAGCATGTTCTTATGTGTAAAGAAAAACAAATATTTTTCTAACTTGTAGAATAATAACTAAAATTTTCCTCATGATTTTCTACATTTTCTAAATTATCTAAAATGAGAATGTAGGGTAATCAGAAAAAAATTACCCTGTATAAATTATTTAAATAAATTCATATTGGTTGAGTAGGTGTCATCAGAAATGCTAATAGAGAAATTCTGGGTAAATTTGGGGTGGATTTATTCTGTTTACTGATTACAAATGTATTTCTAATTTATCTGTGTGACACAGTAAGAAACAATATGGTCAACAGTGAATCAAAGGTAAGGGCTTGTGATATTCTGAAAAAAATTACCAATCATAATGTTATAGGACTTTAGTTCCTGTTTAAGGCTTTTTATAGCTAAATGACTCTAGGGAACTAGAGGTGAGGATATCCGATGTATTTATTTTACTCCTCTTCTCATTGGAGAAGGACAGAGCTAGCAGATTTCTCCCTTAATATTCTGATCAGGTGCTGGTCTAAACAGGCCGGAATCTGAACTGTCCAGTTAAGGTCACTGTAGTCATTGACTTGCTCCACATATTCTGTTAAGACTTAACATCAAGGGCTTTCTCAAAATATTTCTTCTTTATCCTGGAACCATAAATTTATAGGCAAAAAACTTGATCCACAAGACCATGCTGGTCAACAGAGTAAGGTATTCCGTTTGTGTCTGCAAAGAGCTAGTGAGTGGCTTTCCGTGTCTGAGAAGATAAGCCCTCTCTGCGGGAGGGTGTGGCCATCAGAGGGCAATGTGATATTTACCTGGTGGCCTGTGTGCCATCTTTTATTTTCCAAGGGGCACGAGTCAATCACTTTGTTTGTCAATGCTATTTATGGGCACTTGCTTGCTGTGAACCCTGCACAGGGACTATTCATAAGAAAAATAAAAAATAGAAATCACAGTCTGCGTCCTGGAAAGGCTTAGAATCCAATTAGAGAAGTAAGTCACATGCTGACATGAGAATATATATATATTCTCATGTCAGCATGTGGCTTACTATATATGTATGTTTCTTACTATAAATATATATCACACACACACACACACACATACACACATACTCAGATACTTAATAGTTAAAAAACTAACTTGAAAGAACCCAAATATCTATCAACAGGAGAATGGATGAAAAATTGTGTTATAGTATAATACAGTTTATAATGGGTTTTACACAAAAAATATAAAAGAATAAATTATGGCCCTGACTGGTTTTGCTCAATAGATAGAGAGCCTGTAAGTATCTGAGCAAGTGCACACTGATGTAGCATAAGCTGCAGTTTGGTTGAGAGATCAGCTCAAAGGCATAGTTTACCTTTACACACCCAAACTGTGAAAAAAGAGTTACTTGTATGTTTACTACCCAGGAAAGCAACCATTTGTATTTGTTTTTTAAATCTTTATTATACTTGATCCAATGATTGCTTAGCATGTTAACAAATATGATGTTTAATGAATAACTTAATGAATAATATTTTTGCTCTAGTAAAAATTCATTTCTTTCAAATCTATGTAAACCTAAGAACTTATCCCTTTCTTTTCCCCTCCTTCCAATTGATGTTTTAAACAATCTAGTTAATTTGACCTGTAGAGTTTTCTACAGTCTGGATTTTTGCTAATTGCACCTTCAGGGTATAGTTTTACTAGTTTCTTGATTCTCTGCATTTCCCGTACATCAGTTATGGATCCAGAGGCTTTATCAAAGCCATATTCTAATTTTTTGGCAGAATTTTAGGTGATAGTGTGATCTTTCATGAGGAGGGACATAAATCTGGTTGTTTTTCTCTTTGTGATATTAGTAGCTGTTGATGCTCAATGCTCATATCTTTTAATGCTCATAAGTCATTAGGTTTTGTAAAATGGGTATGAGAATTTATTAGTAAAGAACACAAATATATTAGTAAAGGACACATAATATGAGTATATTGCTTTCTGAAAATTTAAAAATGTAATTCACCCCTGTAGCCAACACCAGAGCAAAGATACAGAACATTTCTAGCAGCCCAGAAGGTTTCTTCTTGCATCTTCTCATTAATAGTTCTCTGAGGTAACCACTATTCTGACTTTTATCACCATTGATTAGTTTTGCTTGTTCTTGTACTTCACATAAATGGAATCAGACCATATATACTCTTTGATGCCTGGCTTCTTATGTGCAGTATAATGTAAGTGAAGTTCATTCATGCTGTTGAGTATCAAAATTTATTATTTTTTAAAAATATATTTTTATTGTTTTTTTTACAGAGAGAAAGGAAGAGGGATAGAGAGTTAGAACATCAATGAGAGAGAAACATTGATCAGCTGCCTCCTGCACACACATCCCCCACCCCCAAGTGTATGCAGGTACATGCCCTTGACTGGAATTGAACCTGGGACCCTTCAGTCCGCAGGCAGGCTCTCTATCTATTGAGCAAAACCAGTCAGGGCCATAATTTATTCTTTTATATTTTTTGTGTAAAACCCATTATAAACTGTATTATACTATAACACAATTTTTCATCCATTCTCCTGTTGATAGATATTTGGGTTCTTTCAAGTTAGTTTTTTAACTATTATGAATAATGATATGTGTTCTTGTATATGTCTTTTGGTGCATATATTTACTTATTTCTATTGGATATACACATTGTAGAGTGGAATATCTAGGGCATAAGATATACGTTTAACTCTAATAGATGTTGACAAGGCATTTTCCAAAGTAGTTGCACCAATTCATACTCTTGGCCTACAGTGTAATGGGGGTTCCAGTCTTCTGCATCATTATCAGCAGTCAGTATTGTTAGTCTTTTTTATTTTAGTCACTTCAGTGAGAGTGTAGTGGTATCTCATTGTGGTTTTCTGGTCATTGTTAATAGCTCCATATCCATGTGCTATAGTTTTTTAAGTTACAGTTTCTTATTGTTGAGTTTTGGACACAATTCCTTTAACCAGTATTTAACATGTGCCAAGGACTATTCTAGTTGTTGGAGATACCCCAGTAAACAAAACCATTATATTTAATAAGAATGTCTTTGCACACTATTTTGTCTTTAGTATATCCCAAAGAAAAAAGCTTAATGGCTCTTTTTACACATTGACAGATTTTCATATAAGGTTTTGAAGAAGTTTGGAAATTGGGAGGAAACAGCAGAAAACAGGGGACAAGTATCTGGTACTGGTCACTCTTTAAACCTGGGCATGTCTCTTTGCTTTCAGATTCAGTTTTTCATATCTATAAGTAAGGACACTGAACAGATTATGCTGAGATCTTTTTCATCCAAGAATTTGCCTCACTGATTGGTCAGAATTCAATGATGTGGGGTTAGACCTGTACAGTCACTCTTGGGGCCTTAGACTCTTACAAGCTAGGTATTAAGAATTATATTCTAGGGCAGCTTTTCAATCTCACCCATGCTTGTGGTATTTCTGTCATTATGTATAATAGTGCCATGTAATCATTTTCTTATTTTAGGTATGTTGGCCAGGAATGTTAAAGGGTCTATGTTAAAAAAGTATATTAAAAAGTACACACAAGGAGACATGTAGCCATTGTTAACAAAATCATACAGACAGGTCCCCACCCTCAGGAGCTTACAGTCAATTTTTATTTACTAGAGGCTTAGAGACCCTATTATTCTGATCTTACAACCCAAATTTTGAATAACACTTCATAAACATTACTTTAAAAATATATGGAGTCATGATGTAGCACTTGTGACCCAAACACTTAGATGTAGTGTGACCTCACCTTGGTTAGTACTTTGATTCTACTCTGTGGGGCCTGTCACCCTGAGATGTATCAAGAGGTTAGAAGATTTCATGCCCCTTAACCTTGTCTATAGAATACTCAGAATTGCTTTCTATTGTTCATGTTTTCCAGCTATCACAACTTCCCCACAAACACTTCTGAGTCTCTGGCAGGGCTTCAAAATTACCCTAGCAAGCTCAGATATAGCATTTTATTGTCTAGTTTGAGGTGCTTACTGGGGTGGAAATGAGGATGCCAGAATATGACATATTCTGGTGCAAACAGGATTGTTCTCCTTTGTATTTTCTTTCTTATTGCTGTAACGGGCAATGGAAACTAACAAATTGGCACATAGCAGGAGGAAGGAGTTCACTTTCAGAATTCTACCACCATATAGTAGAAAGGTAGTGGAAAGGTGAACAGATAAGCCAATTGACAAATATTCATACATTCACTTATTTAATAAACATTTACTGATACCTGAGTGTGTACCAGGTAGTCAGAGTGTTAGGAGTGAAATATGAAAAAATGAAAGTTTAGGAGTGGGCCTGAGATGGTGATGGTTTAGTTGGGGAAGGCCTGTAAATAAATACATTCAACTTGATATAAGGACTTCAATAATATAGATCCTAACCAAGATTCTATAATAGAACAAAGTATAGAGTAATGCATTTTTGTGGGTGTGGGTGCATATAAATATATATCAGGAAGATACGATGGTTAAACCCAATTGTGAAACATGGCTAGAACTTAGGAAAGATAGGAGGAAATTCCTGCCAGAGGAATAGCTTATAGCAAGGAATAGTATTTTGTGGAGTACTATTGATATAGTTGGATATATAATTAGACATATATTAGGATATACAGTAGGTTCTTGGATTACATTGGAGATCAGTTTCTATAGTGTGAAGGTAACGTGATATTCACCATAAGTCGGAATCCACCTACATAAGCACCTATATCACTCATATGGAGCAGTAATGAATTGAAACAATAAAAATAATTAAAAGAAAGATAACAATTTCTGACTTTTACTTGTGGTAAATAAATAGTAAAAAAGATAAAGCATGCATGTATGTACGTCGAAATGACGGAACTTTTTTTGTTTTTATAAATAAATGGGAGATGGCAACATAACTATGAATGGCATACATCAAGTCCGACATAACCCGAGGACTGCCTGTAGTTCAATGGAGAAAGATGGTTGATGGGACACACAGCTGGAAAGACAAGTAGACAATGAACTATTAAGTCCCTGTGTGTCATGCTGAGGGGTCTTCTTGAACAGAGCTTTAATTAGGAAGTGAAGGGGGTAGAATTACATTTTTAGGACAAAAATTATCAATCCCTAAGGGATAAATCAGAGTGAGTTAATTTTGGAAATAGAAAGAATAGTCAAAAGCTATTGCTATAATCTAAGTGAGACCTAATGAGGATCTGAATTAAGAGGCCAAGAAGAAGCCCTAGACAAGTAATTCAGTTGGTTAGAACATCAAGATAGTGTGAATTAGTGGAGAAAGTCCCAATTTTTAAGTATTTTGATTCCTTTACCACCAAGCACTGGCTTCCAAAACTCTGCTTAGCAATCTGCAAGAAGATTTTAGACTCATTGTCAAGGTAGTCAATTGTGTGGAAAATAAAATAACAGTATGTCAAAACCTGGTTATCTTCCCTGAATTAAGATTTGGATGCCAATCACAAAGTAATACTCCACACCGAGTTCTGTTGGTTGTCAAAGTGAAAGGAGCTTTGCTGAATTTATAAAATGAAGACTAGAGTACACACACACACACACACACACACACACACACACACACCAACTGTTCAAAAACAGGATCACCTAGGAGGAGTTTGAGATATTCAGCAGGTAACTGAAGGTCGTTAGTACACTGACTCTAACATTTCAAGGGACAAACATCAACATCATTGCTCATTTCAATAATTATAGCAGACTTTTTAAGCTGAACAACAGCTATGAATATAGAAAAATGGTTATAAAATCCCTTACATTTTTTCCACTTGGATGATGATCTCAAATACCTCCTCACTGTTCCCCCTTACTTCTATTCCTACATCCATTCTCCCAAGCAAGCCAGGGCAATCTTCTTGAAATATAAATCAGCTCATTTATCTTCCCTGTTTAAGGTGTTCCAGACACTGTAAGGCACACTTACCATAAAATAACATTCCTCCAACTTCCTTACCAGCCTCACACAACCTGGTCCCTGCCTGTTCTCAACCCCCTCCACTCTCCCTCACTTAATTTCCTTTGTGTTTCTCCCCAGACACTCCACGTTCATTCTACTGGGGGTCTTTGGCACTGCTTTTCCCTATTTCTGCAGTGTGGCTTGTCCTTCAAGACCTCCTTAGAGAGGCCCTCCTTAGACAAGCCATCCAGTCACTCACTGTATAACTTAACTACACTGAATTCAGTTTGTGCCCCACCAAAGCCCACGAGGTCCACCTATGTGTCCCTTGCCATCATGGCTCTTCAGCTACTTGCCTTGTTTCCCTGCCAGAATGGCCCTAGTGACCAATAGTTCCTCTTGTTATAAAGCCCTAACCTCTGCCACTACTGTAGCCTTCAGAAGCTAATCAATCCCATAGACAGTGCCAACTAATAAGGAGAGACCACCACTCCTGCCTGTTGGCTGGCCCAGACTCTGAGCCTGGCAGAATTTGCAGGGCAATTGGTAGAGTTAGCAGAGACTAGAAATGACAAGGAAGCAGCAGATCAATTACTCAGCCTTAATCCCGGCCCTTCTTTATGAAGCTCTGAAAGACAGAAACTTCATGTGGCCTTTCTGGAAATATCCTGAAAGACAAGCATCTAACTATATTTGCTGCAAGCCTGTGGCTAATTTGGTATTGCATCCCTTTGAATTGGCTCATCCTCTTTCTCTGTCTCTCTTCCTTCTCCACCTCACTGTTGCTTCCCTGGAATTGTACCTCCAATAAAGCATTATCATGCAAGCTTTTACTCAGGCTTTGTTTTCTAAGGAGCTCAAGGTAAAACAGTCACACTATTTTTATTAATTTCCTGATATGTGCTTGTTAACTCATTGTTTATATGTTTATCCTCTATATTCAGCCTCTCTGATCTACAGTCTGCCCCCCTTATCTCAACATACCCAGAATGTGAAAGCTTGGAATTTGTTTGACTATAGACATCTTATCTGTCTCTTCATTAGTTCAAAGTGCTAGTAGGTGCTTACACATAATAGGTACTTAATAAATATTTGTTGAATTAATTTAAAAAGCACATATAATGCCAGCTATTTGTATATCTAACTGTAAGGCAACTAGATTAAATGGGATTATATCTGTTGTGTGGACTGTAGTGTCCTTAAAGCCACGTGTAGTACCTGGCACACAGCTACTTTCAAAATATGTTTGCCTTATTATTGAATTGAAAAGCATTGGTAAGATTAATGAGTAGGAATTATTGACAAGAGCAGGAAGAAGAAGTAATTAAAAGTTTGTAGTTACAGCTTTCTTCTGGAAGTAGGTCAAAGAAAATAGAACATATATAGCAAAGTAAATAAGCAAATCTTCATGGTCACTCGATTTTCCTTTTGAGAGTTGAGTAGTGTAAAAAGTTGGATTGATTATTTCTCAGTCTCTTGCAGCTAAGAGTCTATGATTCTTCTTATATGTGCTTCGTGTATTTGAAATTTGTTCATTTGTTACTAGTATGTATGACTAGGACAGTTCTGTCTTGCAGCTACAAGTTTATGGACTTCTTTATATTAATGTTGATGGGTAGGTAATAATGTGGATAGAATATCTTATTTTCAACTTAATTTCCTTGATTTAACAATGATTGGCAATTCCAGGAAATGTCTATAGTTCTTTTAAAAATTAATACATGACTGCTAGTGTCTATCCTTGCAACTAAAATAATCTTAGAATTCTTAGACTGAGTTTGATAATTACTTTTTTCAAAAGATACAAGGAAAGAAAAAATCTGGTTGTTGGATATCAAAAGGTATCATGGATCTGAAGTTCAGATAATAGGGAAAATATATAACTTAAAAAGTTATTGAGAAACATGATAAGATGTATAATTATATATATATATGCTGTTTTGCTCATTTTTCATGATAGAAATCTGTCACTCTGACCATCAGTTTTTTCACTCAATCACTCATTTTCTTTTTTTTTCTATTACTCTTTCTAATGTATTATATAAAGTGAAATATGCCAAATAAATTCTTCACAGAAGAATAAATCTTTTGAGAGATCATGAGTCTTTCAACTATATCTCTTTAGAATGATTATTAGATCAATTGAAATGTCTATAAGCTTACCTTGATGGGCTACAATTTGTCAGTGCTATATGAAAGGAAACTTTTCCTAAGACAATCTTTTATTTTGAGTAGGTTCTGGCAGTCACAAAGGCTCCTTGCCAAGCATTTCAGGGTCTCCACTTTCCAGACATTATATGATTGTACTCAGAAGCCTATGGTGATTGGGTGAGTCATGTGACCAGGTCTAGCCAGTAAGTTATAAATGGAAATGATTGTCACTTCTAGGATGGATCATTTTTTTCCTGTTGGAGACCCTTCAGAACATTCTTCCTCTCTGCCACTGTGACTGAAGGAGAGAGTGGCAGCTCCATCATTTTGGGTGCTAGAGTGAAGAAATATGAAGTGTCCAGTCAACCTGTAATAAACATGTAGGTTGAGAGAGAAATATGTAGGTTGAGTGAAAAATATCAGTGGTTATAAACCAAGGATTAGAAAACTATAGTCCATGGGCCAAATCTGGCCTACAAAATTTTATAGAATCACAGCCATGTCCATTTGTTTAAACAGCTTTCAAGCCTCACCACCAGAATTGAGTAGTTGTGACAGAAATAATATGGCTAGCAAAATTGAAAACATTTATTATCTGGCCCTTTAGAGAACAAGTTTACCTACTCCCATTTCAGTGGTCTTTTCTCATGGGTTAGTAAGTACTATAAAGATTCAGGTGTAGAACTGTCATATCAGGATATTGATTTTTTTCCCACCCTATCTTACTTAAGCCAACTATTGAAGCTTTGATCCTAATAGCCTCCTGTGCCCAAACAAAGAATAGGTATAAATTAGGCAACAGAAATATTTTATTATAAAGTTCTTTGCTTTTAGGGAATGTGGTGCTGCTCTGTGGTTGAGGTGGCTAGGTGAAATATCAGATTATAAACTATTAAAATGTAAATTTTTTTATTGAATTTAAGATGTTTTATTTGAGGAACTAGAGGCCTAGTGCATGAAAATTCATGCACTGGAGCGGGAGTCCCTCAGCCCAGCCTGTTCCCTCTCACAGTCTAGGAGCTCTCAGGGGCAGGAGGTGACACTCCCATTACACCTCTGCTGCTGCCTCTGATGGTAGCACAAGCCTTGGCCGGCTCTGGTTACCTGAGCCTCAGGCGGCTCTGGGCAGATGGGCAGCCACCATCTGAGGCTTGCCCGTACCTCAGGCTCGCCCTTAGCATCTGGGCAGCTAACATTCGAGGCTTACCTGCACCTTGGGCATTGGCTGGGCACCCAATATCTGAAGCTTGCCTGCACCTCAGGTTGGCCCTGGGCGACTGTGGGGCTGAGGGTGAGCACAGCCACACTGTGTGCCTGCCGCCCCCCAGGCTGTGCTGAAAGGACTGTGGGACTCTGGTGGGGCTGAGGGAACTGGATGCCACCATCTTGTGACTATGGGTGCTGCCATCTTTGTGATGGTGTGACAGTCAATTTGCATATTCCCTCTTTATTAAGTAGGATATTATTATTCTTTAAAAATAAGATACAGGTTTTGCCAAAAGGGTAAAAAAAAAAAAAAAAAAAAAAAAAAAAAAAAAAAAGAAGGCCCAGATGTTCTACCTCAATTTGGAAGCAATGATAACTTTGGCCATTATCATCTACTCCTTACTCACCTTCCCCACACCTACACATGTGTTCCACATTTTCTTCTTTGGGCTTTAGCTTATACTGTTTCTGCCCAGGAAAGGCAAGAGTTCTCATTAACCCAAATCTTTGTCTCTCCAAGGCCCAGTTTGGTTGTAACACTTTCCCTGAAGTCCTCCCTTATTTCTTTCTCTTGTAAACTTCTGTAGTGCTTTATGTGTGCAACTCTTAGGTCAAGTACAGCTTTCTGCCTTGTGTTACTGTTTTGTTCATATATCTCCCTGACTACACAACAAATTCATGAAGAAAAACTCATCCATATATATAAAATCCTGTGGCCCTAATGCATATTCACCAAAAACTGGCGCAGGGGAAGTGGGACAGTGTAATTTTACATGCTGGGCTTCTAGTTTTTTATAATTCAGCACCTAGTACAGTATCTGGGAAATACTAATAAATATTTTTAAGTGGATAATTCAACTGCCCTTTTCAATGTTGATAATAACAAGTGGAAAATGGCAGAAGGGAATGTGTGAGTTATTCCCTGGCTTGGTTCTCTGTCTGCCTTATAGGCCACAGTGCCTGAGATAAGGACCATGCTCTGAGTAGTGCTTAATTGTATTTGAACTGTAACTTCATATATTTCCAGTCTCACCACAATCATCAAATGCTTACTTTATTATTTTGATCCTCAATCTTAATTATTTTATTGCCTTTAATAAACATTTTTATTTAATAAACATTGCCAATAATAAACTTTTATTAAATACTTATTATATGCCACATACTGTGTTTTATATGTGTATATGAGTGTGTATGTATTCTCATTTAATCCTTACCATAACCTTATGAGTAGATACTGTTATTAATTCCTTTCACAAATAAAACTGAAACTTATGATGTTAAATAATTTTCTTATAAAATATTACTGCATATCTGGTGAGTGTAGGAGTAGAGTGAATAATCCAGCCCACTCTCCTAATTTGTAGGAAACTGCTTCCTCAAAGGATTTGCCTTCACTCATCTTCGTGGGTTGTTTTGTTTTGTTTTGTTTTATGAGATCAACTCTGGTTTAATATATCAGTCAGTGTACATTTAAGCATTTGGCATGTTGCTGAGGGTAGAAAAATACCATAGATCTATAAAACAATTCCTTTGGGGGACCTGAACTTTAGTTGACAACAAAAATTACACAAATACTTAAAAATTAGTGGGAAATAGCATCTATAATAAATGCTAAATTGGGCAGTACAGACAAATCATAAATTCATAGATTATTAGAGTCAAAGGAAGTGACTTTTGAGGTCAACGAGGCCATTGTGCTTATTTTACAGATGAGCAGCTTGACAGCATATAGTGAGGTGCTAATTGTGTGTTACAGAAAAAATAACAACCAAGGCTGCTTAAAGAGATTGGGAGTGGGTGGGTACATCACATGGAATTAAAGAAAAGGTAGATCAGTGTTGGTAGTTGTCATCACAGAATGATTTACAAA